>NW_008824660.1:26719-36242 GCF_000699105.1 Pygoscelis adeliae
CACCACTGGAAAAAAAAAACAAACCAACCAACCCAATAATTGCCATTTTCGTGAGCCGCCCTCCGGAGATCTCGCTGGTACCTTTGAGCGTGGCCAGTCTGGCGAAAAATAAGATGACTTTGTGTTGCGTTAATCTGGACGATGTTGAGTGGATGCGTGTGGTCCGGTTGCAATTTCGCATTAAAATACTGCAAAGCATCTGCACCCAGAGCCGTACTGGGAGCAGCTGGAGAAAGGGAGAGGATTTTAGGATGCGTGATTTTTTTTTTTTTTTTAATTTATTTTAATGCCAGTCACTGGGAGCCTGCGGTAGGGACCTCCGATGGAGCACGAATCAACCCTGTGGGGACATGGGTTGGCTGGAGATGTGCTAAAGTGGTGGCATTTGGTGGCTGCGGTTCACCGCTGTCCTCCGGGGAAGGTAAAGGATCCTGCACGTGCCCGAGATGGAAAACTCGTGTCTGGAAATTGCGCAAAATAACGGTTTAACATCATTTCACTGCAGCTGAAGGAACATCTTTTGCTTTGCTCTTGGTGATGTCCTCCTGTCCCCGAGCAGGTCACCGGTGTCGGGCTTGTTTTGCGTCGGCTGCCAAGAGCTACGAGCAAAGCGATGGAGAAGGGAAGTGGTGTTTGGGGCTTGCACGAAGGGAGCGTTGATCTCTTAAACAGCGGTTTCTGAAGAGCAATTTCTGCTGTTGCTCAACTGTTGGTTGAGTCCGTGCGTCTGTCTTGGTCTGAGCTGCCCCAGCCGGCGGTTGTACAGCCCTGTGCCCAGGGAGACACCAAAAAACCCCAAGAATTTGGTCCTTAAAGTCTTCTGGTAGAAGTTCACGTGGTTTACAAGCCCAACCCGCAAACTCTCCCTTAACCAAGTCTTGAATTCTTTGTCATGGAGCATGTGTGAGGGTCTTGAGGTGCTGCCGTCTGTCCCACCTCTTGCCGATTGTCGTTGTTCCAAAGAGCATCTGGATGACCCTTCTTGGGGGTAGGGACTTGCAGATGAGAGGTAGGAGCAAAGAGCTGGAGCAGTTGGTTTACGGGAGCCTGGGAAATAAAATTAACAGGATGAGGAGGTCAAAGTATACTCAGCCCTTGCAACGCTGGGGTTTGTCCTAGATCTGGGCTTTGGTGGGGTGATGAGACCTCATGGCACTGTCCTAGTTTTTAATTGTGAAGCATGGAGTGAGTTTTAGGGGTGTTTTGGGGGAAAACGTGTCTTTCTTGCAAGGTGGGTCCCCACGTGAGGTGCTCCCGCGTAGGAAATCATGCTTTGGTTTGATCTTGGTTTCAGCAGAGAGCTCCAGGTGCCTCTAAACCTTTTTCTGGAGCGGAGCAGCTCATGTGTAGCCCGTCACAAGGTGTGTTTGCCAACCGCTGGGCCATTTTTTTTATGGCCTGCCTTTGAACTCCATCCAGAAAAGATAATGCAAGTCATGAGACCAGAAACCCAACGGAGGTGCAGCTCTTGCTAATCTTGCCTTAACTCTTTGGGACAGTCCCTGGTGCCTACATCCAGTGGCCTCTTCTGAGGTTTCTTGCATGGGTGAGGGGCTGCCCCTGAAATCGTGGCTGTTTTCCAATGTTGTCTCCTTCCTCGCTGGTGTTGGGCTGAGTTTAAGTTGTTGGCTTTCAACCTCTCTTAACCGGGAGGCTGAGCTCGCAGTCCCAGTAACCTTCCTCACTAGTTACCGCTTCGTCAGCCTCTTAGCCTGCGAACGGTGCCAGGAAAGATGTCATGTTGTTGCCTAGCAAATAAATAATTGAATACTTCAGTCCAAGACAACAGGCAGGGCTTAGCTGGAGCTGGGACGTGGAGTACAGTTGGAAACCCTAAAGTTGCATGGAAAAAAACCCACGCTACGTCTCTTCTAACGCAGGGGTAACAAAGCTCTCGACCGTGAATTTCTTCCCAAAGACTTTTGGGGTTAGTAGCTTTCCACCCGTGCCGTGGATAAGCACTAAAATAAGGGTTTGATGGCAGCACGAGGGTTGGGTTGAGTGGTTGCGAGCGCGGCGACGTTCCTGTGGGGTGGGAAGGTGGGTCATGACGTGGTTCTCAAACGTGCCGCCAAGAGAACGGGGTGAGTGTTGTTCAAGGCGTTTTCTTGCCGTGGGTGGTCTTTGGTAACCCAAAACCGTGGCCCTGAGTGGGCAAGGTCTGCGGCAAGGAGGGGTCCTGTCTGGTGCCTGCTGGTCCTCCTCGGTGTGCTGGGAGAAGGTTTCACACCCGCGCTTGGAAGCGGTTGTCCAAGGCACGGAGCACCTGCCGTGCCCGTCTTTCGGTGTCTATAAATAACTTCCCAAATCCAGCACCCCCCGAGCAGCCTCTCTCCCCTGTGCCGTCGCTAGTGCTTAACCGGGCCACGGTTTAAAAATAAGCCGGGGGCAACACCGGGCACAGCCGTGGATTCTCCTGCTGCCTCGCAAAGTAGGACATGGCCCAATCCATCTTCTCCGCTGGGCATTTATGGGCAGGAAAGGTGCTGTACTGGGCGCAGGCCTGTTTTTTGGCCACGCAAAGCCAACTTCTTGGTTGGGGCAAGTGGGGAGTGAACGTGGTGTGGCTGCGGCGTTGGGTTTTTGGGGGCAGCTTGCTTCTGTCTTGCAGCCCAGGCTGCTCTCCTGCTCCATCCAGGCTGCCAGATGTCTGCAAAACCTCAGCAAGTGGCCTCAATCTAATTTTTTTTTTTTTTCTCCTCAATATTGGGGGGATAAAAGGTATTCAGGAGCGTGTAAGGGATAAGTGGCTGTGGCAATGACCCCTTTTGCAAGAGCAAACTGCTGCTGGGTCAAGCTGGGGATGGCAATACCGTAACCTTCTTCCAACCCCAGCAGAAATGAGCTAATGCTTCGGCACGAGGCCACGTTAATCCTTCTCTGGAGTTTGCTGCTGCTGAGAAAATGAAATTCATGTTTGCACTGTGCCTCCTGCAGCACCGTGTCTGGCCGGTACTGCGGGGGATAACAAAAAAAGGGATTTTTTAAGTATGTTAACAGCAGAAGGAGGACTAAAGAAAACATTGGTCCGTTACTTGACGAGGTTGGTCACCTCATAAATAGGGATGAAGATAAAGCAGAGACATTTAATGCCTTCTTCACCCCTCTCTTTAAGACCAGTGATGGGCCCTGGGACCCTGTGGAGTTGGGTTGGAGGACCACAACTTGGGGAGTGGTAAGCCCCTAGTTGGCTTTGAACTTGTATGGGATTTGCTGCAGCAACTGCATGCACGTAAATCTACGGGTCCCGATGGGATTCATCCCAGGGTACTGGGAGAGTTGGCCGATGTTATTGCGAGACCTTTCTGTTATTTATCAAGGGTCTTGGGACTCTGAAGAGGTCCCAGTCAACTGGAAGCTAGCAAATGTTATTCTAGTTTCCAAGAAGGGCAAGAAAGATGACCCTGGTAGTTATAGACCTGTCGGTCTCGCTTTGGTGCCTGTTAAAATTATGGAGAAGGTTATTCCGGGAGTTATTGAAAAACACTTGAAAGACGATGCAGTCATTGGTCAAAGCCAACGTGGGTTCGTGAAGGGAAAGTCATGTCTTCCTAACTGAATATCCTTTCGTGACAAGGTTACCCGCCTCACGGACGAAGGGAAGGCAGTGGATGAGGTTTTTGGGGATTTTAGCAAAGCTTTTGATACTGTTTCAGAGCATCCTTCTGGACGAAATGTCCAGCATACAGCTAGACATGGACACAACGCGTCGGGTGAACAGTTGGCTTGAAGGGTCAGGCTCAAAGTTATAGTCAACAGGGCAACATCTGGCTGGTGACCAGTCACTGGTGGTGTTCTCTAGGGGTTTTTCTCTCTTCAATGTTTTTATCGATGACCTGGACACGGGAGTTGAGTGCACACTCTGTAAGTTTGCTGATGATACTAAATTAGGAGAAGCTGTTGATTCCCTCAAGGGTAGAGAGGCCTCATGGAGACATCTTGATAGATCAGAGTGTTGGGCAATCACCAGCTGTATGACATTGAACAAGGACAAATGCCAGATTCTGCACCTGGGATGGTGTCATCCAGGATGTACGTATAGATTTGGGGCCAAGAGGCTGGAGCGCAGCCCTGCAGAGAGGGATCTGGGGCTTTTGGTGGATGGGAAGCTCGGCGGGAGTCAACCGCGTGCCCTCGTGGCCAAAAGGGCCACCCGTATCCTGGCACGGAACAGCGAACCGGTGGAAAGTCGGGGAGCCCCGTGGGCACTTTGGGGCTCCGCAATCTAAGAAGGACGTAAGAAAATATTAGAACGTGTCCAAAGGAGGGCAGCAGAGGTGGCGAAAGGAGTAGAGGGCTTGTGAGGAGCGGCTGAGGATAGCAGGGTTGGTCAGCCTGGACGAGAGGAGACCGGGGGGTGACCTCATTGCTGTCTGCAACTTCTTTGTGATGGGGAACGGCGAGGGAGGTGCTGATCTCTTCTCTCAGGTGTCTGGTGATAGGGAGGGGCTTAAAGTTGCGTCGGGGGAAGTTCAGATTGGCCATTAGGAAAGAGTTCTTCATGGAGAGGGTGGTCAAGCGCTGGAACAAGCTCCCCAGGGATGAGGTCATGGCCCCAAGCCTGTCGGTGTTCAAGAAGTGTTTGGAGAACGCTCTTAGATGTAGGCTTTAACTTTTAGGTTGCCTTGTGTGGAGTCAGGAGTTGGGCTTGATGATCCTCCTGGGTCTCTTCCAGCCCAGGAGATTCTATGTCCTTGTGTCATTGGGACACACTGGTTTCAACCCAGCTGGTGCTTTGCGGTTTTGGGGGAACCTAGCTGGTTTTAAGACGTGAAGTTCTTGCCGCAGAAGCATGGTGTACTTGTTGTAGGAGAACTGGTGGCACTTATCCCACTTGGGTTTGTCTCTAGGGTGCAACGTGGAGCTGAGCAGCTGCTTCCATTCCTCCCCGGTGGCCCCATGTCTGGTTTGTCCTCCTTGTAACCGTGTTATCTGGTGCGTTACTATAGTTTTGGGCTGTCCGTGTGGTCAAAATCCTTCCTTTTGTTGCTGTTTCCCAAAAAAGTGTGTATCTGTGGGAAGAGACTTCTGGGGCTTGGCCATCAAAGACTCTAGGAAGTAGAAAAAAGGATTAGTTTAAGGACGGAGGGGCTGGGGATGTTTCTCCCCACTTTGTACCGGATAGTCCCTGCAGAGATGTCCAAGCACAGCCTTAACTGTAAGACCTGGGCAGGGGCTGCAAATGTTCTCAACTTATCGCTGTTTTCCAGCAAGCGTTGCTGGTGGCCGGTCCCTTCTTGCTCATCCTGGGGCCAGAGTCCTGCTTTTCCACCCTGGGGTCTTCCCTGGGGTGTTTAGGAGCCCCCCAGCCCTCCTTTATGTAGGATGGTTGAGTGGAGGAAGGATCTCAGCAGCTTTTTGGGCTCCATCTCATCGTCCTTGTTGCTGGAGCCTGACGTGTTCCTGCCAGCCCCGACATGGGGGGTGAGATGCTGCCAGGCGAAGCCGTCCAGCGATTTCTCTGTCACCGCAATAACACCAGCGCTTGGCACCGACGCCATGCCAAGGCGGCCCCCGAGAGCCCGCGCTCGCGCCAAGGACCGAATCCAACCTCTTGGCTCGGTTCGGGGAAGCATCCGCGCTCGGCAAGGCTCACCCATCAACGTCGCGTGCTCTCCGGAGCGCTCCAGCACGTACACCAGCGTGACTAATAAGCGTTCCCAGGTCTTTGTGGTGGTCGGTGGGTTTCTGTAATTGGAAAGGACAGCTCGTTACAGGCTGACAGCAACAAGAAGATCCCTCAGGAGTCTTCTCTGTGGCCTTATAGCATCCAAAACAGCCTTTGGGGATCTTCTCCCTCCTAATATTACAGGTACGAAAGAGCTGAGCCTTGTGGCTTCCCAGCGCTCCCCCATCGTTGCTTTTTAGGTGCCTAAAACCCCGTTTTAATGATGGTGAAGTCAAAACCTGCCGGCAGATGGAGGAAAAAGTTGATGGGGGTGAAAGACACGGAGTTGGAGGGACCCGGAGCGAAAAGGGGATGGCGATGTGAATCGCCTGCATTCATCGCCGGTAAAAACACTACCACTTTTATGGGAGCAGCTGAGATCTGCTGGAAATTTAATAGAGATGGATCCAAACAAGATGAGCTTGCAACAGAGTCTGGATGCCTTTCAAGCAGCTTGGATAGAAACTGTTCTTTCATTAGATGCTGGATGTGTCCTCTGCTGACGAGGAAAGTTTTCTGCCACCCGTCACATAAATCTTGCTTAAAGCTGGATGGAGCAGAGCAGGATCTAGAGGATGGATTTGCTTGGAGGCCTGATAACTCTTTAAGGGAAATTAAAAAAAAAAAAAAAGGAAAGGTTTTCAAGGATCGGCTTGGAATCGCCTCTGAAAAGGCTCAATCTGGGCTCTTAGCTGCGGGTAAAAGACTTGAATGGAGGGCTGGCACCCTCGGGCAGTGTTCTTTCTCGCTTGCCTTTTGTTTTTAAAAGGCTTGGTAATGGGGGAAATGCAGAATTGGAAACACCTCGGGTAGAAAATACCCTGTTAAAACAGGTATTTGCACCCTGATTTGCAGAGGGAGGTGTCCGCTGCATGGTGCGGCAGCTGTAAAACCCGGTGCAGATGTTGGATGCAGGACCCTCCACGGGCAGTGTCCCTGGGAGGGGGACCACGATGCTCAGGGCAATCCCCATCCCACCAGATTTGAGGGTACGGCTGGGGAGCCCCGAGGGTTTTAAATGGTAAAGGACTGGCCAGGTTTTATGGAGCGTCCACACCCGGTCCGTCGGCTTGCTTGAAAATACTTTGGGAGATGGCTTGGTGCCGTGCTCGGGGCTGTAAGAGGCAGGGATGGTTAAGGAGAGCTTGCAAAAAAGACAAAGTCTTTTAGGGGGGCTGAAGAGTCTTTTAGGGGGGCTGAAGAGTCTTTTAGGGGGGTTGAAGAGTCTTTTTAGGGGATGGCCATAGAGCAAGTGCCTCCCCTGCCCGAAGCGGGCAGCAGGCGCTGGAGAGCAATTAGCATTTAGGAGCTGGTGTTGTGTCTCAAACCCGTTCAGACCTCAGCGCTGTTTGCGGAAGCACGTGAAGGTTTTGTCAGAGGTTTTTCTGGGCTCAAAGCGGGAGGTTTTGGGTTTGGGATCACCATCCCGGGGCCAAGCGGGGTTGGTGCTGTCCTGAGAGGTGCTGTGGGCCGAGCATCTTTGGCGCGAGTGACGCTGAGAGGTGGCAGCGTGGTCCAAGCGCGGCGAGGGAAGGAGCAGCATCATCCTCCCGACCCGATGCGGGTCGCAGGATCAGCCCCAGGTTTGGGGCACTGAGTTTCTGCCCTTGCCCCATGGCCTCATCCTGCTTCTGCGGGAGCCTCGGAAATAACCACTGGAGCCTGAAGTCATGCAAACGTTTGGAGTATCCTGGGAAGTCTGTATCGCCCTCGAGCCTGGGAGCAAGCCCTCAACCCTGACTATCGGGCTCGTACCACCAGCTTTTGCCTTTCTCTTGGAGGAAACGCAGCCCAAAGCTCTGCCTCACGGCGCCTGGAGCTTTTCCGGATGGGTCTGGGCTCTGCATCCCCCCACACTGGGGCCGGGCGCGGGGCACGGCTCCGGTGCATACCCCTGGGCTCCACAAATACCCTGAGAGCTGAGAAAACCCGAGTATAACTCATGTCCTCTGGCCGGGGAGCGTGGGGAGGCTGGAAATAAGAGCAAAGCTCCTCGCTGGGAAAGTGTCGGGTTCCCTCTCGGCCGTGCCAAGCTAAACAAGCCACGCTGTTCGTCTGCTTGCAGCAGAAGAGCTGGTTTTCCCCATGGTAGCCCTTCCTCGCACCTGTTCCTGTTTCGGTTGATCTCACTCGTACGCCAGCGCTGAAACCCTGCGTGGGGTCTCGGCACGGACTCCTTGACCCCGTCGTGCGCGGAGTTTCGGGGAGAAACGGGGGGTTTTTCCGCCTCGTTAGATTTGCCGGAGGTTTTCCAGCGGGAGGCGGATGCCTGCGGAGCGAGTTCAAGCTGCTGACAACGGGCTGGCTTTTCTCCGCTGCCTTTCGAAGTCGTCCGTGAACTGCAGGTTGCAAACCACAGCTATATATATTTTTTTTTTCCTTCTATTTTTTGGTGTTTTTTTTTTTTCTCCTCCCCCCCCGAACTCACCGTTGGTGACTCACAGCTCCCATGTGATCGCTGAGTGCAGCAGGTCGTCCGTCATCCAGCTAAGGAGCTTCCCATCCCGTTGCAGTCGATCACATCTTCCGATTCCTGGGATTACCCCTGGCTTTTTTTGGCACAATATCCCCCTCCTTTTCCCTCGGGGTGCTGCTGCCCGGCTCTCCTCCACATCGGGGACCTTTCTAATGCACCCTTTGGGGTCAGGAGCAGGTATGGGACATCACCGGCAGCTGCTCGGGCTCTCCAGGAGACACTTTAGTGCGACCCCTCGATGCTTCCTTCTTGGTTGAGTCTTTGCCCCCGTAGACGCTTTTTTCCAGCGGCCTTTCCAGCGGATCTTCTGTAGATCTTCCTCTGCGTTCATGGGCCCTGCTGGGTTTTATGCTGCTGTGATGCTTCTCCTTCTCTACCTTGTTGGCCCTGCTTGGTCTCCAAAGCCCTCACAAGCCCTCACCGTTGGGTTGCGGCGGCCAAAACCACGGTGGAGATCCGCTCCCCCGCCCCGAGGTCTCTGGGCTGCTGCGGGGACATCTCCCGGCTCCGTCGGTCATGGAAGGGTGCGGCCCTTCCTCCGGGCAGACAGCTTGTCCTCTCCTGGCTCCGCTCTTTGGCTCGCAGACCTGCAGGTTGGCCTCTTTCTTGGAAAAGAAACCGCGTGGCGCTGCGCAGCTGTTTCTGAGAAGATGACGGTGCCCAAATGGTCGAGGTTTGGGAGATAAAAATTCAACGTCGTCTTCTGGCCACCCCTGGGTGGCCCTGGCAAGTCCTGCAAGGGCCGGAGGGACTGCGCTGTCCTGGGAGAGCTGAAGGGAAGCGTTTGAAGCTGCGGTGTGGCTCCCATCCAGACACTTAACATCTCCTTTCCACCCCCGGTGGGACTTCTCCAGCCCTTGGTGACCAGTGAGATGAGGCACCTCATCCCTGGTTTCATCCTTTTCCTCCTTGATCGGAGCTCAGCAGAAAGATGGGGTCCCCGGTGGAGTGGCTTTGGTGGGCGAGCGAGTCACCCTGTGCTGCTCTTCTCTCTGGAGATGTGCCGGTGCTTGCGGTGGGACGGGTGAAGCTGCTGCCTCTCCTCCACGTCCACGTTGAGGTCCTGCTGCTCCGGCTCGGGCGTAACGTGGCACTTGCCGGTCCCGCACTGGGACGGCGTCTCCGGTTAAGCCTCGGTAGAGTCCTTCATCCAGATGTTTATGTGAAGCCTGTGAAATCGTCGCAAGCTCTCGCTGACCATAAACATCCCAGGGAGCGGAGCCAACATCTCGAGATGTGTCATGCTTCCTACGGCTCCGTCTTCCAGAAGCGCGCAAGGCTTCCTGAGCTCTGCTGACTCGGGCAGCTTGAATGCGAGCCCGTGCGCACGAGCCAACAGGCGCTGGCTTAGTTCAGGGTTGGTTTTGGGGGTTTTTCTG
>NW_008824660.1:36721-39299 GCF_000699105.1 Pygoscelis adeliae
GGTTGGTGCCAAACCGGTCACAAATCTCCGAGCTTTGCATCGGAGGAGTGACAAACGCGGCCGCCGAGCACACGGCGAAGACGTTGCATCCCGCGAAACATCTGCTTGGCTCCGGGGAACGGCACACAGAGCAACCCAAGGCTTGCTCGATAATGCAGAGGTCCCATCCAGGGAGGTTCAAGCGGGTTTTTGTACGGATGCAACACGCACCGATCTGTCCGGACCGGCAAGAACGAACTCCGGAGCTGCTGGAGGGAGCGTGCCCGGGCACAGCCGGGCCGAGAGACAGCCGGGGGGCCTGGGCGCCCGGGCACAGCCGAGCCGAGAGACAGCCGGGGTGCCTGGTCCGTGTTTTGAGGGGAAGAGTTAAGCCTGGGCGTGACAGCGATGGCAGGGAAATCCTGCACGGTGAGAGGCGAGCGAAAGATAACCAGGGCTGGTGGCATCGGGAAACCCCCTGTGAAAAATGGGTGCTGCTGGGGTCGGAGCCGTTCGGCATTTTTCTGGGCCCGCGGTGCGTCACTCAGCCTCGCCACCCAAGTGGGCCGGGGTGGGGGGCGGGGGGTCGGTCTTGCGTGCCTTGCTCCGAGCGGCTGGGTCGCCGGGACGAGCCGGAGCTTGCTGGGATGCTAAGTCAGCACATCCAGCACCCTCCCCTTGCAGCCGTGCCGTTCCCCACCTCCGTCTGCTGCAGAGACCACTTCCTGAGCAGGCGTTGCCTTTCTAACTGCTCGAGGGAGAACCGGTTGCGATAACGGGGACAGGATAACCCCAGACCGCTGCCGGTGACGGAGGCGAGAGGGACCCACTCGTCCCTGAGCACATGGTAGGATGCGGGGCCACGTGCCCACGGTCTCGCGTGGGATTTTGGGGTCTGTGGTGTCTGGACAGGGTGAAAACAAATCTTATTTCGCATCTAGAACGCAAAGAGAGGACTCAGTAGATGGGATCGACTCCGCGTGGGGATGTGATCCTCCTCCTGTGCGAAAGGAGGGTGGAAACCCACGGGCTCGGTTTTGGGGGAGGTGGGAGCCAGAGGGGGAGACCGGTACTTATCCCAAAGCCCATCCATCGGGAAGGACGGGCGCTTGCAGGTTGCTTCAAGGTTTCCTTGTGCCCGTTGAGACCCGCGGCCAGCACCGCGTGTTGCTGGTGGATGGGGAACGCCAGGGCGGCTTTGGCCCGGAGTCAACGTGGCCTCCATGGTCTTCTCCTATGGGAAACGTCTGTGTGTTTGTCCTTGCTCCGTGGCTCACGGTTGTCTTAAAATTCTCCAGTAATGCTGATATTGGAGCGTTGCTGGTTTTGGTAGTGCCTGGAGGTCCTTGTCTCCTGCTCTGAAGTTCCCGGTGGTCCGGTGGTGTGGTTTCTCTTGCCGAGAGTTTTCTGGACTTGGTGGGACCAGGATGTTGTACTTCTCCTCCAGGATTTCAGTTTTTTATTTTTTTTATCCCCCTCCCCCCCAAATCAGGCACGGGCCAATGGCTCGCTGGAGCGAAAGGCAGGAGGTTTTGGCTCCTTCTGCACCAAAATTGCTTTATCTTCTGCCCGAGCAAGGCTTTGGGAGGACTCTGAGCCCCCCCATTCAAGGCTTCTACCTCTTGAATTTCGGTTGTTGGGGGATGGTTTGGCTGTTCGTGCCTGGATTAATACTGGGAACAGGCAGAGAGCAGCAAGCACAAAGCCTTTATGAAGCTGGGGAAAAAATAGTTGGGGTGCTTCTTGTTTAGCCTCAACATCTTTTTGGGTAGAAAGGGAGATTTGGGTTGGAGGACTAATGCCAAAGCAAGAGCAGGTTGTCCAGCTTGGAAGATCTCCAAGGACGGAGGTGCCGCGGTGTCTCTGGGTGGGGGGGGGACCCTCTGTCCCCACACACAAAATGAACCCAAGGAGGAGATCAAAGGATGGGGAATCGTGCCGATCCCCGGCCTCCCAAATGCCTTTCCGGGTATCTTGCGCCCGGCCTCTCTCGGTGGAGAGATCCCGCATGAGTCACTGCGTTGAGATAAGCGTCAAGTTGTGGAGGGCAAGAGCTCTGACCTGACCCTCTGGCAGCCAGCTCTGTCCTTCCCTGGAGGTATCTGCAGTCCTTGTTTTTTGATCCCGATCCCGTCTTCCCCAGCAATTCTCTACGTTAGACTTGCTGAAACGGCTCAAAAAAAAAAAAAAAAAAAAAAAAAAAAGGAGCCGAGCCGGTGCAAGGGATGACCGGGGCGTGCGGTGCCGGCAGGAGGGATGGGACCACGGCTGCCAGCACTCCGTGCACCGTTTGCTGTGGTTTTGGAGCTGGTCTAAATTCATGCTGCCTGTACCCTGCCTGCACAGTCCTGCCTCCTCTTTTTGGGTCATCTCCAGCATTGCTAAGCAGCTCGAGGAGCCAGAGGGACCACGTATGGATGGCTCCACTCCTACCGGGATTGATACAGCTCAGGGTGGCCTCGGTGAGTCGATGGGAGAATAATTTGACGGATGGTAGCACCGGTGCGATTAAAAATATGGGATCCTTTGGCTGGGGAGCACCGAGGTGCATCTATTCTGGATGCTCTTACCCCTACGTTGGGTTTTTCACCTCGTTACG
>NW_008824660.1:39547-51563 GCF_000699105.1 Pygoscelis adeliae
CCTTTGCGGTGTCTTTTCCCGCCTGTGCAAAGTCCAGCAGCAGAAATATCAGCACCTGGATGCTGGTTGCACAATCCTGGGCATTTCCAGCCCTTAAATACACAAAATTCCAGCACCCTGCACCTGCAGAGGGGTGAAGTGACCCAGGTCGCTCCCGGGAAGCCCAAGCAGAAGCGAACGCGGGGAGCTGTCGGTGTCGCGTGAACACAACGGCACCGTCCCCAGCTCTGTCAGCAGCCGGCTAAGCCCGAGTCAGATGAGACGCGATGTGCTGCCAGCACGCCGTGCTTTGGAGAGTTCCTGTCCTCAAGGTCACCTGCCCGCAGGCTTAGGAGCGTCCTTAAATACTGCCCTGAACTGCCACGCAGCGCAAAGAAGAAAGAAATGTCTCTCGTTTCTATCTGCAAATGGCTGAGGGCTTTCGTCGGAGCAGGACCCGGAGCTACGTGCAGGAAAACCAAACCCAAACGTGCCCATTTTCAAGTGGAAATGTGAAGTTCGTGTTTCTGGCCAAGCCCTCCCACAGCAAAGCCTGTCCTCACGCCAGCTCGTCTGTATTCAGGAGCACGAGCAAAATCTCCAGCTTGCTTCTGGCAAGCCACAGCAAAGGATCGGAGAATGCAATCGTCTCGTCTGGCTCCGGAGAGAGCGTTTGGACGCTCACGTGAGACTGTGGGTGAAATGATTTCTGCTGGAGAGTGGCTGTTGCGAGCACGGAGCGATGCCGGGTTCTTGGGACGGAGGAGTAGTGTCTACCCCAGGGATTTGGGGCAGGAATACCATCGAAGAGCTTGAATCTGGTATGGGTGGCCACCCAGATGGCTTCAGACTGAGCCCGACACGTTGCAAAGCGCCCAGGTTGCTCGTCCAGGTGCTTTCAGTGGACGGTGGGACACCAGAGTGCAGGCGGTCGTCTTCTCTTGTGCAAGGGAAAAGCTCTGCCGTGGAGCATCTCGTGGCGCTCGTGCAAAGCCCTTGCCTTCACGTGGGAGCTGTTGGTCCGATGTAGAGTGGGTCGGAGAGGAAAGAGCTGCTGGTTGCACCCTCTTTTGCAGGATCTCCCATGGTTTGCTTCTTCTGTCACCCTCTTTCAGCCCGGAGCCACGTGCTCATGCGCGGGGATGTCAGGATTGCCGAGCAAAAGTACCGACGGCACCTTTGCCCACCGAACGCCACTGTTTGCACTGCAAACACAAGCCCAGCTCGGGTTGGACCTGCCGTGGCTCTGCCAGCATGGACGTAGCCTTGGAGAGGTCTTCTTGCATGGCTGCTTTGGGCTGGAAGAGCCAAGTTTGGGGCCGCGGGATGGATTTGGAGATGGGCTGGAACGTGGGAAACGAAGCTCCTGCTTCCCTGCATTTCTAGCGAGCTTTTGGGGAGCTAAATATCTCCTGTGGTGTTGGGGGCTGGAAACCCCACCCCATCTCTTGGCCATCATATAGCCCCAGGTGACTGAACGTTTCCAGCGTGGGATTTCTCGTTGCACTGGTAACAAACCCAAATCTGCGCCGTCTGATGCAGCAGAAATCCCCATGGTTGGGTTGGGTGGTAGCACGCCGGTAAAAACCCAGCTGCTCGGCTCCGGCCCCACCACGGCATGGGGACGTGGTGTTTTCCCACTGCTGTCGAGCAGTAATCCTGCTGTGCGGGTCCGTCTGCTGGTTTTTTTGGCACCACTGGTTGCTCTTATGTTTTTTTGGACGATGAAAGGCGACGTGTCGAGCCAATTTTTTTTTTTCCAGGTTATTTACAATATGCAGAAGCTGTTATCAGCTGCTGGTGGCAACGAGCGATTCTTCTGGTACCTTTTGCTCTCAAATTAAACACCCGAGATTAAAGCGTGAGCCTTAAGTAGGAGCTGGTCTTTAATTCCAGAACTAAATCATGCCTTGCGACACCTTGCGTTACTTGGAAGATGATGCAATAACTCACCCCTTGCCTAATACCATTGCTTAAATGGCAAGGTCCCTCAGCCTGGCTGTAGAGGAGCTAAAATATCTCTTCTTGCTTCTTTTTTCAGCTCGTTTAGATAGGCTGGGAAAAAACAAAGCCTGGGAGAGCACGTGTAGGCTCAGTGAAGGCTTTTTGGAGGTGATCGGCTGGTTTTGAGGGCTTTTGGAAGCCCTCAGATTGCTCAGACAAGTGGTATTGCAAATTCCTGTCCAAGTTGCTAAATTTTTCATTTCTGACGAGTTCCAGTTCTGGTCTAAACCAAGTCATCACCCTCTGGAGGAGCCTGGTTTTTTTCCTCCCCTGACTGGAGAGGGGTTCACCCCATCCTCAGACCGATGTCCTTTTGGAAGTGCCGGTCCTTCTGCAGTGGGAACCCAGCTGATCTGGGAGCTGCTGGAGAGCTTGAGTTGGAGCCGAGTCTCCCTCCTCAGCCTCTATCGCTGAGATATGAGATGCAGAGAGCACCTGGAGGTCAGGTAGGTGTCCTTCCTCCCATCTTGGAGGATTGTATGGAAGGGAAACCTTCTGTTGTATTCGGGGGGTGGAGCCTTACACAGTTTGAAGTTTGGGAAATAATAGTATTTTAGAGCTTTCTTTAAGTCTTCGCTCCTTTATGCGCTTCTAAACTGTCACTGGACGCCTCTTGGGAGCTGGGCAGCAAACTTCCAGGAGAATACAGTTTCTTGGCTGAACTCTTCAGGAGAGAGATCCTCTCCCTGTCTCAAGGTGGTCTGGGGTCTTGATGGAAACAACCACCCAAAAGACCTCTTTGCTTTAGACTCTTGAACTTCTTTGGGCTTTTAATCCTAAAATCACAGAATAATTGAGGTTGGAAGGACCCTCCGGAGGTCTTCATCCCACCCCTGTGCTCGAAGCACAGCCAACTTCAAAGTTAGGTTGCTCAAGCCCCATCCGGTTTTGAGCGACCCCAGGGATGGAGATCCTCCACCCCTCTGGCCTGTCCCAGAGCTGTCCCACTCCCACAGGGAAGAGTTTCCCGTGTTGTGACTTCCTTGTCCTCTCGTTGCACGTGTCCAGGAGGAGTTTGGCTTCATCTTCTCTACACCCTCCGACTAGTGGCTGTAGGCAGCACCTTCATGCTCTCATCTTGAAGCAGAAGGAGCCCAGCTCCCCCAGCCTGTCTTTATCCATCGCGTCCTCCGGTCCCCAATGGTTGGGGACCTTCATTGGGCTGGCTTCGTTGGATGTTGGATCTGGCAACGTCTCTGTGACCTCCTGACGCAGCAGGGCAACCTTGCTAATTATCACAGCTACCATTTAGTGTGTCGTTAGTCTTAAAAAATACGTGTTGAGTAGATGCGGTACAAAATAAACCTGACCCTTTGCGTAGGAAGCGTCTGCCACACGGAGAGTGGTGATGGGGGAAAAGCACCTCAAGGTGCATCCTGGTGTTTGCTGGGGTGGTGGTGAAGGGTTTAGGCAAAATGTTTGCACCTTGATGTGCTGTCGAGCCTCTTGAGCGTGCCGTTAACCTCTGCTTATCGACCCTGATTGTGACAGCCTCGATGAGTTGGGGCTCTTTCGGCTCTTCTGGAGATGTCGGTATTTCTCAGTCCGCGACCTTTGAAACGTGTTATGTAAGGAACCATCGCCGAATTTGTCTAGAGCCGGGTCTGCCACGTCTAGGAGAGCTCCTGGTCTCTGCGTAACCGCTCCCATGCTGGGAAACTCACGGGTTTTCTCTTATCTCTGGCTTTTTGCGTGTGTTTTGGCCGTGGGCTCATGTGATGGCTTGATTTTGAAAGTGTCTTGGTGTCCTGGCCGGGTTGCTTTAACTCTTGGGATAGAGGAAAAACAGAGAGGAGAGACCTGTGTCCCTGATACGAGGGTGTTTCGGCCTCTTGGAGGAGAGGCCGTGAGCTCAAAAATGAATTCAGATTCGCTGTGCTCTCTCGGGAGAAGCTGCAGCCACGCTCCTGTGGTTAGAGGAGCAGCTCTTGCTGGATTACCATAGAGGGTAAATTTGAGCCTCCTAAGTCCAAGACATTAAACTCCCTCATCTCTCACTGTTTCCAAGAAACCAGGATTTGCAGGGAGTGCAGTTACGTGCTCATCAGGAGAAAGATAAATCACCGCATGTTTTCCTCTAAAGGAGACAGTTTCTAAAAATAGGAGCCGTGCTGGAGCTCCAGAGAACAAAAGAGTCCCTGGAAGGCTCCTGCCACAGTCCCTTCTCGGCGATCGGTGCTCTCTGCCCCTCTCCATCCACGCGCTAGGGATTTATGGAAGCGTTTTAAAATCTGCCGATTTGGGAGGGTTGGGGTTGTTTGTTTGGTTTTTTTTTCCCCCCCGTCCTTTCCCCTGGCATTCCCACCCCGGCCGGTTGGTGACTCAGGCTTTCCTGAATGAACACTGCCGGTCTCCCATGACCTCGGCAGCTTGGCTCTGGATCCCGCCGGCTTTTTCCGAAATGATTTTTGAAGTCCAAAGGAGCTGATCTCCTGGGAGCCAGGGGTGCTGCCACCTCTCCAGGACGGGCTCTGACAGCGCCGATGCCGGATAAACCCCGGCGATGTGCGTGGTCCCAGCTCTGCATCTAGATGAAAGAGCTCCAACCCCGTCATCTCCGGATGAGACCTACATGTTGGAGATGCTCAGCCTTAAAAGTCTCGCCTCTAAGGTGGCTCACCTAAGATATTAGAAGGATGGGAAGCCAACCCTGGCTTTTCACGTCCCTCCTCTGCTTTCAGGGCAGGTCCTGCCTTGCCCTCCCCATCTCCATAACCAGTGTGGTGGCACGAATACCACATTCCTCCTGGTTTTACGGCACGTAACCAGTAATCCGTAGAATAAATGCAAACTGTGAGCGGCTGCGTCCATCCCGGAGGGGACAGAGGTCAGTTTGGGCTGCAGAGGCTCTCATGGGCTGAGCCTGCAGACAGCTGCAGCAAACCCCATCTCCTTGGCCGTGCGTTTCCAAAGCGCTCCCCGATTCCTTCCCAGGACGTGCAGCTTGATCCTGCACTCTCTCTCATATTTGCGTTCAACAGTAAAGGCTCTCTGGGTCGTTGGACGGGGCGTGGTGGAGGCTGAGCTGCTCCTCGCACGTCCCTTTCCTTTGTGAGCCCCAGGCATGGTCTGTGCTGTGTCCGCACCCTTCGTCAAGCTGCGGACACCTCCTTCCCGTGGCCTCCTGGTTATTTCCACCGCGCCGGTGAGCTCCAGGCAACTCTTGGGCTGCTGGGCATCCCATGACCCACGATGACGGGAGTGGGGGACGGGGGACAATTCCTTGTCCCAACAGCAAGCTTGCTTGCCTGGGGCCGGGCTGCTGGGCTGCCCATGACCCAAGATGACGATGATGGGACCAGGGACGCGGGACAGTTCCTTGTCCTAGCAGCAGGCTTGTTTGCCTGGGGCTGGTTCGCAGCAGGAAACAACATGGTTTCACCCAGCTACACCTCGGCTTCCCCAAGCGCCCAGCCTCGCCTGTAATAACAAGCGAGTCCCTGCTTTCCATACAGCTGGGACGAGGCAACGCGTGGCCAGATCAGGAGCGGGGGGATCCGGCGTGAGGAGCGAGACCCCCGTGTCCTGCCCTGAGCTCAGCCCCGGCTGACAGAGCCTCTGGGCCAGGTAGGTTCGATCCAGGCGTCTTCGTTGGAGACAGCTGAAGGTTTTCCTCCTCTTGAGGAAGGACGTGTCTGGGTCTGATTATATCTCAGCAGGCCCTGCAGATCTTCAGGAGGCATTCGCCTCCCTGTCGTCGCTGCCTGAAATCCTGCCTTGCATCTTCTCGCGAGCAGGCTTGGAGGTGATTTTAGCCCAGGAGCCATCCCGGGGGTTCGGCCAACACCGGAGCGAAGCAAAGCTCCTCCAAGCCCCAGATGATGCTTGGGCACCCGGAGAAACCCTGCGTGCCGGTCCAAGGGCAGGGAAGCAACGCCGACACCGGGGAGATTTGTGAGCCCCATCCGTAGAACCGGGGGAACTGGTCTTCTTCACGGGGTGGACCAAGACAGCCCTTGTCCAGCTGCTCGGCCATGGCTCCGTGCCGGATACTCCTCTCTGGCAAGCAGGGGTGGTGAGAGTGCGGCCAGCGGCGTGTGCATCTTCCCGTTAAACTGCTTAGCTGCAGGAACGATTATACATTAAATAGTTGTGCGTGGGATTAAACCCTCTTAAGTGTGGCTTGGAAATCCTCCCGTAATCCGGAACCGGCTGTAGGAGGGAAGGACGGGCAGCAGGAGCAGAGGGGGTTTATCTGCTGGGAAAGCTTTGTTAACACGCTCAAAAAATACAATCACTTTATTGCAAATTGCGTTGAAGAAGCCTCACTTGGGCACTGACCTTGGAGCTTTCCTCTCTGTTGCAGATGAGCCTGATCCTGCCCTCTCTGGTGCCATCCCAGCCACAGCTCACAGGACCGAACTCGGGTAAGTTCCCAAGGGATGTCCCAGAGTGCTCCCTTTGCTACTGGTACTCCAGTTACACAAAGCCCCAAAATATCTCCCTGGCTGTCCCCGAAGAGGGTTGTCCCGCCACCGAGGACGTCAGCAGGTCCCTTCGGAGCCAGGCAGCACAGTCCCCTCGCTGCAGAGCAGTGTTGGCTGCTCTAATTCATCTCGTTTGTCCCGCTTCCCAACAAACCACCCTGCTTCTGCCTACCCTGAATTACCCCTCGGAGCCATCCGGGTTCCCCTCGGTGCTGCTGGGGCTGTCCCTGCTGCGAGGGAGAGAGACGCTGGGAGGTGGATGCTTGATTTGATTGCGTTGGGTGTCCCGAAGCTGTTAAGGGGTGTCCCAAATAGCTCTGAGCACCCTGGAAAAGGCAGATTTTGGGGTACCAGCCCAAGGCTAATGCAGAGCAAGGGTCCTTGTCCCTCGTGGCACTGGGGACCCGTGCCTGGCTCAGAATCGCTCTCTGTCTTAGCCTGTTTAGCAATGCAACCAATGCCCAGCACGTTTTAATGGGCTTATTTTAGTATCTGCTGTTGACTGATCCTTCCTGGGCCAGCGGTTTCCTTAGCGAGTTATTTTTAATAACGTTTGCAGGGTTTACGGTGCACATGGGAATCACATTTCCCTGATATCAAGCCACAGACGATGGCGAGCCCGTCCTCCAGTCCACAGTAATTTGTCCCGAGTAAAAATAGGGAAAGGTTTGGAGCTGGGAGGGTGACTGCGGTGGGGTGTGAGGGTCGGTTTGCCCCTAAACTTGGCTTTTTCCAGGAACGAGCTGGAAATAAATAGGTTTAAAAGGAAGGAGAGAGAGAGGCAGCACGAGAACCATGTGGAACTGGCAGCCCTGCTGTCTCCAACAAAGGCGCTTTGTTCTCCTGGCAGCACAACTTGACCCGTGAGATAGTGTTTTGCTGGCCCTGGAGCAGCTCCTTGCACGAGGTCTCGAGTCACCGGGCTTCTCCGGGTGTCGGGCTCTGCGGTCTGGCAGGTTTCTTCCCTAGGGATGGTTTAGCAGGGAGCAGGAGCCGGGATGTGGCGGTTTGCATCCGGCTCTTGGCCGTGCATCCGTGCCACGGGCGCTGTGTAGAGGGAGAAGCCAGGCATGAAGCTGGCCGTGGAGGACAGAAGCTGGGTCGCATCCTCAGGGCAGGGATGGGGACGTGGAGGAGTCTTGCCTCGCTCTGCAGCTCAGCGGATGGCCCGTGTCTGCTCGGCCCCAGAGCCGGCATCTGCCAAACCCCTGTGAAGCTGCCATCAGGGACATCGGGGCTCCTGGGCCTCTTGGGCCCAGTTCAGAAGCCTAAATGGGGGGATCTGGTGCCAGTCAAGGCCCTCTGCTTCCCCAACGAGTCTCTCGCCACCCCAGCAGAAGGGCTTGAGGCTCTTGCAGAACCTGTCTCATAACTGTTGGTCCCGTGCAGGTGTCTCCAATCCCTCGAGGCATCTCGGAGAACACCAAGTGCCTCTGTGGCACCCTCATGGCCCTCACCATGTCCCTCCTTCCAGGAGAAAGCCTCCAAGCCCAATGTAGGACTTTCAAAACCACCGGGCTGGGACTGCCCACGGGTGTGCTCGGCCCCTCTCTAACACCCAACACGTCTTCAGTGCCGTGGTGGTACCAGCAGCACCCGTCTGGGTGGCATGGGGCAGCCAGTCCCGCTGTAGAGCTCACCCCATGGAGGCTCACGTTCTCCAGCTGCTTGATGTGGGGTCTTCCTAGCTTTGGGGTCCTTGCTGAGGGTTTGGAAGAGGATGGGGAGGAACCACCTCGATCCCACTGTGGCTTGAGGTCTCTGCACAGGCAAGAAAGACTCCCCGCTCCTGCTGTGGAGAGGGATCACCCAGGGACTTTCATTTAATCATGGAGACAAACCATCCTTTGGTCCCAGAGACCTTTGGAATGGTCCACGTTGACACTTAAATCTGTTTTTGTGCAACTTTGAAGAGCTCGTTGGCCTGTTCTTTGGCCTGATAGGGACAAGTGTCATTGTTAAGAGCAAATATCTCTGTCGGGCTGCGTAAAAAAGGAGGCGATAAGGTGTCCGAGCAACCCGAGGAGTTAGCAAGGGAAAGGGAAGGAGAAGCAGAGAGGGGGGGTGGAGCAAGGGAAAGGTGACTTCTGGCCCATGGCAGGAATTGGGGATGTGGTGATGGGAACCCAACGCTCCTGTTGTGCCTGGCGCGAACGTGGAAGAGGCACCGTAGGGAGCAGCTACAGCCATCGCTGCAATGGGCTTGGAGCAAGCCCAGAAGAAGATGCAGAAATTATTCTAGCTGCGCATGGCCAAGGGCTTGTTTTTGTGCCAAGTCTTTAACAATTTGGGCGATATGGGAGTCACCGTGAAATTCCCAGCCTGTGTTATGCTGTAACACCACGTAGGCTCGCTCTGGTTCCAGGACAACCCTTTTGTAAATGGAAATGTTTGTATTATCCCGTTAACCGGTTACTGACTCTCAAAACTTACTTGCAGCTCCACGAATGAAGAGCATTTGGAGTTCAAGAAGGCTTTGTACAGAACGGATGCCAGGAGCTCCCTAGACCTGCGAAACATGACCGTGTCCGGCAGCGTCACCTGGGACACCTCCGCCCTGGAGACGAGAGCGGGCGACGGGAGAGAAGAAAGCACTTTAGAGAGACTCTCTGGCTTGAAGGACTCGAAGGACGTGCGGTGCGTGAAGGAGTCGGCGTTCGCCGTGGAGCCCCAGGTTGTAAATACTGTGCAGGTGGATCCTGAGCAACTGGAGAGCGACTCCGAGGACCTGGATGGTGGCAAGGCGGCAGCAGAGACGCCCAGCCCTTGTGCGGGGGCATCGGTTGGCGGCGGGGAAGAGAAATATCTTAAAAATGAACCAAAGCAACTTGAAGGCCTCAGCAAAGAGCACTTAGATAAAAGCAAGAGAGGAATCCAGAGGGTCGACTGGATTTCTAGACCCAACAAAAGCCCAAGTCCTCACTACAAAGACATAAGCAAGCCGACAGATGTAGCAACCAACTTGCCCTTTCGGGGACAGGCTGTGCGTGAAGTGCCTCCTCCGCTGACTCCGACGGTGTTCAGAAAAACGCTAAACCCTGTCCTCGGCAAGTCCAAATCCCTGGAGAGCTCCTCGTCCCACAGGAAGGGGCTGATGGTCAACTCGGACTTGGGCGAGATCAACCCTGTCAGCGTGGCCGACTGGACAATACAGAAGCCGGGTCTTCAGCTCGGCGCGGACCTCACCGTCGGCAAACAGTCCTGGACGGTAAATGCCGAAGACTCAGTGGAGCGGATCCCACTGATGTCTCTGGAGCCTGCTCCCTGCAGCTCCTACGACATCGAGATGAGGCCCTACGTGTGCAGCGTCTTGCTGGAGGAGCAGGGGAAAGAGGAGCTGGGTCCGGAGGAGGACCCTACAGTGTACACCTGCATCGAGTGCAGCATTTACTTCAAGAAGAAGGAACATCTGATGGATCACATGCTCCAGCATAATCGTGGACCAGGGAGGGACCAAGACAGAGATGCTTTGGGAGGGCAGTGTCAATTCTGCTGCAATGAGTGCGGATGGGCCTTTGGAGACCCCACGTCCTTGGAGCAGCACAAAAGGCTCCACCAAGAGTCTAGGGAAAAAATTATCGAAGAGATCCAGAAGTTGAACGAGTTTCCAGACGAAGGTCGGGAAGCCCGGCTCCAGTGCCCCAAGTGTGTCTTTGGTACAAACTCCTCCAAGATCTTTGTCCAGCACGCCAAGATGCACGTCAAGGAGAGGAAGGACCAAGGGGCAAAGAACATGAATCTCTTCGGAAGCGCGGGCAGCGGAGAAATACGGGATAGCCCCGTGCACGGCATCTACAAACACTTCAAACCAAATGAACACGTGTCCCTGCAGATGCAGGTGCCACCTCAAGGCAGCGGCAAAGGGCTCAGCACCTGTATGCTCTGCAGCTTCCCGGCCCCCAACGAGAACGTCCTCAAGGACCACATGAAATACGCCCATTCCCACCTCTCCTGGGACACGGAGGTGTACGAGGATGATCCCAATCAACCAGGAACCAGCAGAGATGCCTACAGCCCGGCCAGGCCAAGCCGGTTCGCAGACACGGATTATTTCGGCAAAGCAGACCGGCTCTTCCCTCCACCTCACCGAGAAAGCACATCGCATTACGAAGGGGTCCACGGTTTTGCCGTAACTCACCCGAGACTCGACAAAAGCAACGGGGCTAGTAAAAAGGACTACCAGACACCAGGGTTTCATGCCAGGAAAGCAGCTCCGTACGCTGCCCCGCATAAAAACCTGGGCTTGTCCGGTTTTTCCTCCGCTAAAGCTTATTCCCAGTTTGCTCTGCAGCAGCTGAAAAAAAAAGCAGCAGCTCAGCACCTTGAAGGAGAAGGCGATGGTCTCAGGAGCCACCCGATGGGGCTGGAAGAGCTCAGGCACAAGTGGGTGTTGGCCAACGATGCTGGGAGCATGGAGGAGGAGATCTCCGTAAGCACAGAAATGGATTTGAGCGAGAACAGAGGCATCAAGCCCGTCACCATCCCTCAAGCTGCCTTGGACCTCAAGAGGACGTTCAGAGACACCTTGAAAGCCACGGACTCTTCGATAGCTTCGGAGGAGCAGCAGCAGCAGTTGCGGAAGATGGTCCCCATCGTCCTCCTGGAGGAGGTGAACCTGCACCCCAAGGCGACGAAGCGGCCCCGGGGGAAGCCGCTCAAGAAGAAAACAACACTCCCTTCCCGGGAATTCATGATGGAAGAGCCCCTTCCCTTGGATATGCTCCTACTGGATTCTCCTCTGGAGGGTCCTCTGGAGCTTGATGACCTCTTGGACTCCGACTCGCCCATGCTGAAGAACGAGGAGAGGAAGTGTCCCTACTGCCCAGACAGGTTTCACAACGGGATCGGGCTGGCGAACCACGTGCGGGGCCACCTCAACAGGGTGGGGGTGAGCTACAACGTCCGTCACTTCATCTCAGCGGAAGAAGTGAAAGCTATTGAGCAAAAATTTTCCTTCCAAAAGAAGAAGAAAAAAGGTAGTATGTATTCAATTCACTGTGCTTTCTATTTTCTTGTTTTAAATCGGTGGGGTTTCCTCCTCCCATCGAGAATTGGGTACGTATGGTACTGTGGTCAACCTGAACCGTGGTGGCCACGGCACAACCGGTGGCGTGTGGTTGTCTCGGGTGCAATAAACGCCCCCCTCGGAGGCCTGATCCAGGGGTTTCGGCGGTGGCGCTGACTGTCTGTCCTTCTTTCCGCAGTTGCAAACTTCGACCCGAGTACTTTCAGCCTGATGCGGTGCGAATTCTGTGGGGCCGGTTTCGACACGCGAGCGGGTCTCTCCAGCCACGCCAGAGCCCACCTGAGAGACTTTGGTATTACCAACTGGGAACTCACCATCTCGCCCATTAACATCCTCAAGGAGCTGTTGGCCAACTCATCGGAGCATCCGATGCTGCAAGCGGCGATGGGAGCGGAGCCCTCGTCCCCGAGCCGAGAGAGGGAAGCTCACGGCTTCGTGCCTCGCAAGAGCATGACCCCCATGTCCGAGTGCAGCATTCCACGGTCTCCTCTGTCCCCGTTCCCCCCGTCCTGGGGAGATGAGTCCCTGCAGTCCTACAGAGACGGTAAGTGTCCCCGAACGCCCCCGTGCAAGCCAGAAA
>NW_008824660.1:51613-53733 GCF_000699105.1 Pygoscelis adeliae
GGGATTTACAGGCAAGGGTTTAATCGGCGTAACCTGGTGTTGATTTATCCGTCTCCATCGTTGACGCTCTGCGTCCTGTGAAATCTGATGCTGGATTGGGGCAGACGGATGGAGATGCCGGCAGATGAAAGAGCCGGGCAAGTGCGGTCTCTCGAGGGGTGGATGGAGGGGACGCATCCCACCGGGGAGCTGTGCTTTGGACGTTCGGGCTTTGTCATTTAAAAAGCGTCATGTTTAGGAACGAGGTTTCCGTCAGGGGAAACCCCTAAAGCTTCGCAAATCACAGGGCAGAGCGTGGCTGGAGGGAAGGAGAAGAGCGTGGTCGCTGGTACCGGTCCATGCTGGCAGTGCTCAGCCACGCAGAAGGCAGGATGCGACCTCTGGTCCGGGCGGGGAGCTGTGTTCATCCCTCGGCTGCTTATTTTCTGTAGGTGTTATGTTACTGTGAGGGGAGCGTAAATGCTCCTTCCCAAATGGATTTGGGTCTGAGCTGGTCCCCTTCTGTCAGTGGAGCTCCAAATTATTCACCCGGGATCATCGGTTCCAGAGCAGAGCCCGTCCCAAACAGCTGCCAGGTTTCCCCTGCAAAGCTCCAAAAAACTGAGTCCGCACCAAAAACTTTGCAACGTACCCTTCCCCCAAAGACTAAAAACTTGCTCGCGCATTAGGAAAAAACAACCACCTACTGGCCCCTGGCGCTTCTGGCAGCGTCTTGGAAGTCCTTGAAGCAGCTTCTCGGTAGGTTCCGCTCAGCCTGATCCTACGTTAGGTACATCCCTGCAGCGAGAAGCGATCTGTTTTTAATTGAAATATGAAAGAGCCTGTGATCCCGGCTCTCCAGACTGCTCCACGTGCCTGGCCACAATTTGGAACGAGTCTTGAGCGTACCGAACACAAATTAAAATACGAACAAACCCAATCTCTTCTTTCTTGGCATGGCAAACCTTGGAGGATGAATAGCTACTGGCCCAGGGTGGCGGCTGATGCCAAGGAGAGGCGTTTTGGAGGGCTCAGCTGAGTTTCTGCTGCCAGTGGCTGGATGCTCCTGCTGACTGTGACTATCGCTTGGCAATTTTTAGGTCTCCCGGTGCCCAAAATTCACTGGCACGAGCCGTTACAGATAGCACCGCCGTTTTAAAAACTAGGGCTCGTGTATTTTGCAGTTACAAAGGGTGGAAAGCGTTTCGGTGAAGAAAGAGTGCGGCCACCCTTCAGTAACAACCGCTCATCGGAGAAGAGGTTAATGCAGTTCTTAACACGGCAGATCTGATATCGAATGTCCCCAATGTGAAGTTTTAGGGGGGAGGGGGGGAAGAAAAATGGGTCACATCTTGAAATACAATCTCGCTTATCGGTTCAGGCAACGTCACTCAAGTTTTTTCAGCGTGTGATGTTGGCCCGGGGCTGGGAACATCTCCTGCCCCTTGCTGTGCCCATCTCCAGCTGCCTTGAAACACCGGTGGGTGTTTGGTGGGAGAAATCGGGTCGGGAATTGTCCTTCTAGGTAAAAGTAGTTGAATTAGAGCTTAATTCTGGTCTGCTTCAGCGTTGTATTTAAACCCGGATAAGGTTGAGGACGGACACGTGGGATGAGGCGGAGGGCGAGCGTGACCTGCACAAGAGCAAGAGCTCAAACACCCCCTTAAGCCGCGCTCCTGGATTTAAACTCGCGTGCTCCGTATTTCCTTACGAGTCGTGTCTTTGGGGGACAATGCCAAGAAAAAAGGTAAATTTAGGAAGCTTAAAAACCCCGGCCCAGCAACCTGTTGTGTAAGCAAAGCATGCACAACGGATCACGTGGAGATAGCCATCGGTGGACGGCTTTTGTATTTAAATCCAAGCCTGAAGTCTCTTAGTGACGCTCCCAAGCTCGTGGAGACGACTCTCCGTGAGTTGAAACCCTCCTTCTTTTGCTTCCAGCCCGAAACGACGCTTTCGGGGCGCTCTGGCTTCGTGCTGAAAGTATCTGTCGCAACCCGATTTAAGAATGAAACGGCGCCCGTTGCGTTGCAATATTTATTTAACTCCCGCTCTGGGTACGGCTGCGGGGAAGCAGCTGAGCAAACAGTGAAGCGGGTTTGGAGATGGGGGATGCCGAATCTGTAGCCAGGAGGATTTTA
>NW_008824660.1:54073-60177 GCF_000699105.1 Pygoscelis adeliae
GTGGCGGTGCCGGCACCCCGGTGCCGTGGGAGCAGCGATGCTGCTCGCGCCCCGGGACGATGTCGCAGCTCAGCATCTGCAGGCGGCTCTCCGCGAACCGCTTCCTGCTTCCTTCCTCTCCGCTTCCAGACGCGTGAACCGCCAGAAGGTCTCTGCCGGCGTTGCAAGATGCCTCTCGAGCTGTTAAGAGCTGAGAATATGGGTAGACCCTTAACCGAAACCCTCCGTCGCGGGGGCAGGCAGGGAGAAATCCCCTTTTTGGGGAGCGTTTTGTGAACCGTTTTCTGCGCCGGCTGCGGTTCATGGTTTCTAACGAGGCTGCAGCGAGAAACGAAGGCGGAGGATTCGGCTCCGAGCGCCGGGAGATTGATTCAATGAGCACAGTGGTGCTTCTCCGTTTTTGGGCTTGTAATCAAATCACGGCAAGACCTGAGCATCTCTGTCCTTGAGGGGCGAAGTTTCCCTTCCCGGAGCTGCTCGCAGGTGGGACGCGGAGAAGAAACGAACAGCGGCGTCGGGAAAGGGCTGTGGGTTTAACACGTGCTCGCTCTGCCCGTGAGCGGAGCGGGAGAGCTGGCTTGGCTCTTGCTGGTCTCACACCCTTGGCTGCTTGTTTAAAAGCAAAACAAAAAAAACCCCCCTCTTTAAGCAAAACTAAAAGTCAAAGGGAGGAAGTAGGTGTTTGGGTCTGCGGCGAGAACTTGAACTTGGCTGCGCTGGTTGTTTAGATGGGAGCGTTTGTGGTAAAAACAGGATGTTTTGAGATACCGGGAGGATCTCGGAGGTTACCTGTTCCCTCCCGCTGCTTCCAAGCAAGTCCACGGTACCTAAACCAACCTGAACTTGGCTGCTCCGGGCTCTGACGGAGACTCCACCCCTGCCCTTGGCACCCACGCTGCCGTCACCAGCCCTCACCCTTAGAAAGCGGATGGGGTCTTTGGTGGTTTTAGTTTCTAAATCCATTACTGTTCATTCTACCCACAGTAAGCAAAGACAACAGTTTATGCTCTTCCGTAGACCCAGATCTTTCAATCTCCCCTTTTTGGTTGTGATTTTAGACCCTCGATCGTTCGCGATTCCCTCCCCGATACGTCTGAACCCTCCCTGAAGTGCCGCGCTCAACGTCGGACGCGTCCCGGCTGCAGCGCTGCGGAGAGCAGGAGGGTTATCTCGGCTCTTGCCCGTCCCGGGACGGGCTGTGACGTAGCCAGGGGTTGCGACATTCACTCTGGTTTGGTTTTGAACAGCTTAAAAGTTTTAAAACCTTACGGGCGAAGGTGTGCCCCGCTGCTGCAACCCCCTCCTTAAAAGCCCGGCTTTGGCTCGTTAGCCAGGCTGTTTGTGTATCTCCTGGCTCCGAACCTATTGGCAGCCGCCTTGGAGAACACGTGGCGCTTCTTGGCAGGCGTTAGGAAGCGTTGAGGCGATTGCATCCTCCTCAAAACGGCTCGCAGCTCTCCTTCCTCGTAGCCTGCCTCGCCTTGCTCTGTCCGCCAGACGGCTTTCGCAGGGTTGGCACCGTCATCCTCCATTCTTCTTCTCCCCCCCCCGCCCCCCGGATTTAACTCCCCACGGTCTCTCTTACTGTCCCAAACCGCGAGGTCTTCTGCTAGACCTGGATTTCTCCTCTTGATCTGCTCCTGTGCAGCGATAGTGACGTTTCACCCCGTCTGGGAAGAGGAGCAAATGTTTGTTTGCCGGTTGGCCTTCCACCCCACGCAGAGCCGGAGAAGACAGGGTCTGTCCTTCCTTCTGGAGCACATCTGATGTAGCACGGGTTTTGAGGAGGAGGAGGAGAGGGTCGGTTGAATGGCATGAGCTTCAGGAATGATTCTCCAACTCCTCCATCTGCTGCTTGCTCGCGTTGAGCCCCCAGATGAGGACTCAGAAGTGGGGCTTGCCCCTACCATGCCCAAGGTCCTGCCTTAGCTGAAGAGTGTCTTCTCCCTCTCTAGAGCACAGTTTTCAGAACAAAAGGAACATTCTTAGAATCTCCTGGGTTGGAAGAGACCCAGGAGGATCATCAAGCCCAACTCCTGACTCCACACAAGGCAACCTAAAAGTTAAAGCCTACATCTAAGAGCGTTCTCCAAACACTTCTTGAACACCGACAGGCTTGGGGCCATGACCTCATCCCTGGGGAGCTTGTTCCAGCGCTTGACCACCCTCTCCATGAAGAACTCTTTCCTAATGGCCAATCTGAACTTCCCCCGACGCAACTTTAAGCCCCTCCCTATCACCAGACACCTGAGAGAAGAGATCAGCACCTCCCTCGCCGTTCCCCATCACAAAGAAGTTGCAGACAGCAATGAGGTCACCCCCCGGTCTCCTCTCGTCCAGGCTGACCAACCCTGCTATCCTCAGCCGCTCCTCACAAGCCCTCTACTCCTTTCGCCACCTCTGCTGCCCTCCTTTGGACACGTTCTAATATTTTCTTACGTCCTTCTTAGATTGCGGAGCCCCAAAGTGCCCACGGGGCTCAAGGTGAGGCCACACCAAGACATGGGACAACCGCGACTTTCCACCGGTTCGCTATTCCGTGCCAGGATACGGGTGGCCCTTTTGGCCACGAGGGCACGCGGTTGACTCCCGCCGAGCTTCCCATCCACCAAAAGCCCCAGATCCCTCTCTGCAGGGCTGCGCTCCAGGACATGGGGAGAACGGAGAGCTCCTTCCACTGGACGACAACAGTCAAGGGCTCCAAAATTGATTTTAGGGGTGTCCAGGGGGAACCCTGGTGCGGTCTGCTCGGAGATCCAAGCGGGCAGAGACCCCACAGCCGCTTCGATTCCTCCCCCGCCTCTTTTTATCCAGGGTGTGCGAGCCAGGAGGAGCCTGTGACTTTGTGGTGCCTGGGATGGGGACAACCGCAGCCCGAGCCTCGGCAAGAGGCCGGAGGAGATCAGGAGGGCAAGGCTCTTCCACCAGCACAACTAGGGCTGGAAGAGGACGTTCATTGTAGATTTTATGGGTTGTTTTTCTTTTTGAGCCTCGTTTCTTCCTCGACGCTTTGACTTGAGAGCGAAGACCTCGGCGCAGCTCAGCAGCGGCTCCGATTTCCATCCTGACCTTTGCTTCCTCTGGTTAATTGTGGTTGCCCTCCACGAAGGAACTGAGACGCTTTGTGGACGTGGCCTTTCGTCCTCCCTTCCGTCGAGGAGCACGCCCGCGCGTCCCGTGGCGGGCGCGTTCATCGCAGATGAATGGAGGTTAGAAAAACCTTCTGGAGGTCCGTACCTGACCCCGCCTGCCAGCAAGGCCAACTTCAAAGCCAGGTCAGGTTGCTCAGGGCCGTGTCCCGTTGAGTTTGGAGAGGGTTGGAGGTGCCACCACCTCCCTCCCGGGTTAACGTGCCCTGAGGACCCTCCTCATGTTACGGTTCTCGGGTCACGCTCTCCTTTTGTGTCGGCCTTTCTGATTTTTTTTTTCCCCCCTCCCTGCGCGCTCGTTCTGCGCTCACCCGCAGCCTGACCTACTTTCCGCCGTCTTTGATTCCTTTCTCGAGTTCCAGGTTATTGAAAAGCTCACGTTGGCCGCCTCCTTCCCTTCCCTCCTTCCCCTGCACGGGGATAACACGGGCCGATGCCCTTGATATTGTCTTCTCTCCCGGTCTCTGAAGATTTCTGATGGTAGGCAGCGCCGCAGGGAGGCCGGACGTCGGTTTTGAGCCTGAATTTGAGCTCCGTTTTCACCGCTGCTGATCTACGGCCACAGGAGACGGCGTGAAATCTCTCAGCCAGGTCTTCCAGCGCGGGAATCGTGGAGTGAGGATCCCTGGGGGCAGCACTGGAAGGCAGACGGTCGCAATAACCTATTTCGGCCTTGGCAATCAAAGATAGAAATTGTCCCGTTCCTAATGTTTTTGGGAGACCCTGCTTTGTAGCTGCTGGAGAAAGGGGTGTTGCAGGGGGGGAGCTCTGAGTCGGGATGACCCGGGGAGACCCATGGGTGCTGCGACCACGGCGGGTTCCAAACCAGCCTCCGCAGCCCAGCAGGATATCGGCGGAGAAAGGAAACAGCATCTATTTCTTGTATTTCTCCTCTCCCCGTTAAATTTCGGTGAGCTCCGGCGCCTGCCACAGCGATTCCTCATGACCGCCCAGTCCTGATGTTGGTTTTTCTCCAGCTCCTTTAAGCCAAGGAGAGGTTTTATGTCTTACCACCCTGGTAGAGAAGGAAGAGAGGAACTTTAGGCGCAGTTCGCTAGCAGGCTGTCCTCCTCGGCAGAGCCAGCGAGGGGAAGCACCGTGTTTGTCGCGCTTCTGAGCTATCAAATCCTTTCAGAGAGCTGGCAAAACCCCCTTGGCAAGGAATCGGCTCGCAGAGAGCTCTGGACGCTGTAGGCTGGCCAGCAAAGACAGATGCTTTCATCCTCACCCCAGACGGAGCCCGTTAGCAAGGCAGCGATCGGGGCAGTCCTGCCCCTCCCGCCGTTTCCCGTGCCCCTTGTTGCCTTCGCTGGATCTTCTTCGGGAAGATTTGGTTCAAATCTGGGGGATCGTTTTCTCAGACCACAGCTGAGCTCTGCAGCTCGAAAGCGGCACCGGCTGCTCCACGGATCATCCCGCCAACCCGGCTTAAAGCAGCAGGTTGTCCGGCCGGAGCCTTTTTCCAGGTGCGATGGGGCTGTCGGCCGCTACGAGGGGCTTTTCGCTCCCGTCTCCTAAGCGTGGTTTGTTGAGAATTAGCGTGAGGATGCTTCACGGGTGTTTGAGGACTCGTGAATCTCTGTGCTACCCCGCAGATGTGAGCACGTGTCACCTCGGCAGCCGAAAGCTGCCAGGATGTGACCCTCCGTGCCGTGACTGCACGGAGACCAGAGCCCCTGGGGACCTCTGGTTACTGCTGCAGGCTTTGAAACTCCCTAAAAATGTCAGGATTTGGCCCATCGTGGCTTCTTTAGCCTCGCAGAAGCTGGTTAATCTGGCAGAAGCTGGATTAACCATCTACCCACCCCTTTTTAAGCTGCCTGAGATGCAAAAGTAAGTAGGAATTTGAACGTCCAAAGCTTCCCCATGCTGAAAAACCAAGTGTCCGGTGTGGGTCTGGTTCTGTTTTAGCTGTGGCTCTCGCGGGCTCCCTCCTCTTCCCCCGCTGCCTCTTCTTGGTTCGGTTTCGTTTATGCGCTCTGGGAACGGCAGGCAGGTTTGCCATCGCACGTGGGTTTTCCTGGTGTAATTACGGACCGAATCGGCTGGCCTTGAACGCGTGTTTTCGAGTCGTAAGCTCAGAAACTGTAAGGAAACGCTTGTGGCCACGTTGTCCTTCGCCAGGGAGGTGAGGAGGAGGATGGGGCTGAGCAGAACCCGTCCAAGGTAACGATTACACGCTCCGTCTTTCTGTATTTCTATTTTGGGCTCCATAAGTAACTTTTATTTGCCCGTAAGTTCCTTCGGTTAGAGCCAGCTTCCTCCTCCTATTGTGCCGGGAGTGGATGGGGACGGCTCCGGCAGGGATCGGTCACCTCCGCTCACCACTGAGGTTAACGCTCTGCGCCTGTTACGGTTGCTTTGCGATCCAGGTGGATTTTGTTTCCAAGTCCGGGTGGATTTTGGTTTCCTACACCTGTTTCCACCACGTTCCCTCCTCCTCCTCCTCCTCCTCCTCCTCCCGCGGAGCCTGCCTGGCGTTTCCCTTTTCCGATAGGACTCGTCGTTGCTGCTCTTCGCCTCGGGCAGCGCGTGGCTGCGTCTCCCTTCGCAGGGCTCGCTCTCTCCCAACACCTGCTGTAATTTTGGAATAGCTCTTGCCGAAAGCTCGGAATTCTCAGCTGGTTCCGGTAGCGCTTGTCGGTCTGTGTAGGAGCGGGGCTTGCGGGGAGGCTTTGCTGCCGCTGTCCCTTCGGGTCTGAAGCTGTGCTCATGCCGTTATTTGGAACCCCTGCTTTGGGGAGGGGTGGCAGTGCCGTAGGAGATGGCCGATGTCCCCGTATCCCTCCTCTGAGTGGCGAATTGTGTCTCTTTTGCTTTTTATTGGAGTGGTTTGAATAGAAACCCCTTCCCTGTGGCAACCCGGGCTGTGGCAGAGGCTGGGGGGGGCGGAATGGGGACAGAGAAACCCTTGGGTGGCCTTTTCCATCTCCGTAGGTGTTGGGGTGGTGCTTG
>NW_008824660.1:62118-63974 GCF_000699105.1 Pygoscelis adeliae
AACCCCGCTGGCGGGTCCCCGCCGTCCCAGTGGGCACGTCGCCTGCTACCGGGGTGGGTGTCCCCCTCTAAAAGCACCCGCCAGCCCCCTGCAGAGCCCCGTACTCTGCGGTGACGGCGACGCTTCTTCCTCTTGAGCTCTTTGGGGCAGCTTAAACCTTCGCCTAATGAAGCCGCCACCTCACCTCGACCTCCCTCGGCCGCGTTACTCGTCCTCGGGGGCTGATGAATTCCTTCTCTTGGCAGTCCTGGCTCCGGAAGAGGAAGAACTGGTGGCCATGGAGGTGGGTTCACCCCCTCTCCCGAAAAAAAGCGCTCCCACCGGGCAGCTGGATCAACCCCCCGCCAGGATAGGGACCAAACTCTCTCCTGAGCCGCCCGGGAGCAAACCAGAGCCTCAGGACTCCAAAAGTGAGTATTTTGCCGGGCTTCTCGTCATCTCCGACAGCTGAGTGCAGGGGTTTTGCTGCGAGGAGAGAGCGGGGAGCCTGGCAGGCGTTCGTTTAACTTGATCCGGGAGGATTTTCACGTCCTTTTTCTTAATTAATCCTCTAATTAAGAGCGTGGTCGTGTTGTACTCCGGTATCGCTTGTTTACGTCGCTTTTCTTTCCCTGGCGCCAGCAGCTTTCCAAAGCTCGCTGGGACCGGCGTGCACTCCCTGTCCTCCTTAAACCACCTCAGTCACTCCTTCCTCTCCTAATTAACGATGTTCCCCTAAAATAATCGCTTTGAGATCCCCCTCCTTTGCTGGCTGGCCTTCGGAGCCTGCCTGCGGCTCACCGAACCGTGGGCAAGGCTTCCAAAAACACTCTGGAAGACATCCTCAAGGGGGAAAACTGACCTCCTCCCACCCCAGGGCAGCGATCCTTCTCCTCCAACACCTCTGCTCGCTCTTCCCCGCTTTATTCCTGCCCGCCCAGGGACGCACGGAGCATCTTAACGTCCAAAATCAGGGTTGGGGGTGGTCAAAAAATCCCTTGGGGGGGGAGAAACAACATGGCTGGACGCTGCTCCCTGTGCCTCTTGCCACGACCGTGCCCTGATTTTCTTTTTTTCTCTCTTTCTTCCCCCACCCCCTTTCTCGTTTTAGCCCAGAACCTTACGACGTGCGAAGTGTGCGGCGCCTGCTTCGAAACCCGCAAAGGCTTATCCAGCCATGCCCGTTCTCACCTACGGCAACTCGGCGTAGCCGAATCGGAGAGCAGCGGGGCTCCCATCGATTTGCTTTACGAACTGATGAAACAAAAAGGCAAACCCGACGGCAGCCCCATGTCTCCCACCCTCGGCAAAAAATCCGGTTCCCCCAAAGATGCCACGGCCGGTTCCCCTCGACCCACGCTCCTGGCGCTCGGCAAGGCCGGCGATCGCCCGCCGGACGGTCCCGTTAATAAAGCCATCAAATCCCCTCCCGGCTTCTCAAAAAACCTCTCGCAACCGGGATCCCCCATCCTTAAGAAGGTGCCGTCAGCTCTTTCGGGGTCCCCGTCTCCGAAAAACCCCGAGGAGAAGAGCTCCAAGCTCTCGCTGAGCCCTCTGCAGAGCTCCCCGAAAGCGCAGTGGCCGCAGGCGGATGAGGAAGGACCTCTCAATTTAAGTGAGTTTCGTGGGGTTTTTTTTTTCCCCCTGGTGTTTCCCATTCGGCTGAGGGCGGGGGAAAGTCCGGGGCTTCTCCCGTCCTGCTCCCGCCAAGCCAGGCATCCCTCGGCGGCTGGGAGGGCGCAGAGCTCGGTGGAGGAGCCGGCGTTTGGTAACCGCCGTGCCGGGGGAGACACGCGCCGCTCCGTCGCGACTATCGGAGGGGACAGTCTTCCCTGACTGGGCGAACGGGCATTCCCGTCGGGATTTCAGGAAAACCG
>NW_008824660.1:64195-64704 GCF_000699105.1 Pygoscelis adeliae
GGGCCCCACCCCCGGCCGGCTCCCCTCTCCCAACAGGGCGCGGTGGGTTTGGCCGGCGACGGCCCGTTCCCCGCTGCCACTTCCAGCGTCGGACGCGCTCGGGGAGGCGCTGCCGCGGCTCTTGGCACCGCAGCCCTGGCGCTGGCCCATCCCTCTTCGTCCCCAAGCTCCGTCGGTGGCTTATTCCGACACCTCGGGACCAAAATGGTTTTCCCAGCAGCAGCCGGCTCTCGCCGCCTTCTCCCAGAGCGCCGCGTCTTGCTGGGAACGTCTTTCCCAACAGCTCAAAGGGCTGTTTGGCTTCTCTGGCTCGTTAGTTCTTCGTCCTTGTTAGCGCGCTTGCCCAGCGAGCCCGTCCCACCTCTGGCAGCACCAACAGGCACCTCACCTTCCCCGGTGGGAATTGCGGCACGTTTGGGGTCGTTTCCTGCGATAAAGCAGAAGACGGTGTCCTAACGTTTGCTGTATCCGCTCCTCCCCTTGTTGCAGGAGCGGCTCCGAGGCCCGCT
>NW_008824660.1:72407-79727 GCF_000699105.1 Pygoscelis adeliae
CCCGGGGAGCTTCCAGCCCCGATGCGGGTGGCGGGGCTGAAAGGAGCGAGCCAGACTCTATTTCTGACAGAAAATTGATTTATTTTAAGCATAACCGTGATCAAGCTTAATTAGGTTCCATCTGATTCCTGTCTGGCGGTGGCGGCTGACAGGAATTCCTCATCCTCCCTCGGGTTACGGCTGTAATCCTCCTTCTCGCCTAATTTAGTGGCAATTTTGCCTTTCCTTCTTTCAATCTTGACGTCTTTTATTCCTTCGCTGGCTCCTGGAGCGGCAGCTCAGCTCACCTGTGGAGTACGGTGGGTGTAGGAAGCGATTTGCCGCTCTATTCGGTGTCGGCTGTTGTGGCTGGACGTGGCTCGGGCTGTAACTGGAGGGCGGGAGGGGAGAAAATTAATAAATTACCTTTCTTCTGCGAAGAGGAGTTTCTAATTAAGGGGGAAATCGCAACAAGAACCTGCAAGGAAACATCGCTTTCCCATAGCGTGTGTGTGGATTGATACGAAGGCAAGCGGTGCGCATATGTACCCTGGCTAACGAGGCTGTAATTACTTTGAAAATTAATGTCGGGGTAACGGTTTCTCGACCGGGGAGCGCGGGATGTCGGTGTCTCGGCCAGGGCTCCTCCGGACCGCGTCTGGCCATCCCGGTATCTCCGTCTTCCAGCTGGTTTCCTGCAAGGGCAAAGTGCAGCGATGCCGTCAAGATACGTTTCGCCTCAAAGGGCGTCTGAATGTCAGTCCCGGGAGGCTGCAGGTTGACGGACGATGGGATTAAAACTTCCCCGATGTGTCCCGGTGCCCCCTCCTTCGGCATTAATCAGAGCGGGGTTTATTCCGTGCGAGATCCCTCTCGCTTTCCCAAATGCTTCGCCTCTGCTCCCAAAATACTCGGTCGTGGAAATCGTTACCGGGAGCTCAGCTTGAAATTAAAACCTGTTTTTTTGCATAAGATGAGCAAAGGATATTGCTCTCGCGGGAACGTGTCACTGCTGGGGCGACGTTAAGGTCTGATTGCTTCGATACTTGGTGCAAGGCTCGTGGATTATTCGGGGCGTCGCTCCGTTTTGACGCTGGGTAACGAGAATCTCTTCGGCCACGAGTGCCGCGATAGCGATAATCTTGTCTCTAATTGCTTTTCGCTCTTTTCTAGGTTATGGAGACTGGAACTCTGGGACGAACAGAGGCAAGTACAGTAAAAACTGGAGTAATGTTTTATTACCTTCCACTTCAGATCCGTTTCCCGAGCCTGAGGGAGATGTGCCGAGGTCGGTGACGAACAACCGCCGTCCCCGCCGCAGCACAGATCCTGTGTAGCCTCTTACTGTCCTGCCTGTGTGATGATTTTCTTCTTTGATTTTAAAAAGTCATGTTGAAGCCAACAGAAAACTTTGTTGCCGTAACTGGTTGCACAGGAAAACTGTTCTAGGCAGAATATTTGGGGTTTGGGATTGTTTTCCCCCCAAAAAACCCCCTTCTGCTACTTGGAAAACCCGCAGGCAATGATGTGAATCGAGGCTTGGGGAGACAGCAGAAATACAAACTCCCTCTCCGCGTGTGCCAGCAGCGAAAGAAAAGGTCAGGGAGAAGAAAAACCTAAATTTTAATCCTCAGCAGGCTTTTAATTGGCTTTGTGTGTTATTCCTACGGTGGTTATTTTTCTGTTTATAACAGTTTTGGTTTCCGTAGCGAGAGGAGAAGCCTGTCTGTCGCTTTCTGATCTAAAATGTGTGGGAAACGCGAGGCTGAAAGTGGTTTTGCTTTCGGTGCTCGGCTGTACCGTCTTTGAAGAGGACAGGTACGGGCTGTAGCGTCATCCCTTTGGATTGAAGGGCTTATAAAGCAGCTTATATAGGCCCCGGGGAAGGTATGTCCTAGCTGCATCCGTCTGGTTACCGACAGCTTCGTATCAAACTAAAAACCAGCTGAAAACGGTTCTTTGGTATCTCTGCGTTAACCCAAAAGAGGGTTTTATGGAGGCTCTGCCTTGGCCGTGTTTACTCCTCTCCGGAGCGGGTTAGATGGAGGAAGCTATAGGCTGTGGCTGTGTTTTATGGGACTTACACGAGGAAATTGTTCCCTTAAACCTTTGTGAGCTCAACGGCTCAAAGTTTATAGGTGACTTAAAGAGAAATTTGAGCTTTTCTTTATTTTAACTCCCTGTGGCGACTGCTTGGGGCATCTTAATTCGAAGGAAAATATTAGCGAAGCCGGGTAACTAGAAATAAACCCAGCTCTCTTATTTCTGTTGTTCCAGGTTACGAGGGATACAGTTATGGCTATGGATACGGCCAGGATAACTCGGGTAATTACGGATACGGCATGGCCACGTCGAACTCCTGGGAAATGGCCAATTCGGACGTTGACATGAACCCCGACGGTTCGGGCGGCGGCAACGCCGACGCCGTCATCGCGAAAATGAACCAGCGCTTGGACATGGTGTCGCACATGGACGCGGACGCGATGCAAGGAGGACACTACGGATCTGGCGGAGACAGGTGAGCGCAGGGCATGAGGCGAGGAGACGCGGTAACGATCTGCTGCTCGTTACGAGTTGTTGCTGCTCGGTTTGTTCCTTGCTGGTCTCGTTCTTGCCTTTTCCGGCGTCGTGACTCAAGTGAGCGTCCAGAGCTGGCTCAGCTGTCCTCCTCTCACCTGCTGTAACTGTAAAATAGGACTTTACACTAAGTTTTCATCCGTGTCTTGCAAAAAAAAAATCCAGATTTGGGACTTAAAGCGCAGCATTTCCAGCAGTGGCTAAAATTTAGGGTTCTTCAGTAAAATAATTATTATAAGGAATCCTTTTTATTCCTCGTTCTCACAAGCTTATCTACTTGTAGAGCAGTGTTAAGGAAAACAAGGTGCTATTTCGTACTTAATCTGAGTTTAAATTACTAATTTTGATTGCTAGATTGGCTTCTGCTGCTGGAGTGAGGTTTTTGTAGCCAGTGTGGCAGTAGATGCTCAGCTCCACGACGTAGTCAACGCCTTGCTGATCTGTGTTAATGTTTCAGTACTAATAAACAGGATTCTTTCCCCAAAGATTTCTTATTTATTAACGTGCACCGTGGGGTTTGAGCCAGGATTTGGTATTTCTGCAGGGCGACTACTCACTCCAGGTTTTTAATGCCTTAAATAAGTAAAAGTACGTTGCACAAGGTAAAATCCAGGAGTGATTATTAATAAACGTGATGTGGCTGTTTTCTACTCCACTCCTACGCTTCCAAAACCGTAACTCTCCTACGAAATGACAGGTCCGCACTACTATATCCAATGGATTTGTTTCGGTCGCTTGCTCGGTTTAGCCGCGCTGGAAAGAGTTTGCCGAATAGTTCCCCGGATTCTTCTCCCTTCAAACATCGTTTTGGGCTTCTCCGCTTTGATCTCGTGCGCCGGCAGCCGGCTGTTCACAGACACGCTCCTGCCTGCGGCGTGTTTCCACCAGCTTGGCGCCGCCGTACCCGTTGGGAATGGGGTAGGCTTTATCAAAAAGCTAAAAATTCCCTGCTCTGTGCAGGAAATAATGAGAAACGCGGTAAGAGGAAGATAAATCACTTGGAGAACGTTGGCTCCGTGCTACTACGGAGCAGAGGAGGAGCTGCTCACCCTCCAGCTGCTCCAGCTTATGCGTAACCGGACACTGGCAGCTCCTCCATCAGTGCCCGACCTGATTTTGTAGCTCCAGTGTCTCTCCTTGTATCAGCGGGGTGACTTTCTTCTGACCTTGGAGCCACGATAACATCTCTTTCTCCCCCGCCGATTCCTATCTCCGCGCTCTCGAGGCCTCACTGTAAAGCGCAGCGGTGGGGGGGGTCACGCTTTGACGAGGCTTGTTAAGTTCAGCGTCGTGATCTTTTCTTGAGCAGCGGGTTTCCTCCTTGCCTGCCTTGTCAGTCAAAGCACTGCTGGCAAGCACGCGAAGCCTTACATTCCAGTACGAAGCGCGTGCCGCAGTTTTAGTATTGCAGAATATAGAAATCCTCCGCAGCCTCATTTCCAAGAGGGAAAAAATCGATTTGGGGCATATGTTGGCTTTCCGATTGGGAGAACAGTTTGTCAATGGCTGGATTGCATACGGGGAGTGAGGAAGGATGGGTCTGGAATAGGTCTTTGGTTGGGCCAAGGTGCTCCTTGAGTAGCTGAGGGGTAAATCTCGCTGCTCCTGGAAGTGTTTCTGGATAAGGTGGAACTTGCTGTGAGGACGAGCAGCTCTTGGTTTGCTTCAGCTGCTCCTAAAGCTCGTTTTGAAGCAGATGTTTGGGAGCGGGGAATGACCCGATAACCCCCAGCCTCAGCTGGTGAAGGAACCTCTGCTCAATGTGTGTGTTTTTTTTTTTATTCTTTTAAAACATTTTGGTAATTCTGAAAGAAAAGGATGGTTCGAGGGGCTCCCTGGCATCAGGGTTTTCCCGAATCTAAAGGTTTCTGGCACTGAAACCTTGAAGCTCTGTCACCAGCTCTTGCTGGTCCATGTCCTGTCCCACCACGCAGTGAAATATGTCCCACGTTGAGTGAAACGTCTGGCGATTGAAAAAATAAACCTAAAAATCTCTTTCGAAGGGTTTTGTCTGCTTAACCTCTGCCGCCGTTTCTCAGTGGTGTCTCGCCGACATGTCTCTTGCAGGTACGACTCGTACGAATCCTACGACTCGAGGTCTTCGATGAACGACCGTGACATGTACCGATCCGGCTACGATTACAACGAGTCCGAACACGACAACGACAACGCCTACGAAGGTCACTACGACAACTTCTACGGGAACCGCCGGGATCAATACCAGAACAGAGCACGGGATAACTTTGGTCAACGGGGTCAGAATTGGGGTAGAGACGGACGCAATAACAGACCCATGGCGTCTTCCTATCCCGGGCGCATGGGCGGACAGTGGAACGAGCCTCCGCAATCGATGGGATCACGGGGTCTCGGTCCCCACGGCTCCTCCAGGCTCCCTTCCCTCTTCTCCCACAACATTATCCCAGAACTCAGCATGTTCCAGGGAATGCGAGGTTTCTCGGGAAATATGCGTTACGGAGGAGGAATGATGAAACAACGAATGAGGAGAAACTGGAAAATGTGGGACTCGGATTTTAAAGTAAGTACTTGTGCGATATCCTCCCGCCTGCTCGGCTCGGATAGAGACTTATTTCCCAACAGACCCACGCGTCCTGCAGGGAAGGGCTCCAAAATATTCTCTGGGAAGGGATAATATACAGTTCTGTGTGTTACTGGCTTTGTAGCATGTTTTCTCCTAAGCAGACAGAGAAGGCTGCGCTCAGTTGCACAGCAGCATTGACACATGGGATGTTTTAATCCTAAAAGCTTTGTTTTCTGAAGGTAGGAGAATATTGCAGTCCTTCACAGCTTAATCGCCTATCGCACGGGATAGAGGTGTGGTGGATTAAGTCCTGCCCTGATCGATTCTGCCTGTCAGAAACTTAATGCAGGAAGCTTAACTCGCTAAAAATGAGTAAAATAAGACATTGCTGGCTGCAGAGGGCACCCGCTCGTATCGCTGGGATTAACCTTTCTCTTCTCTCGCAGCCCCAGAAAAAGAAAATCAAGAAAGATCCCACCGCGAAGAAGCGGAAGCAAACAAACAGCTCCGATGAACCCGACAGCAAGGCGGCAAAGACGGATGGCTCCGATAACTCCGACTCCGACAACGGTGAGAGCGGAGCGGCTTCGTGGCGCGCTCGGGAGCGGTATAAACCTGCCGCTCTCTTTATTTCCGGCAGAGCCATCGTGCCTTGCCACGTGTTTAACGCAGTGGCAATTCTGTTGGTGGCGGTCTGGGTTACTTCTCTTTATGCTGACTGTGTTGTTTCTTTCAGAGGAGGGAACGGAAGGAGAATCGGGAGAAAAAGAGGAGAAAGAGGGCTCCAGAGGTGTAAGTAACTCTTGAAAACTACTTTACTGTGATTAAAAGCTGTGGTTCTAGTTGGAGGTGCAGGAGCCGGTGAGGGCAGATCCCTGGACTCCCGCGTTATTCCCAAACCGAGTCAGGGGGCAGAGGCTCGGACAAGCAGGGGGGAGAGGATGGAAATAAAATGCTCCGTCGCGGGAAGCGTGGACGTTACAGGGGTTTCCCAGTTGCACCCACTGGCCGCAATGTCACTGCGAGACACTTCACGGTGGCGAAATGCAGTAAAATACCCATCCGCAAAGAGCTTTAACTAAGGAAAACCCCAAAATCAATTGCCTGCAACGCAGAGAATCCCGAAGCGTGGGATTACGTTGCCTCGCTCTAGGTGGGGACTGAAGGCACCCCTCTGCCGGCGCCCTTCATCTTGGTGGAGGGAGATCTCTCGGATGGAAGACCTGCAGGTGTTGCAGAAGCACCTCCTGCCGAGCGAGTGGGTGCCGTGCCGGATTTCCCCGTGCTAAGGGAGCGTGGAGCGGCCGGATCCGGTGGAGACGTCGCTCCTCCGTGCGGTGCTTTGAGTGCCTGGGGAGGGTTTGAGAGGAAGGGTGCTGGTGGAGATGTCACACCAGCCTCCAGGCATTCGCTTTCTCTAGATGGTTTTAACTTCCCGACGTTGCATTTTTAGGAGGGGGAAGACGAAGAAGGAAAAGATTCGGAGAAAGGTGAGTTGGTGTGCGCGACGGCTCGTTTGCGCTCCGTGCAGAGCATAACCCCCCTCCAGTCGAGGGCTCCGACGTGGCCAGGAGATTTCCAATTAAATCTGAGTTTATTCAGGCTCCTTCGGTTCCTAGAGTCCGTTCGCTCCGTTTGCCTTGTAGCTTCGTTGTCCCTTCTGGTTCGTTGCGTCTTGGTGACCTGAGCTAAACCTCTGCACCTTCTCGATGAAGGGTGATTTGGCTTCCGCGCCTGTCCCCAAGTCCCCTGGGGACACCGGTCCGGTGCTGTGATAGATATCAGAGGCGGGGTCCTACGAGCGAGAGCGGTCGAGGCTCTTGCGTGCGAGGCTCCGGTGGGATTGCATCGCCGTAGCCGGCGGAGAGAAACGGGGGAGCCCTTCCCAGGGCCACGATTCACTTGTTCTTCAGGATGAGACCTGTCAGATCTCCGCTGACGGGGGGACAGGGGACTAGCTCAGCTGTAATGTCTGCATTTAGTCAGATGAATCCCATCCTTTGTGTCTGCTCAGGGATAAGGAAATGCTGTAAAAGCCCTGCTAGGGAGGAGCTGGATCCCTTGGTCAAGGTAGGTTGGTAAAGCTGCTAGCCTGGGGCTTAGGGAACCAGATTTAATTTCCCGCCGTGCCATAGACTTGACTTTGGGTAAGTTGTTGGGGCTGTGAAACGGGATAGAGCTTCCCGGCTTGGAGAGACGGGACCGGTCAGAGAAGCACCGCAATA
>NW_008824660.1:79762-81451 GCF_000699105.1 Pygoscelis adeliae
TTGGGGGGGGGGGGGGGGCTTGCTGCCCGTCCCACCGGTGGGCAGCATAAATTTGATCCTGGGATGTGCCCGCCCGTATGCCAGGGCGGGCAGAGAGAGAGAAGCAGCTTTTCTGTCCCAAAAATAAGCGGTGTAAATTTTGGTTCCCCTCACCCAAGCTTTATCGCATTGCCAGTGGTTGCTTTGAGGCTGAACAAATCCGAGCGGGTGGTACTTCCAATAATTGAACTAATTAATACGTAAAACCATGTAAAACCAGTAGTAGTAAATAGTAATTAAAATAAAGAGCTGGGAAACCACATTAGAGTCCATCTGCTGTGGTTTTCCCCTCTGCCCCCCCCCCCCCCACCCTGTCCCAGTGCAAGTGTTTTTTTGGGTTTTTTTTTGAAAAAAGCTAATTTGGGGTGGACGGCGCTGTCGTCTAAAGCGGAGGTTTATCTGTAGTTGGCTGGTGGGAGCAGCTTCTTGACTCTCCGGCGCCTCTAGGTCGTGCGGGTTGGTCGGGCTGACGACTAAACTTGTCGAGGGAAATTCTCTTTAATCAGGTGGTGTCCTCAAGTAGTGCCCTGAAATACAACCTGCTTTAAACACTTAGGTGCTTTAACAATTCAAGAAGAGATCAGTCAAATCAAACGCAAATTGCAGGCGGGCAAGAAAACTCAAGAGAGGCAAAAGAAGAGGCATCGGGATCGCATGGTAGAAAGGTAACGTCTCCTGTTTTGTTTTGGTTTCTTTTTTTTTAGTGATGTTGCTTGCTCCTCTGGGACTGTAGTACTCGCAGCCGGGGTCCGTCCTGTTGTTCCCAGTTGTCGTAGCGTTTTGTCTGTTCCTTGTAGAAGCTGCTTTGCTCTCCTGCCAGTCTTCTTGCCGTCCGTGCTTAAACGATAAATAGAAATGGGAAAACCTTCCGGGGAAACAATCCCGTAAATGCTCAAAGGGTTGGAGACTTCCATAAGTTTATCTGCCACCCCTTAAATAGAGCAAGGGAGCAGATCCGGTGAGAAAGCGGTACCCAGTAGAGCTGGAATGGATTGGTTTGAATATCACCTCCCTTCGCCTCCGACTCTCTCAACAGGATCCAGTTTGTTTGTTCGTTATGCAAATATCGGACCTTCTACGATGACGAGATGAACAGTCACCTTGAGAGTAAATTCCACAAGGAACACTTCAAGTTTGTTGGAACCAAGCTGCCTCAACAAACAGCTGACTTTCTCCAGGTGAGCCTCTGGCTATGTTTGTGTCCCCTAGGTTTAAGAATTTGGGGTGGTATTATTATTATTATTATTATGGAGATGCTGTAAAGCTCCCAAACTGCCCCTCTAAGTAACTGTGTCGGAAACTGCTAGAGACAGTGGAGTAAAGTTGAGCTAAAGTATCCAAGGTGCTACTCCAGCTCTTCCTTGACTGCCCTCTTCTTTTGAACAGGTCGCTTAACCTCTAGTCTTACTGGTCGCACTGGTAGGAAACAAAATACTTGCCCACCACAGATTTCGGTGGCCGGAGTGGGTGACTTAAGTGCTGAAAGGCGGTGCTGCCCGCAGGACAGTGCGTGGTGGGATTTGTGGGACCTTTAGGATGAGCACGCTAGAGAGATGCACCTCAAAGTTGGGGGGGGGAAGATTAATACCGAATGTTCTGCCGTACAGGAATACGTTGCTAATAAAACGCGGAAAACTGAAGAGCGCGTGA
>NW_008824660.1:81485-85661 GCF_000699105.1 Pygoscelis adeliae
AGCAGATCTATAGGGACCAAGATCTTACGCAAGGTAAGATTTACTACCCATGCGCGTGCAAGAGTTCCTTTCTCGTGTGTATCGGCTGCCCCGTCAACTCTATAAATAGTAAAATAGTAAAAAAATAGTAAAAAAAGGGACGCGGGGAACCTGCTGGTGTTGCCGAAGAGTAAAACCTACTGTACGTTCAAGTGCACCGTCAGCCACTTCAGGTTATTACCGGCTTTGTGGACGCCAGCTGAATGATTAGCTGGCTGAAGAGATTACTTTTTTTTTTTGCAAACACGCAGTGCTGATGCAGCTGCAGCTTGCGTTGCTCGGCGTTGCGGCGTGCGGCCAGGTTTGTATCTGGGCCACCGGTATTCCGTCAACCTGGCCATGTATAACGCACGCTCCGCTTGGCTCCTCTCCTGCTCCCCGGGAAGATTGTTTTGATGCCAGTGGAAGCGTTAAAAAGGAGTTTGTGGTGGTTAAAAATGAGTTTATAATGGAGGCCGGAGTAAAATCCGTAGCAGAGCGCAGATCCCCGGATTATTTTCCGGTTAATATTGTTCTTACCTTCCTTTTCAGATGTTGGCATGGAGCATTTTATTAAAAAGGTGGAGGCGGCTCACTGTGCTGCCTGTGACCTCTTCATCCCAATGCAGTACGGCATCATCCAGAAGCACTTGAAGTCGCTCGACCACAACCACAACCGCCGGGTGAGTGGGCAGCCTGGCACCTCGGGGGTCTCGCAGGCTTCAGCCGCGATAGGAGGAGCGTGAGTTTGGATGGCTTGAGTTCAGGTGGTTCCTGAAACCAGGGTGAACATTTCTCTGTCCTCTTCAGCGCTGCCTTCCATGGTCTGCAGTTAGTTTTGATGTTCTTGTGTCCCCCCAGAAATTTCTCTCCACGGTCTGCAGTCAGTTTTGACTGTTCTTGTGTCCCCAGTGTAGGTGGTTAGGATCTGGCGGCTCAGGGTCGGGCGCCGTGCCGTTCCTGAACCAGGTCGCCACGCCATACGAAGGCAACACCCAGAAACTCCCCCTGTGCAAAAGCTGGCGAGCGAGGTGTTTGCGGGATTAAAGCACCTTCAGCAAAGCTTCGTGCCGCTCTGAAAACGAGATCTCGTGTCTCTTGCCCCGTTTCTTGCAAAACAAACGGCTTTCTGACTTCCCCACTTCAACGTACATACAGGATGATTTTGTTACAAGCTTTACTGTGCCCACAAGCAGTGATCCGAGGGGATGGCTGTCAGACGACAGCTTTTTCTAGGTATAAAAATACGTATATCGGCACACGACTGAATCTTGACGCGTTACTGTGGCGCTGTTGAGCAGGCTGCGGTACCGTCTGCAGCGCTCGGCTGTTCAGCCGTCCTTCGCTCCCCACACTTCAGCAGAGCCGGAACGCGCCGACTTTCAGCTTCAATCCCCAGAGACTGAAAGCTGAAACGATCCCGCTGACGGAAGTGGGTGAAACAGCCCGCGCAGCTTTTCCTTGGCTGCCCGATACTCGCCTTTCCGAAGCGCGGAATTGAGGAACGTGCAGAAAATCGCAGATTTCTTAAATATTGCTGTGTTGTCACCTACCCAAATACCGAAGCGTGCTCTGTAGCCTGTCGTCCGCTGCTGAGCTGTGACTAATTACGGGCCTCATAAGTTAATTCAGGACAAAATCTAAGTGCGTGGTTTGTGTTTCTTTTTTTTTTGGTCCTCCCGGACAGGCTATGATGGAGCAGTCCAAGAAATCGTCGCTAGTAGTTGCGAGGAGTATTCTCAACAACAAACTAATCAGTAAGAAACTGGAGCGGTACCTGAAGGTAGGTATTTGGTATGGGGTCAAGCTTGTAGCAGCACTTTCATGTTGTAGGAATTTTGCGGTAGCTGCTGTTGAGGGTGCTTATTAGCTGAATTTTGAGGCGATTTGGGGAGATTTTTGACCATATATTGGATTCCTGGTTGCTGGTCATCGAGTCTGTACAGTGCAGATGACTTCGTCTGTCATCTCCTGCCCCACGTGTTGCACCGAACCCTGAGCGAGAACAGGATGAGCCAGGCCTCCGGCTTCAATTTGGCCGGAGAGCTGCCCGTTGCTGTGCTGTCGCCGCTAATATTAGCGTGGATTTGAATTCTCGAGGTGGCATCTGCTTTCAGGAGCTGCTCACTTGACTGCTTTTGGTGCAGCCGTAACGCTGAACTTCTTGGGAGGGTTTGCTGGCGTGTAGCCGGTGTGAACGCCTCCAAGTAGCTGGTGATAAACTCGCAGCAGACGAATGTTTGTCTTCTCTTTTCAGGGTGAGAATCCTTTCACGGATGATCCAGAAGAAAAAGAGGAGCATGAGGAAGGGGAAGGGGGAGCCAGTGGAAATGTAGAGGAAGGAACAGCAGAAGGAGCAGATGAAAACAAGGATGAGGAGGAAAATGCGGAAGAAGAAAATCCAGAGGAGGAAAATCCGGAAGAAGAAAATCCAGAGGAAGAAAATCCGGAAGAGGAAAATCCGGAAGAAGAAGAAGAAAACCCAGAGGAGGAAAATCTAGATGAGGAAAACAAGGATCCCGAAGAGAACCCAGAAGGAGCTGAAAATGAGGGGGAGCGAGAAGAAACAGGGACAGAGCCAGAAATCGAGGCACAACCGCAAACAGAAGTGGAGCCGGATGCAGAAAACGCGGAGGAGCAGACTTCCCCGCCTGCAGAGGAATCTCTCCCTGAGGAAGAAGAGCAACAGCCAGCAGAAGGTGTGGAGGTGGAAGATGAGGAGGAAGAAGGTGAGGAAGCTGCTGCAGCACAAGAGGACGAGGACGCGGAGTAAACTCTGGAGGGGGAAACGGCTGTGTAAAAGACCTGACGTATTTTGGGTTGTTTGTTTTTTTTTTTTTCTTTTAAAGAACATAACTGTATCTGTGAATTTCATAGCACATGTTTTTGAGTTCTCATTCTACTAAACTCACTTAGGCAGTGGAAGCCTTTACCTGTAAAGTGATTTTTTTGGAAAATAGAGGAAATTTTTTTTTTTTACCAAATCTTCATTTTAGTAGCTAGGTTTTGTGCGGTCTCTGTTTTTTAGATAGCTTTGTACTAGGAGAATTTCCTTTTGAGCATGTGTGCAAACCAGTGCTACTTCACGATCTGGCGAACGAAACCTCTTCTCTTCCCCTTGAATTGAAACTTTTCTATATTTAACAAAGATGTGGTTTGTCCCCTTAGCCTGTCTGTCTGGAAACATCAGAAATTCTATTCCGGGGTTTTAATTTCTGCAGTGTCCGCCGTTTAAGGTTCTGCATAACTTCCACGTGACTGTAATATTCTCCCTGATGTTTTATTCTTCCTTTTAACGCGGAGCGAAACTAAGTGGTGTCAACATTGTATTGTTTGTAAAATGCTTTCATTTGAAAGGTGAATGTTTTGGTGGGTGGAGATAAAAGGACTATCCTGAGATTACCTGTGACTCTGCCTTAATTTCTGGTGCCCCGGTAAAGCTTGTGAGAGGTCGGAGGCTTAGAACCGGTCTACAAATCCTGTGTCTCCATGCTCTGGTGTGTTATTTGTGTTCAGCTCGGCTTCCCTCTTCAACACTGAAGATGGAGCTGACTTACTCGCCCGTGGTAGCAGCAACCACTTAGCTGAAGCTGTCATCGGTTAATCATCAACTGGAGTACGGATCCTCCTCCCTGAAATGAGGGAGAAATAAGGAAATCGGTTTCCATGGCACCGCAGAGGTTATTCCTGCTACGGAGAGGGGCGGCTGGGAGCTTTCCTGCCGGATGGGTTGATGGATAAGGATGCGCTTTGCCTTGAATCGCAGGTTGTGACACCACGTCCAGTCTTAAAAACCTCCAACTTGATGTAAATTTTTTGTGCAAGAGAAGTTTCCCCCAGCGACGGGCAGAAAGGGAGATTTAAGCATTAACATGAAGACAAAGTGCTGAGACTGTTCCCGACCTCAGACCCTTTCCTCCAGCGCGGGTCCCCGGCGGCAGCGACTGCCGGATGCTTCAGCTGCGCCCGTGAAGTCCTCTGCGAGCTAACGGGATTGAGAGATGGCTGAGCTGAGCTCCGTGGGAGGGAACACTTCACCTGCTCCACGCCAGGGAGACTTAATACCCGTGAAAACACCGAGCTCGGGCCCTGAACTGTTCATCCTGGCATCGCCCACTCGCCTTCCCGAGAGGTGCACCGCTCTCATGCAGATCGCCC
>NW_008824660.1:85793-90057 GCF_000699105.1 Pygoscelis adeliae
GCTAATTTGGCTTGTTCCCTCTTGTGCGGGTATGGCTCGATCCCGGGGTCGACCCTGTGAGCCGTTGGGTGTCGAGGGAGTCGGCCGCCGCTCGCTCCCACCTTTTCCGTGGGTTTAATCGGACATCTACCAGTTTCGGGGTGTTTTAGCCTATCGAGCCTGATCCCCGGATCTCGCTTTGATGCGTGTCGACGCCGCTCTGAGCTCGATTACCGCTGAGCGCCGTTAGCGCGCTGCGGGAATGAACCGGGTGCCTTGGAGGACGCTGGTGGCACTTTAGGGTGTGTGTGGGGGGTGATTTTGAAGGCTGTAAAAGACGAGACCGGGGTGCAGGGTTAGAACACTGCCTCGGAAGTGTAATCTTCGCATATTTTTGCTTTGAAGGCAGATGGGCATTCAGCTGGCCACCGTCATCTGTTCAAATTTAGCCTGTGCCAAGAAAAGAGTCTCGATTCTGTTGCCGCCTTTTACAGCTGCTGGTTTTTTTTTCCCTCCGTGCTCAGCAGAGCTTTGTGGTGATTTCCAGGTTTCCTCCTGCTTTGCTCTGTAGAAACTCTCTGATCTAGATTTAATCCTGAGGGAAACAACTGGGCTTGGCTTTGTTGAAGTGTTAAGACCTGCGCTCTGCTTGCGTTTTACTGCGTTCGAGGATGGATGTTGTAATCAGGGTGGATTTTCAGAAAGCACGATAGGGAAATACCTTTGATTTAAGGTTGACGTAAGAAAATTGAGATTCTTTAATCGGGGTAGGCTGCCTGTAACTTTAAATATTGGGTCCTGGCAGTGCCGAGATCTCTGTGAGCCAGCTGTTCTTTTTAAAAACAGACAAAACCCACCTTTATTTGTAATACAGTGAGTTACACCTTCCTTACACTTTCCCCTTTCTGCTTTATTTCCTTATTTTCCCCTTCCTGTTGTCCGTGTTTCTCTACTACACCGTGATACCGGCTTAAAAAAGGAATTTGAAGAAAAGGGACCGTCGAGGGGTGCAGGTTGTGTGTTAAATATGCTGCTTCCCAGCTGGTGGTTTTTTGGGAGGAGGCTCTTCACCTCCTGGACGGCGGCTCCTCCCGTCCACTTTCGCTCGCTCCGGAAGTGTTGGCGTCGATCAAAACATCTGCAGAACTTCCAGCAGGAAACAGCGAGTGGAGTTTGGGCTGCTCGCCGCACTGGTTATCTTCTATCTGTTGATTTTTTTTTTCCACCCTGATTATCAACAAGGGGAGGGAAAATCAGCTGACGGGGTGAAAGAACAATTTGTAATTAATTCCCTGCTTGTGTAATTGGGGCACAGGCGGAGTGAGGTGACCTCGGCGTTCCCGAAGTTCGGGTCGGAAGGAACACCTTGCCTCCTCTTAGCAGAACCCAGCTTCCCCTTGCAGAGGCAAACTTCATCTCTTCAACAACTGCTTTTTCAGGTCGATTAACAGGCACGTCGCGGGTTTTGGACACTCCCCCGCGCCGTTCTGCCGAGCTTTCTACTTTCTGGTGATGGATTAACTGTACAACAGCCCTTCCCTTGGACTCTGAGCTTTGCGTTCCCTTTCAAACAAAGGTCTGGCCGAGGAGCGAGACCTTCTCGCGAGGCAGCTGGTGCGTGCGAGGAGGTGCTGAGCCCCGATCGCCATCCGTGCTGCCGTGTTGAGGAGGTCGGGGCTCACCCAGCTTCTCGGGAGCGTTTTGAGGCTTGATGGCTGTGACTGGGTCCTTATACGCTAAATATCGCTGTGGGTTTGTGTTCCGAGTCAAAATCCTTGAATTAAGTGCAGATATAGGTACGCTGCTTGGTGAAAATGGAAATGCTTGGTGCTCGTATATGTAGCGTTAAGGTTTTCATGGCTCCGTGCTCCTCTAGCATGCAGGCAGTAAACTCCAAACGCCTGACGACAATTAATTAGTCATGCTAACTAAAACCCCCTCGGACGGCTCGAAGCCGAGCAGGATGGACCTCGGTCTGCCCGTGATCCATAGGAACATCCAAGCACCTCGTCCCCAGAGGTGCTGCGGACTCGGAGCACGTGAGCGGAGAAGAGGCGAGGAAATCAGCCGGGAAGGGCTCGGAGGAGCCGGCGGGTGCTAAAATCCCGTAGAAACGCCAACTTTCCTGTAAATCTTTTCCCTGAAGGAACTACCTCTTAAGAGAATTGCTGACGAGTAAGCGATCGCGTAGGGTTCACTGCAGCTCCTCCCGCGTGCCGGTTGCTGTGAGGGACAGGCTTTAGGATATAGGTGCTATACATCAGGCTGTCGCTCGATTTACGCCCGTCGTGATGGTTTTCAGATGCCGCCGCTTCTCCCCAAGGAAAGGCGAGCTGGATTGTTGCTTCGGCTTGCTTCCCTCCGCGCTCCACGCATGTGCTGGTTGTATCCCGCGTTGATTTGTTGGACAACACGCGATTAAGTGCCTCGATTCAAATTTATGCAGCTCGGCGTAAATAAGGGTGTTTTGTTTTTTCCCCCAGGCCATCCTTATGTCTGCTACAGCTACTGCGATACCCTCGGCAGTGGCCCTGGCTCTGGCGGTGATTTAACTTGTATTTTCTGGTTGTTCAGCCAAGATCTCAGTTTCTGCTAACGCTCTGGGGTATTTCAGCATCTTAGGTAATAATTATAATAATTATAACCACGTGCACCACTCTAACTCCTGCCTGATCACCCCTGCGCCCAGCGCAGCCTGCTTCTCTCCTTCTCTAGAGTGGTATTTTCGCAGGGCCCAAACAAGAAGGATCTGGGGAGGAGACTGCGGGAAGAATCCAGGGAAGGAAACTGCAGGAGGTTTTGAGGCGAGTGTTGGGGTGTTTCGGAGCGGGCAGCCCCGTCTCCTGGCAGGATTTCCTGTGGACGTGCCTGGCCTCGTAGCTCTGCTTCCTTCCGAGGTCTCCGAGGCTGTGGGGAGCATCTCCCAGCGGGGAGTTCCGAGGCGCTCGAGCTCGCTGGGCTATCTATCGGTCATCAGCAAATGGCGGACGGTAGAACTCGTCTCTGTGGCGTTACGTATAGAAACGTACTGATAATGCAGCAGGGCGGCACCCCTTTAATTCCTTACTCCGATTGCGAAGTTGCCGACAGCTTCATGTTCATTTATTTTAATTGTTTTAGATGAGAATCCCACGAGCAAGACTTTAAAGGGTATTAAATCGAGGACTTCTTTCAAGGATGTATCACCCAGAGCATCGTTTCACAGTCTGAATGTTTCCAGGCTAGAAATCCCTGCGTCATCCATAAGTATTTCCCTAAGGTATGGAAATAATTGTAGGATGCTGTGAGTCTCCAATCAACGTGCTGAAGTGGCCACAGGTCTTAAATCCTCTCCGTTTCCTTCCAGGAGCGGGAAATCAATTCATCTCCGCTCTAATACCTGGCCGCTGGGATAATTTCCAGATTTAGGGGGTGAAGATTGGGGAAATCAATTTATCTCTGCTCTAATACCTGGCCGCTGGGATAATTTCCAGATTTAGGGGGTGAAGATTTCCTTTAGGTGCCACCCATCCATCTTCCGCCTCCCACAGACGACGCGACAGAAGCAGCTCGGGCGTTTGTTCAGCCCTTCTGTCTAAAATCGCTGGGCTTCTCTTTGTCGGACTCCGCCTTCCCCGGGGCTTTTTTCCTAATTCTGTTAAAACACGTTATCGGCCTCTGCTTGTGCCATCCCGGCATCCGAGAGGGCTGCGCTAACCCTCCCTGCTCTTGGGAGCTTTTATTTCCCCCGCCTCAAACTACCTCGCAACCTTCTGCTCCTGCTCTGTCCCCTCCGGCGCGGTTTTTTCTAGGCGTCGAAAGGAGGTTGTTCCTCGCATGACTCAAAACCGTGGAATTTCTTGGGTTTAAGTGGATTAAAGGGGGAAGAAAAATAAATAAAATCCCTCGAGGAGCAAGACAGGGGGCTGAGCCGGGAGCGGGGAGGTTTTGAGGGAGCGGCATCGCGCCCTCGCCCTGGTTTTGCCCTCCGAAGGAGAGACGTTGACCTGGTGGTCGAACTCTACCCCCGCTCCCCTCCTCCTCCACGAGCCGCTGCTGGGTGAGTAGGTCGAGTTCGTACCAGGCAGAGCCCAGACCCCACGATCGTTCGTCCTTTACGTCATTTATAACGATTCTTTCGTAATTTGAAATAAAAGCGCGTCCCCTTCCCTTCAGGTAATCAAGGAAGGAATTAGGTCTGGAGAAGACTGTGGCCCGCAAAAGGCCGGGCTTGAGGAAGACCACGGATGCTTGCGGGGAACAGCCTGCCTCCCCTCGCCCGCTCCCCGCTGCCGCCCGTCGACTT
>NW_008824660.1:91761-109231 GCF_000699105.1 Pygoscelis adeliae
CCACCTCCTCCATCAAAGCACTAAACGGCGTTGGCGTCGGCGCGCTCTCCCACCTTCTGGTTTTTAACGTCTCTTTCAACTATGAAACAAGGCTCGCGGAGGTGGAAACAGAAAGAAAGTCGCCCAAATCGAAGTTTAACAGATGAATATCAGTTGTTTAAGGTCCCTCGGTGAAGTCTATTCGGACGTGAGGCGGCGGCGTGTGGGTAAATGCTCCCAGATCTGAGCCCGACAGCCCGGATCCTTTCCCCGCTGCGCCAGTTTTGAGCCCTCCCTCCTCTTCCCGCCTTGAATTCACGTTTCGCTTCCATTTGCGTTCAGGGACGTGAAGGTCCCGCAAAGGCGATTTTTAACTCGCTGTTGAAAACACTTCCTTGGTTTTTATAACATAATTATGACTGCGGCAGGATTTTATAAATAACACAGCAGCGATGCCGTTTCCGCGTGTGGTGTTATCAAGTTCCTAATACCCCGCACGTCGCTTTTTCTGCAGGGATCATTCATAATTCATCCCGACATCAGACCTGTTGGCAAGTTGCTCTTTCCAGGTTCCCTCTGTCTCCGCTTTCAGCTTGGTGGAGATCTGATGCCCGGCATCTCTTTCGTCATGCTTTTTAAAGTGTTTTGTCAGTTCTTCGGGTGTAAAAATGAGGTGAGAAACTACGACAGGATCAAAACCACCCTAAATGTGTGTTAAATCATCCTCTAGAGTGCTGATTGCTCTGTACTGAAAACCGAGCGAGTCCGGATGAACAACTCGGAAGGGTTTAGGCAGCTAAAAGTTATTCCTGAGAAAGATTTCGTTGGATTCGTGACGTTAACGAGTTGCCTAAGAGCTGGGATCTTCCCTTCACCTTGCACAACTATTAATAAATTAAAGCTGCTGAGCGTGTTGCAGCTTTAGAGAAGTTTTGTCGGGGATTTTTACCGTTATATGGTATAAAAAGGAATGAGTTCTCGCAGTTCTTGAATATTTGGGGTTTTATAAATAAACCTCAGGTGTAGCTGGCTCAGCTTAGGACCAGCCCCTTTGTTTTTAATTCTCTGCGTGTTGAGAATCGTACGGTTCCACGCGAGTGGGTTTTTGAGGAGAGCACCCTTTACAGTCAAGCCTTGCGTAGGAGTGTGTGATTTATAGATTTAATTTAAATACTTTGTGATTCCAGCAGAAGACAAGCTTTATTCTCCCTGGATAAAGTCCTTTGTTGAAATCAGCGGGAGAACCTCGGACCTCCGCTTTCGGAAGGAATTGCCTCCTGGGCCCCTGCTTTTTTTTCTGCAGGCTTTAAGCTTAATTTCTCAGCGCTTCACATAGGCTGAACGACGTAAATCACTTGATGTTGCTCCGTCACCTCCGGATTCGCGCTCCGCTTGTACACGAGTGCGGAGAAAAATGGTTCTCAAGCTTTTCCCCCAGCTCAAGGAGCGCTGTCTTGGGAATCAGCTGGGAACCGGGACACGCGGTGCATTCAGCTCGGTAAAATTCACCGCTTGCTCCCTTCCGAGTTGTTTTTTTTTCCCCGCTCTGCACTTTATTTCGTGTTTATTTTCCCAAGAGAAGGCGATGATGATTTATTCCACTGATTTTTTTTCCCCTCCTGGGGGATGTTTACGCTGCTGCAGAGCTGACGGGTACAACCTCTGCTCGTTGGTGCAGAGTCATTAATACCCAAGTGTCTCCTCTAGTGGGTTTTTTACATAATATTTAGTTTCAAAATCAGACGTTGAACTCTTAATTACCATGTTCTTAAGTTGTACTGAAAGATTGAGATCTTTGCTTAACCCAGATTTCTTCATTCCTTGAAAGGGTACGATAATTGTGGTAATACCTATATGAACGTAACGTGCCCTACGTCTCAGCAAGCCCAACGCCAACGTGCACGCACGGAACTTAAAAGCGGGGAGCTTTATCCTATAGAATCTGGAGGTACAAAGAGGTGGGAACTCTCTTTGGCTGAAAAACGCTGCATTTCGGGCCGAGCAGCCTCCGTTTTCCTCGAGGTTTTGTGCTGGGGCCAGGCTATTTTTGCCTCCTGAATTAATGTACCCGAGGTTTTATCCGAGACGGCTTAAAAATCGAAGGAGCGGAGCTCGCTTTTGATCCGACGTCTGTGTGTGGTTGTAAGCGCGAGGGCTGCTGCTATTCTTGGCGCTGCCGGTTGAGAAACGGGGCGACCTGCCCGGAGAAAAGCTTCCCTGCGCTGGCTTCGCTTTCTCTTCCCGTGTTTTTTTTTCTCCGGCCGGGAGCTCGGCGTGCGCTGGGATGGTGCCTGTGACAAGCAGGGGTTTGGTGTCCCTTGGCGTCACTCGGAACGATGGCGTGCGCTCAGCAGTTTGTTTGCAAGAGGTGAGTTAACGTGCTGGAGGAGGGAGCGTTAACATTGACTGTGGATTTAAAGTCAGGCTTCGGGGTGGCTGCGGTCGAGGGAGCGGAGGATTGTCCTTGATTTCTGTGCTCCGTCTCCACCTGATCCTTCCCACCGGCAGCTGGAAAACCGCATCCCGGCGCCATCCTGCTCCCGCTGGAGAGCGAAGCTGAGCGGCGGGTGCCTCGACCTGCAAACGCCACCGGTGGGAGAGGAAGTTATTCGGTGATAAGGCTGCGATTCAAAAAGGCGTTTACGTGTTGCAGTTCCTGTTTTGCTGGTGCTGCGGTTTCTATAGGAGTTCAAAAATACAGCGGTCACCATTTTGCCCGCGATTTCTTTAGGTTCTGTGTGCTTAAGGGTGACTGCCCACGAAAAAAATAAAGCCGTTAAGAGGGAGAGGGGTCCTGTACGTCCTTGGGGGGTGTTAGATGGGTTTGGGCAGGGAGCTGGGGGCTGCGAGAGAAAAGTTTTGTAAAATCGGGGGCTGTCTTGAAAAGTAAATGTTCTGCAAAATTGGGGGCTGTTGCCAAAAAGGAAAAAGTTCTTGGAAAAGTGGGGGCTGCCTCCAGAAAATACAAGCTTTGCAAAACGGGGGGCTGTCTCCAGAAGTATAAATGCTTTGTAAAAGCGGGGGCCGCCTCCAAAAAATACAAGTTTTTGCAAAATCGGGGGCTGCCACCAAAAATAGAAAAGCTTTGCAAAATTGGGGGCCACCTCCAAAAAATACAAAAAGCTCTACAAAATCGGGGGCTGCTGCCAAAAGTACGTAAAAGCATGGCAAAATCGGGGGCTGCCTCCAAAAATAGAAAAGCTGTGCAAAATCGGGGTCTGCCTCTGAAAAAGACAAGCTTTTGCAGAATCGGGGGCTGTCTCTGGAAAATAATGTTCTGCGAAATTGGGAGCCGACTCCAAAAATAAGAAAGCTTTGTAAAATCGGTGGCCACCTCCAAAAATATAAAAGTTTTGCGGAATCGGTGTCTAAGGCGCAGAAAAGCAGCCTGAACCTTCAAAGAAGGAAGGAAGGAAGCGGGCGTGTGTGATTTTTGGCTCTTCCTCAGCTGGGGAGCGTTTGGAGGGAGATGAGGTTGCTGAAGGGAAGGGAAACTGCAGGTAGGGGCGGGGGGGAGGCAGGGCCAGGAAAGAAATGTGGAGAAGTTTGGGGTGATACAGCGGGTGTGGAAATAATTCGGATCCGCAGGAAGCCGGGCATCGGTAGTTCTGCTTGGGGACCAACTTCTGTTTCTGATCAGAATAATAAACAAAGATGAAAAAAAATGGTTCTCCTGCAGAGAAATGGCAGCCAAGACTCTTGGAAACGTTTTCAGCGCAACACCCAGCGTATGGCTTTTGATGTCAAAATTTAATGTAGACGATCTCAAGGTTTCGTTGCAGCACGGAGTTTATGAAGAACAGATTTACCCAGCTCTTTGCAGCTCTTTCGGGGATCACTGTGGTGCCGGGGATGCGGATTCCACCCTGGAAACTTCAGAAAAGGTTTAAAAGGGAGAGATGATTTATTTTGGCGAGGAAAAACAGATCACGGCAGCTGCTGTGAAAAGAAAAGAGCGGGTGAAGTCGCGGCGGGAGCTCCTGCGTGTCGTGGCCCTTTGCTGCTGCTTCTACCTGGGCAAGTGCTTCGTCCTGCCGCCGTTTCAGAGTGAGAGACCGGAGCGAAGCCACCTCGTTAGCGCAAATCTTGCAATTGGTGCTGAAAAGTGGAGGGAGCTCGGTTTTCTTTTATTGGCTGGTATAATAGCAGTACCCACCTGGGATCACGTACAAGGATATCCGATATTCCCTAGGAAAAAGGATGCTTCTGCTGGTGTAACACAATCAAAACGTCTGTTCTCGATGCCGGTTCCGTTCTTCGGATGATTTATCCCGCAGATTTTCTCCTGTATAAACGTAGCTTTGCACCGTCGTTACATCAAGCACCTCTTAAAACGGATTTCTCCTTCAAAACACAGCGGGGTTTTGTTGTTTGTTTGTTTGTTTGTTTGTTTTTCTAATTCAAGACATCTCGTTGACCTTCAGATTGCTGAAACAATCTGAAATAAAGCATCGGGCAAGCTTCAGGCGTGGTTCCCAGACAATAAAAAGCCCCAGCGCAGCTGTAATTAGAGACGTTATTGGTTCTAGGGAAGAAACAAACCCTGTGATAACAGCAGAGATGATCCTTCTAATAGCGCCATTCTTTTTCTTGCAGGTTATGGCACCTGGAACACTGGGGCCACCAACACTCCAGGTGAGTCTTTGTGTATCTAAAAATATACCTAGGGAATTGCAATTTTAGCGCAGAACTCATTTTTTCTTCTTGCTAGCCAGAGTAGCGTAATACAGAAAGAGCTTTTGCAGCCTGCCTTCTCCTCTGCCAGCTTTAGTGACTTTCTGCTTGGTGTTTTTTGGTAAGAGCTTCCTCCCTCATCTCGCGATACGCTCCGATTCCCACCGTCGTACACTGGAGGAACTGGTCGCAATCTTGCGTGTGATTAATACCCTGCTTTGCTTTCTCTCCTGAGATTTATTAGCGCTGCGAAACGAAGCGTGTCCTGGGGTATTTGGGAGTTGGGGCTCTCTCCTTTGAACTCCTTCCCAGCCTAAACAACAGTAGAAGCAGCGAGAGGCTCCTGAAAGTGATGGTTATAACGAACGTATTTGCTTTTGCCGTGGTTTTACTGCTGCTTGAGGGTTTTTATTGAATCATTTGAGTTGTTTTCAAGTGCAAGTATTTGAACGTGTTTCAAAAAACATATTAAAAAAAGTGTATATTATCCATTTCATTTTCATAATTGGCTCTTGGAAGTCCCAGCTTCTTTCCCGTTCTGTGCAAAAGGATCCGTCGTTTTTACCAGCAATTAAACGGAATTATATGCATTTAGTCTCTGAACTTTGCTGCTTTTAGAGCTGAACCACTCTTTTCTTTTTGCCCCGTTCAGGTACATACGCAACGAATGCGACGAGTTGGCAAGGTACGTGCTAAAAAACCTCTTTTATCTCCGGGCGTTGGGGTGCCCTGCTCAGTCTCTCGAGTTGGCTGCAGCGAGCGGAGCTGTTTTCCAGCTCGTAAACTGCCTCCGCTTGGAAGTTGGTGTGAAGTACGCCACGCCGCGCTTTTAAACCGCTCCTCCTCACTAATCCATTTATTTATTTCTACCTTGCTCCGTGATTGCGGCTTTTACTTCTGCGAAGGGAGCAGCTCTGTCCTGATGACTGGCAGCCGTCTTTTCCTTAAAGCAGAAAGATTAGCGCGTGGATGAGAACGGTTCATTTATTTCACGTCTCCGTTTCTCTTTTGAGCTGGGACAGCCCGATGCATGCATTAATAAAATGATTGTACTGAGACGATACCGTTTTCCCCTCAAAACCCAGGGTTCGCCCTCGTCATTCTGGCAGCCTGACGGTACACAAATGCACTTCTCGATGAGCAAGCTGGCGCTTCCCCAACAGAACATGATTTGCTTTCACTAATAAACTTTCCCTCTCGGAGCAATTAGTTAATTGGCCTTGATTTGGGTCCTGTGGCTGTTTTAAGCCGGTCTTAACACGTTCCCAAGCAAAAGCCTGAGATTCTTTCAGAAATTATTATTTCTTTGGTCCTCACAATATAAAACTGAACGCTGCACGTTGGGCTGTGGATTCCAACCTCCCAGCTCAAGTCATTGGTGAAAATGAAGGGTTGTTTTTTTTTTCTTCTATTAATTCCTCTTTTTTGTAAAGCCTGGGTGCCCCTGTTGAGGACTCGCGCCCCGTTGTGCTGGGTATTGTGCCGACGCGGAGCAGAAAGGCTGATCCTGCTCCGGAGACCTTATAATCTAAATAAAAACACAAGTCGCAGGCAGGTGGGGGGATACAAAGACACGATGAGGCGGTGCCGGTCAGCACAACCGGCATCGGCACACCGGCGGCCGTAATGATGTCAATTTTACCGCAGGCGTCGCAGAAAAGGAGAATTAAGGGGGATTATTACAGCGGTCACTTTAGGAGAGCCCTAGGAGCGATACAGCAAAGGGTTTGGCAGGTCAGAAGCAGCGAGAGGAAGCTTGCCGCGTAGCCCGTGGCACGTGTGTCTCTGCCCGAGTGATGACGGATTCGAGCCGGGGCTGTAGAGTTGCGACAAGGATTGTCGGGAGCGCGTGCGCATCCCTTAGGCTGGATCTCGGGGTCCCGTGAAGCGTCCGGCAGCTTCACGAGCGCGGCCGCGGCACGTTGCTTTTTCTGCCGTGCCGTGGTATCTTGCCACAAGGCGCTCTCTGAATACAACTCGCTGCTTTGATTTTCTGATTTAATTTATTTCATCGTGGTCCTTTTTTGATGGATACGTGACGATGTCCCCGGCAGCACGTCGGCTTTGTGTTTTCTTGTGTTGTTTTTGTGGGACCGTGCGATGTAAACGGGGCTCAGGGTCCCGCAGCATGGACTGAGCTTGTTAAAAAATCACAAATACAACCAGCAGCGCTCCGTTTCTGCAGTTAAAATCACCCAAAGGAAGAAGGTCCTTACGCTTTTAGGGTTGGGCAACAAGAATCTTTGGTATTTCTCATTTTAAGAAACCGGATTTCCTTGAAAGGAGGTAAAACCCAGCTGCAGCCTTGCCTGGTAGAACCTGTTTGCGTCTAAACTCTTCCTCCGAGTACCCAAGTCTTTATAATATTGTATTGATATCAATTTTATTTTCTTTTCCTGCCAGGTTATGAAGGTTACGACTATTACAACACCCAAACCACCGCCGCTAATACAGCGGCCACGTACAACTACGCCGCAGCTGCTGCCACCTCCAGCAGCTGGGAAACACCCAAAACTTCGGATATGAGCATGAACGCCGACGTCAACGCCGCCATGCCCGTCGCCTCGTACGGCGCCGAGACTTCGGCGAACGAGAACTCGGATTCCATCATAGCCAAGATCAACCAGCGTTTGGACATGCTGTCGAAGGAGGGCAGTGGTGGGACAGGGGAGGGGATGGAAGATCAGGAGAGGTGACTATTCCACTTCTTATTTATTTTTAATAGTAAAAAAATAATGGCTTTTAATCGCTATAAGTTCGGATTAAGCTGTTCTAATTGCGTAGGCACGATCCAGCGTTCGTTCCCTGGAAAATGAGCTTAACTGCTTATTTTTTACCTGTCCTCGTGTATGTGCGCACGTGCACTTACATATTTTTTATCTCTCTCTCTCTCAAACATGTCGAACTTGATGTACGCATCAAGCATTAAAAGCGACTTCCATTGTCGATTCAATTCCTAGATTTTGCAGAAGGCTATTTATTTATAGTTTTTAGGTTTCTTAAAGTATACTTTTCTTCTGCGTCCCTTTTTCCTCGTGGCTGCCCGGTAATTATTTTTTTTTCTCCCCCCGGGTTAAATTACGCCGGTCTGGAGAGTTGATTCTTATCAGTGTGTGTTTTGCTGCTGAAGTAGTAATACAGACCTTGGCAAGAATTACTGCATAAATGAAGCTTTGCCTGTTTTTTTAGCTTTTACCTGGGGCAGCTTTAGGGATCTGCTTTTCTGCCAGTAAAACATAATTCAGAGTGGTTCAGTGCTGTGAAGTTGATGAAGTTACAACATCTCTGAAGGATTTCTGTTCAGATACTCGTGCAGAAAAGCACAGTTCTTTGATATTTAATTTCCCCGAGACGAGGGAAAAGGTGGAGTGGGATGCAGAAAGTGATCAGTACGCAGGGTTTAAAAATATTTTTATCCCATTTTTGTGGCCAAAACCGTTTGGGTTGTGATAGAAATGGATGCAAACGCCTGTGTGATGTGCACGGATGTTATTTTAGCTGCTGACCGTTGTCTCCTCCTGCGCAGCTCTTTCAGATTTGAGTCTTTCGAATCGTACGACTCGAGGTCTTCAATGAACGACCGCGACGTGTACCGATCCGGCTACGATTACGGAGAAGTCGGAACCGATCGCAACGATTCCTTCGGGAGCCAGTTCGATAACCGCAGGGATCAATCTCGCAACCGAGGAAACAACTACGGCCTCATCCGAGGACGGGGTCAAAACCGCGTTCAAAATCGCGGGCGTCTAAACGCTTTCAACCGCACCGACCACTTCATGCCCTCCTCCAGCTCCGAGCGCCTCTCGGCTCGTTGGAACGAGTTGAACTACATGGGTGGGCGCGGGATGGGGGGTGCCGGATCCAACAGGCTCCCTTCCCTCTTTTCCCAAGCCCTCGTTCCCGACTACGGCGACTACGGAGACTACGGAGATTACGGCGACTACGGCGACTATGGGGATTACGGTGATTATGGCGACTACGGAGATTATGGTGACTACGGAGACTATGACTATGGCATGATGGGGATGTCGGGCATGGGAATGGGACGGTATGGGAATATGCCGTATGGAATGGGGAGGCAACGAAACAGAGACAGGATGGGTACGGTGCCCTGGCACATGAACGCACTCATGGTAAGTCGTCGCCGTCGTTTTTGGTTTTTTCTTGCGAAGATTGCTTTTTGCTTGCCTCGGTGGGTAGGCTTCGCTGTTCAGCTGTACTGGAGAAGCACCCGTCTTAATTCCCATTGCTTCCACCACGGAATAATTTAAATCTTCCTGGATAGAGCGGAGGGTCACCAAGCTTGTATAGACCCATTTGCACGTAAAACAGAGCCTCTGAATGCTTCCCCCATCCCAAACCCGCTCTCTAGGGGCGCTAACCCAGCTATAAAATCCTTTTATAGCCAAAAATAAGTCTGCAAGGTCACAAGAATTTCAACTTTTTCAGGAGGTGTAGCAGATGGGTGGAATACTTTGATTTTAAAGCTTTCTTTGGTGCCTCAGGTTGATCGATACAACTGATTTCTTCCCGCTTTAGCCCAAGAGAAGAGGTTTCCGAAACCGTTCAGGAGGGCGATCGGACGGCGAGGGAGGAGGACGCAAGCGAAAACAGTCACAAAGCGGAGATGAGCCGGACAGCAAACAGGCGAAGACCGACAGCGAAGGAGACGACACCGAGAACGGTACGCGCTGTCTTCACCCGCTAATATTGGCCGTTTCCCCCCGTTTTTAAGTGGTTTTTCTTTCAGCTGACTGATAGTTGTTACATTTCAAAGCTGTGGTATTTTTTTCAGTCGTTAGCGTTGTTATAATACTCCTGCAAGTGCACAGGCTTTATGATCTGTGCATCTTGTGGCCTGGGACAGAAAATGTAATGCCCGAGGTGAGCACTGTGAAAGTAAGGACAGAGTTTGCAGCGGAGATTGACGGGCAAAGAGAAACCAGCGAGCCGGTTGCGATCTTCGCTGGGGTTTTGAGCCGTTATCCCACTACTTGGTGGTTTATTAGCGGTGGGGCCCCCCTTGGAGTGTTAAGTGGGAGAAAAGAGCCCCCAGCACCAGCTGAATGGTTTTTCTTTTGTCCAGCAGATGAGGGCGAAGGAGAGGAAAAATCAGGAGATGAAGCTGACAAAGGTGTAAGTAACTCTTTTTTTATCAGCCTTCGTGGCAAACGTGGGAATATTTAAGCACTCGAGCGATTTCCTCTGCTTTTTTTGACCGCGCTGAGGGTCAGAATATTTAAAATCGCCCAGAAACAGCGTTTTGAGCCCATACGTTGCGGAGGTATTTGCTCCTCATAATTCCCCCACGCCCTTCGGCAGGGTTCACCGGCAGAGTCGCTTGCCCTGAGGTGCCTGAAAAGCACTTGTAGTGGAAAGGTTAGGATCCTGCGCCGGCGGTTATGCTTCTGGCGAGGCTCGTTAGGGCTAAATTCCAATTAGTGGTTGGCTTCTTTCCTTGTCGCTCGGTTTGCTGGGTTGGTTGGGGGTTGTTGCCATTTGTTTTACTTGTGACTGCGTGTAACCTTCGGTACGGTGTTCCTCGGAGCGGCGACTCGGCTGCCAAGTATTTAAATTTCGATAGCGAGAAGCGATACTTAGCGGCGACGTATAACCCGATACATGGAAAACAACTGTTCTGTAAACACTTAGAAAAACGGACGTTTAATCCCCAAATGACCCAACCCTTCGCCCGCTCTGCGGTCTGGCTGGGTGGGCTGTGAAACCTCCAAATGGCAGTGAATGACACCGGCGTCTTTTTGTGTTTCTCTTTTCCAGGAGAACGGGAATTGGGGCTGTTTGGCGGAGGAAGGTAGGGTGTTGCCACCCCTCACGCAGTCCTCCTGGACTAATCCTACTCGGAATCCATCCGCTTCGCCTCGGGGCGCTACCGAGAGCTCGATTTGTTTGTTCGGTCAGAAGCTGATGCAGCTCCTGCTGTGACCTGTTAACCAGCCCAGGGCTCCGGCGCCGCCTGTCATGGCACAGAAGCGCCGCGCTGGTTAGCAGGGGAGCACCAAAACAGGTTTCGTTTCTTCTGGGCTTCTCGGCGCGGACGGTTATCGGGTATTAGTTTATCTTCCTGCCCTGCTTGGAGCACGGCGGTGAGGATGCACGCGTCTCGCAACGGGGCAGGGCAAAAATACCGTAAACTGAATCATTTTCAGTGGAGGCTTCAGCCATGAGCTGAACCTCGTTTTGTTTGGATTTTTTCAAATGGATGGGACGATGTGAAGGTCGATAGAACACTAATTTAAAAACCATGTGGTCTAAAGTAGCTGAAACCACTTCAGCTGGTTCTGGATCGTAACTTTCGGTAAAGGCACATCAACCCCTTGTGCCTTCTGCGTTAGAGTGACGTGGGGAAAACCACGTTGTGGGACTTCGGTTGCCACTTTTCAGTTATTCTCAGGTTTGAAACGAGGTGTCGTTGGATGTTATCGTTCTCGTTTAAGCCTCCCTCTGACGCCCGGGTCTGGTTTCCAGGCTCCTTTACCTGGAAATGTTGCAGGTGAATTATTACCCGAGTCCTGTGAGGCTGACAGACCTCTGACTCGGAGACCCCGAAACACTGCAGAGATCAGGTCAGCTGAATCTTTAGGGGTTTTTTGTGCTTTCCCGGAAATTATGGAGGAATTATTGGGAAGGCGACGTGAGGAGTGTATCCAGAACTGCCCCAAAGAAGCAGAACTGCTACTCGAGCACTGCTAGCATCTCGGCTGGTTTTTGTCGCTTAACTTTCTCGAGGAGCTGCTTCAGCCTTGTGAAAAATAGATGAACGGGGAAAAAATGAGAATATGGGGAGAAGTAGCAGCCCCTTCCAAGGAAGGGAGATAGAGCAGTGTCTTTGCAGCATTGTAAAAGTCAGGACTCTCCACTAACGGCGTGTCCCGTCGCTGCCTACGAAGACTTTGAGTTGCTGTGGGAAGTTCAGGGAGCTGGAGGAGAGGAGGGTTTGGGTTTTACGATGACTGCTGGAGACCTTGGAAAGAGGCTGCCGCTTCCCTGCGGTCGGAAGCTGGCTTGGGAGAGGGGGAGCTTCCGGAGACCGAAAGAAGTTGTGACTTCCCAAAGCTGAGAGTAAAGAGGAAACCAAGGGATTTGGGTCCCAAAATACCTCAGCCGGTGAAGTGAGTGATTGTGGACACAGGAATTCTGATTGATTCCCCCCCCCCTCCCCTAGCATCTGGAGATGGCTGTGAAGACGACGACGAGGAGGTGAAAAAGAAGAGGGAGAAGCAGCGGAGAAGGGATCGGATGCGTGATCGTGCTATGGACAGGTAAGGAGAGCGAAAAGCCAGTCCGTTCCTAGCACTTCTACGAATAATACTGACCGAGGGTATTCCTCTGCACAAATGTGGGATAAATCTGCTGGGGGGTCGTGTTTTGGGGCTCCGCGTTCTGATTTCAGCAGGGTTTTTTTCCCTTTTTGCGTGTTTTATGACTGTTTTTAAGATGAGGAGGATACTGTGGTGTTTAATACATAGCTCAGTGTAGAGTTACAAGTTCAGAAGGGCTTTTTAGGTGGCTATATGTGCAGCCTTGCTATTAAAATAATACAGTAAGTGATCTAAAGACAGACTAACCAGCAAAGGCGGCACCAGCGTTTCTGTACCTCGGGGCTTTCCCCCACCGGGGAGAGGATCTTCGCGTTGAAGAGTGCCGATTCACCCCCTGCCCTGTGAATTGGTCCAGTTGCTTTTAAACTCGGGCAAGGTTTTCACGTCCGTAGCGTAAAGTTTTATGGAGTAGTAGGTGCTGTTTAATCCGTGCAGGTTCTACAGCGATTGTAAAGGTCCAAGGCAAAGTAAAATTGTGTGGAGTGGCGCTTGGAAAAAATTTAGAGGTAGAAAAGTACAACAGGGGCGGTAACGGTCGCAACTTCTTGATACTCTCGTTAAGCTGAGCTCGTTCCTCACTTGCGGTACGATTGCTCTGTTTAGAATCCAGTTTGCCTGTTCCGTCTGCAAGTTCCGCAGTTTTGAGGAAGAGGAGATCCAGAAACACCTCCAGAGCAAGTTTCACAAGGAGACCTTGCGCTACATCGGCACCAAACTCCCGGATAAAACGGTCGAGTTCCTGCAGGTAGGTGGGTCGCCTGGAGTTAGCTCAAGCCTTCCCTGCACCCCTGCTGGGATTTCCAGGCTGAATTTGGGATTTCCAGGCTTACACGGGGACTGGGAGGGGTTACGGATTCATCCGCATGCAGCCCCCTGCTTGGTTGGCTCGCGTCACTGCTTGTTAGCGCATCACCCGATGACGTCGCTTTGCATGACGTGGTTTCTCACGGGTTTTCGTGTTGGGAGGGAAAGTTAATGGTGTGAATTTGAACAGAAAGGCCAAAAATTAATATTCCAGAGATTGTCTTTGCCAGCTCTACATCTAGAGCTGAGGAAGGAGAGATGAGAACTGAGGCATTTCATTTTCTGGATGACCAGTGTTTGCGTTTTGGGGGCATTTTTCAAGGATTTGGGGTCTCCCACAGGGAATCTGATGGTGACATGGGAGCAGGCTTCTGTTTGGCTCCGATTTGGATCTTTTCCGGCTCTTGCTCTGGTAGAAACGGCAGAGGACGGGGAGGGGAAAACACCCGGCTTGCCTAGTTAATTCACCAACCGCGGTCTTCCCTGTGGGTTTTCCCTGGAGAGCTCGTTTCCCTTTGGAGCTACTCGATCGTCTCGGTGCGTTGCGTGGAGGACAGCGAGTTTTGTCCCCTTCCCTTCTAGGAGTACATCGTCAACAGGAATAAGAAAATCGAGAAGCGACGCCAGGAGCTGACCGAGAAAGAGGGCACAAAACAGAAGCCGGATCCTTTTAAGGGTAAGCGTCCGTTCTGCGCCCAGAGACCGAGCGAGTGTGCAAGAAAACAAATAACTACTGCTCCCAAAGAGAGAACAGCAGCACAAACGGGAAGGATTTGGGTAACTCAGCCTCGGGTTCCGGGTGGTTATTTTGCCAACTTTGTGAAATACATCGTCTTGGCGGGGAAGGGGGAATACCCGTCCTCACTGCAGTTTCTCAAGCAGCCGATTCATGAGGCTCGTGCGATGTCGGAGATACTAGAAGGAGGTAAACGGGGGAAAACTCCCAGGAACTGTTTTTTTTTGTGGCTGTTCGGTTAATGCGGCTGGATCCTGTGTTCGCTTTTAACGTTGAAAGAAAGCAGCGAAGTTGATCTGTTGTGGCAACAAGCGTGATGGGGGAAAAAATCCGCTTAGCTTCGTCAGCGTGCCTGCAGCACCCGGCCACGTCTGCACTGGGAGTGATGAGTGGAGTTTAGTTAAGCCACGCGTCGGCTATAAAATCTTGCAGGCAGAAAACCTCAGCCTAAGTAGGGAGGAGGAACGAACCCAGAGCTGGGGGAAGAGCGAGTTGTCCCTTCCACCTCTATTTAAATGTATTTTTGGAGAGGCAGGCTGGTTTTGGGAGGAAAACAGCCTCGGTAAGTCGATGGCTGTGTACCTCGGGCTGTTATCGCCGTCTCTCTTCCTCCTACGCTTGGGTGCTGCATCGGTACGATCTGTTTTAGAGCAGAATAACTCTCTTCCCCGTCTTAGAGCAACGTATGTGATTTTTTATTTTTTTTCTCTGTGAAAGCAGAAACTGGAAGGAATATGGGTGCTGAATTAGCGTGTTGGCCGTGACGTGGGGTCGTTAGAGGGGGTGGAAAGGCGCCCGCAACGTTAACCGGCCGAACGTCTCATTTGTTTGGGATTTTGGCTGACGCCTCGTCGTCGCTGTAGGTATTGGCCAGGAACACTTCTTCAAGAAGATCGAGGCGGCTCACTGCATGGCGTGCGACATGTTGATTCCCGCGCAGAACCACCTTCTCCAGAGGCACCTGCGATCTGCCGATCACAACAGAAACCGCAGGGTAAGCAACCCTGCTCGCTTCCGAACTGGAGCGTTTGGGCTCTGCCGGGGCGAGGGGATGTGTCCAGGCACTCGAGGTTTATTTGCGGCTTCTAAAAAAAACCACCTCGTATGGTCTCGGATCGCACCACGAGATGAAGCCCGCCGGCCGGGGAGCTGTAAGGGGTTGTGGGATGCCTGCGGACAGGCTGCGCGGGGTTTGCTCTTCTGGAGGGAAACACGAGCCGATGGGAAGTGGGAAGGTGAACAGAAAAAGTGATATTAAAAGGGAGATCCGATGTGCGGACTAAACGCTTCCTCTTTCTAAATTTGCAGTGCTCGCTAGAAATTAAAATTAAAAATTGCCTTTGAGGGCGCGTGGGGAATTCATAAGTGAGACGTAACCGATGTCTAAATTGGCCCAGGCTGGAGCGGGGCTTTGGACGTTGCGGACGGAGACGGGGTGAGCTGCGGTGAGCGCCGCACGTCCCTCGGGGTGGTCTTCGTCTCCTCTGTCCTTGGGCGTTTGGCGTGAAACGTCGCTGTCCTGGACTTGATCTTGGGGTATCTGGGGGATGTTCCGGCTGCTGGTGCTGAAGCAACGTCTTTCTCCCGGGCCCGTGTTAGCGGAAGAGATGCGGGTGCGCCCCTGCATCCGCTGTTTGTGATGTTCTCTGGGATCTGAGACCAGGCTTCCCAAGCCCTGCAGAGGAGGAGGGGATGCGAACTCTCGAGCCGAACTCCTCGTTGGAACTCTTCCCCCTTTGAACTGACCCCGATGTTCGGTTCCTTTTCAGATGGCTGCGGAGCAATTCAAGAAAACCAGCTTACACGTCGCCAAGAGCGTCCTGAATAATAAACACATCGTAAAGATGCTGGAAAAATACCTCAAGGTGAGTGAACGAGAGAGTCGGCAACTCCTGCCGAGTTCCCGGAGCAGCGGGGTCGGGCTCCGCCTTGGTCCCGGAGCAGCACGGAGCCGCGTCTCGCTGTGTGCTGCGTGTCGGTGACGGGACGCCTTGCTGCGTACGGTGGGGAGAAGCGTAGGTTCCACTCCGCTGCCTTTTTATCTCTAAATCTTGGGTCTGGTTTCTTTTCTTTGTAGGCGGTTTACCACTTCTCGTGTTTTTTTGGGTTGTTGTTTTTGGTTTTTTTTTTAATTTATTTAACTCGCAGACTGTACCTACTGTCATTCCCAGGCGCGTGTAGATCAATTACGAAACAGTCCAAAACGGAAACGTAATTAAAGAAACCAAACAAAGTAGCGAAAGGAACTCCGGTTCCCCAAAGCCGCCCCTCGAGCTGTGGCCTTGGCCGGGGGGGGACGCGCCAGGTTCCCCCCAGCACAGGGGAAGCCAGCGCTTGAGTCCCGCCGGGATCGAGTCCGACGTGGGTGGCTCCTGGCCCACCCGCTAATCCTGCGCCGGGGGGAGGGAATTTTTCCCCTGTATAAAGAGCCGGGCTCCGCGGCGCTCCCGGCGGCTCAACCAAATGACGGAGCACCCCGAGGAGGGGCGCATCCAAAAAAAACCTCCTTAGCCTCCCCTCCCCCCCCCCTCCCCTTTTTCCTCCTCTTCCCTTGGGAAGTGGCAGAGGACGCCCCAGCCGATCTTCAGAGCCGAGACGGAGCACGAGGAGAGGTCAGGGTAGGGTTCGCTTAAGCCCAAACCAGCGTTCGGAATTACAGAAAGAAGCCCGGAAGGCAAGCGCAGTCTTCAGAGCACGGGGGGTAATCCGCTCCGGGCGGGAACGCCGGGCGGTTATGCCCGGCCTAAAGCGCCTCGCGGTAACCGCGGGTCCGGAGGCGGCGTGGGTTTAACGGGCGAGGTCCCGCATCCGAGAGAGAGGAAAGGTCGCAACCTCCTCCGCCAGGCGAAGATGAAAAAGAAGCGCTTTTGGCTACTTGCTTGTTCCCTGGGAATCCGGGAGCAGCCCAGGATCCGGCAGGAGAACCCCTTGTTTGCGAACCTGGTAGACGAGGGCAGGCAGATGCCCACACACACCCCCCCCCCCCCCCCGGGGGGGGACTAATGTTGTAAAAAGTGTAAATCTACTATCAAATATTTTTATGAATCTGTAAAGTTATGGCACTATAACAGAATGCCCCGGCCCCGGCAAACCTAAACAAAAAAAAAAAAAAAAGACCCCAAAATAAAAAAAACTGCGACTCCACCCTCTGGGTCCGGTGAAAAGAGACTTTGAGCTGAGAGTTTGTCGGCGTAGGACGGCCGTCTCTCCCCTCAAACCGGCCTCTCATACACGTTGAACAGGAGGGTGAGATAAAAACCCTGCGGTACCCCACAGGAGAAAAGAGAGAGCGAGCCCTCGGGGCAGACGAGGTGCAAACCTCTGGGATCTCTCAGTGAAATTTAAAAAAAAAAAAAACCAAAACACAAAAATAAAAAAAAAAATAACCCCCCCAAAAGACCGGAACCACTCAAGTGCAACTCCGTCTACCCCTGCCAGGGTCCGCAGGCACGTCCACATCTCCTCATGATCAACGGTATCAAAGGCTGCCGGCAGATCTAAATGAATCAGCACGGGCGCCTGACCTTTGTCCATCGGCAGGAGGAGATCTTCGGATCCATCCCAGCACGGTCTCCGTATCATTCCCAGGTGCAAAACCAGACTGAAAAGGGGTGGAGGAAAATCTGAGGATTCCAGGTAATGCCAAGAGCCGCCTCGCCATAAACGTTCTCGGCAAACCTTCCCCCAGAAAGGAAGGCCGGAGACGCAGGGCGATTAATTAATCAAGACTTGGCCGCATCAAGAGATGATTTCTTGACCATCGGCCTAAGGATTCCTCCTTGGAGGGAAGGAGGGACACCTCGCCCTTCCCAAGGGAAGCCGTGACAGTCTCCACCACGAGTGGGCTTCACATCCCCCGGTAGCTTTTACCGGCGATAACGGACGTTGGGGTCCAGATCGCGAGGTAGAGCCCGATAGTTTTATATCCCACCCACCC
>NW_008824660.1:110305-110743 GCF_000699105.1 Pygoscelis adeliae
CCCCGGGGCCCCCGGCGGGTTTGGGGGGTTTTTTTTTTTTTCCTTTTTTTTTTTTTTTTGCTTTTTTTTTTTTTTAACCGATTCTTTCCACTCCTTCCCGGCGCGGGATCTTTTTTTCCCGGGGTTCTTCTCTCACTGCAAATCCTCTGGGATTTTCCACGACGGATTTGGTTTGGCTTTTTTTTTCCTCTGCCGTTTTAAGAATCGTCCGTCGCCAAGCCGGTTTTCGGTTGCCAAAAAAACCTCTCCCGCGTTTTCCCGGCGGAGATTCCCTTTGCCTCGCCGCAGCTCGATGACTCTTTGTCTCTCTCCCGTCTTTTTTCCCCGCAGGGAGAAGATCCCTTTACGGATGAAATCGCGGATCAGGATGTGGACGAAGCTTTGGAGGGCGGAGACGGCGCCGGGGAAGGAGCGACCGAAACCGCCGCCGTCGAGGTT
>NW_008824660.1:113787-119641 GCF_000699105.1 Pygoscelis adeliae
CGCCCGCCCGCCGCTCCCCGCAGCTTCCCCGCCATAACACACGCTCCACCTCACGCTCCACGGCGCTCGACCCCTCCTTGGGCCCCTTTTAAGCTTCCAACGGGGCGATTTGCTCGCCCGGTCTTCAGCTCGCACGGCTGGTGGGTTTCTTTAAATTTTCAAGCTAAACTTTCCCTTTTTTCCAGGTTGTTTCCTACTTCTGTAGGAGTTGTTTGGAAACTATAAAGCTGGAGGGCTCAGCTCTGGGAGAGGGGGAAACTCTTGAGCCACCCTCCTGCGTTTTTGGGCGCCGTGTTGGGCGGGAAGGGGGGAAACCTGGGTGCTGCTGGAAGCCGGAGCCGGGCCGGGGAGCGGCTGCTCTTTCCCCGGGGGTTTCGTGGGTGAAATGCTGGAGGAGCGAGGTCCGTTCACACCGTCGGGATGCTGCTTGGCACGGACGCTCGGTTCCCGTGCTCGTTTAATGCGGTAATTAGCCGCTGGCGTGAAAGCGAAGACTGTTCCTGCTCACTTCGAATGCACGGCGGCCGTGAGAGATACGGCTCTACGCGACTAATTAACAGCAGGGAACAAAAGTCTGTTCGTTATAACCTCAGGCTGCTCTCACCTTTATTAACAAGCTCATCCTCATCCCCCTCAGTGCTTCCGAGGTGTTTGCCTTGGCCGGTTTGTATTTTCACCGATGCCTTTCAAACGTAAAAAAAACCTGCGAGTAGTTTTCACTCCGAATAACGTTAAAGTTTCCCCGCTCTCTGCAGCAGAAGTTTTCCCGAGAAAACTCTTTAAAGCCCCGTTATTCTTTGGGTATGTACCGCGTACTCCATCAAGCAGTTCACAGCGTGGTTTTAAGGATAACTATAGGCAGCGCCGTTGCTCGTAGGGATGTATGTTGTAACGTAAAGAATTAAGCGGGTAATTAAGTTGGTAACGAATTCGCGTTGCCCGGTAGCTTTACAGGGCAGCGAAGGGTCGCCCGTGGTTGTGTGAGGTGCCCCGGGGCCGCCCCTTTACTGAGCTTGGATCGTTGGCTTCTGGTTTTCATATTTGCATCGTCCGTCAAAGTTTCGGGGTCGTTTGAGCGACCTAAAACACTCCTCGTAGTTTTACACTCGTCATAGTTTTACAGAGGCTTGGTTTTACCCGTTTGTGATGCAGCGACTGCAGGTTAAGCTCAAGTGCTCTCTTTAAGCTCTGTTTAAGCTGCTCACGGCAAAGTTTAGCTTGATTTAGGCAAGAAAACGAACAAATTGCTTTGGGCAACCAAAATATTGACGATTTCAACCTTGCAAACACTTAAAAGGCTGCTGTGACTTTACTGCATAACTCATTAATCTTCGCTGGGATCATTGCTAATACAAGTGTTTGCAGAGATTAATGAAAATCGAACTTACGTCCCTACGAGCTTCTAGCGTTCAGTTTGAGGCGGTGCGAGTTAAAGGTCGCCCTCGGCCATTTTCTGGTGTTACGTGAGGGGCCCCTTCGTGTTATAAAACAGGTGAATTCCCCACCCCTCGAGGAACCACGGCAGCCACTGTAAATAACTGTGCTGTACGGGGGGGAACCACCCGCGTGAGGCCGGTTGTTCCCACATGGCCTCTAATCTTTGTACCTTGGCAGAGGACGGGATTACTCATTTAAAAGTAGTAAAACACGACTTTCCTGATTATTTTATCCCCCCCCTGTAATTACTGAAAGCTGAATAACTGTTGCTGCTGCTGCGTTATCTGATGATACCCCGAGTGTGACTTTGCTGGAGGTGACCAGCTATTAGCTAAATTACTGTGGGCAGCGAAGCCATCGTTAGCGTAAATCCCCGTTCCTGTTTTAAGAGGAAACGGGGATTGTGCTTTGGTTGGAGACCGGCGCAGGTAGGAATCGGTCTCACCCCGGCAATCGACCTGCCGGTCGCTCCGGTGCTTCTGATTACTTTTTATTAAGTTTTTTGTCTTCCGCGCTTTGGTCGAGGGGAGCTGTAATCACGTGTACGTAATCAAACGCCCCTCGTTACGATTTTTTGGTATTTTGGAACAATTTCTCCGAAGTAAACTTCATAGTCTGGTAATTATCTACTGGCAAACGGCGTTTGGACCGAGTTCAGGAATGCAAACCATTTATTTGCAGGGAGATATTTTACCTTAACCCTCTGTGAAATCCTGCGTGCTCCGCCGAGAAGGAACCCGGGCGCACCTCTGCCAGCGAAAACGGGGTGAAATCTGTGGGATTTGAGGTGGCGTTAATGCTTAACGTCGGCGTTCCCTGGATCTGGCGGTGAACGGGGAGGGTGAAGGCGCGTCCCGGCCACGTTACTTTGCCGTTCGTAGCGATGGGTGATGTTTTGTGAAATAATATTTCCTCCTCATTAAAGCAGCGGGGTCGTTGCGAGCGTCGCCTTCCTAAATATAGAAGGGGCACAAGAATAGGACGACATCTCGTTTTGGGAGATAGCAGCGGGTGGATCACCGTAACCTGACCGCGTCTGCTTGGGAGGGATCTACAAAGCCTAAATCCCCCCGGAAAGCGGCAGATAAGGGATGTTAACGTGCGCAGGGAGGGAAGAACAACCGGTGACGGCTGCTGGGGGGGGTTTCGTGTCACCTCCTGGCTCGTCACACGCCGCCCGTGTTGAATTCTAGGAGGGATCGTGTCTCGGCCTTGGCCAAAGCAGCGAGCGGGGAAGAAATCTGTCCCCGATACCGCTGGAGGAAGGGTTTGAGTCCAGGTTTTAATCTGGTTTTTGAGCTTTCTTGCTATGAAAGGGAGGAAAACGGAAGTCTCTGTAAGCTTACGAGGGGAATTGGTAGGGTTTTTGGGGGTGTAATAGCTTTAAAGTACCTATTATTAACGCTAACATCTAAATCCGAAAGCTTTTGGAGAAACATTGGCAGTGTTACTGGGGTGGGTTTTTTTGGGTGAGGATTAGTGCGATTCAAAGAGCGGCTGTGCAGAGCGGATGTGAAAGGGGAAGCTGCCCGGCGGAGCCAGGGAATCCCAACGCAGAGAGCTCGCGTGCCGCTTCTGGATCCACCTTCTTCTCCGGGATAAGTCCCCTGGCTGCTTTGAGCCTGTTCCTTTCGGTCGCTTCAAAGCAGAGCATCAAAATAACTTTGCTTAGCTGGGATTAAGACGACGGGGTTGCGTACGAGCCATGAAGGAGTCATCGTCTTGCTCTAAAACTTCCAGAACTGAGCTACGGATAATTCACAGCGACTGGAAAAAGGACTGGGACTCTGCTGTACCGACACAGATTTGCAAATTAATTTATGCCGTGTCGGATCAGCGACGTGGAAGGGTGAAGGGTTTATCGCTGTCGCGTGTGCTGCCAAAGCTCCCGTCGAGCGAGCTGGGATGTTTTGGGGTTGGTTCACGATAAAAACTCCGGGTTTTAGTTTCGAGCAAGCGCTCTGCAACCTCTTATTTTTATTAAATAGCTCAGAAGGGTTTGATATTCATTAAATACCGGTTTGAAGAAAATACCGAAAGGTCGTTTTGGGTCGAGAGCGAAAGTTAAATTCCAGCGCAGGGGGTTTCTGCTCCGATTTCTCCGGGAGACTTTGGTGGTATTTGGGGAAGGCATCGAAAAACCAGCGTTGTGTTTGTCTCTGCTTCGACAACCGAAAGGATTAAGAGCGTTTTTGGTGTACTGCGAACTCGTGGTGTCTTAATCCACGTCTCCTGTCTTACGATGGACACCTCCACGCAGGGCGAGCTCAGTCGGGGCAAGATGTTTTCCGTACGGATCTGGAGATCGCTTGGAGCATCGAGGGAAAGGTGTTGGGAAGTGGGAAGGATGCGGAATACCTTGAAGTGAGAGTGGGAACCGGGGAGGAGGACCCAAACCTGCAGAGACCCAAACCCCTTCCTTTTAGGTGTGTTTCATCCCTCTTTCGTGATACTTTTGAGCTTCTGCTGCAGGAACTTGATGCTGTGCCTTGCCTTCACCAGGAACCGGAGGGAAAATCGGGAGCTTTTATCCAAAATTACTGAGGCCAAAGCGTTTGGGAGGTGCCGGCATGCTTTTGAGGAGCGAAACTCGTCTCCTGGGCTTTTCTGATCCCTATTTTCATGTGAGGAAGCAGCTTCGTTACTGTTCCTAGTATTTGGGGGGGGAATTTTGTCCCTTTGTTAACCGCTCGCGTCTGTGTCACCGCTCGTCAACTGCCAGCGGGAGGAGAGTTACTAATTATAACTTTTCCGAAAGGCTCGGGATGATCCTGCCCTGACTCTCGCTTCGAGGCGACGGCGAAGCCCGAAGGAGGGAGACGGCGCGGATCCAGAGAAACGGAAAACGGGCGGGGGGGGGGGGGGGGGCGAGGGGAAAAAAAACCAACCGAAAACAGGAACTGTTTGGTAGCGGCGAGGACTCGGGCAAACATCCTGACACCAGAAACTCCGTGAGCGATAGCCCGGAAACGGGAAATCGTGGATCGGTTTGAAATTTGAGGGATTTAGTGTCGGTTTGTTGCCTTCTGAAGAAATATTCCCGATTTAGGAAAGGGAGGGAGCTGAGGCCGTGCGGGTTTTGTGTCCTTCGTTAGTCAGGGCTTAGCCCAAATGCAGATTTTTGTTCAGTTAAGTCGTCGGTATAACATATTTCAAGCCTAGTTAGGCTTTGCAAGCTTCTAACGCCGCTCAGGAGCATTCCTGTAATGACGGTATCAAACCTGCAAGGTGAAAAAATTCATGTTTTTAAGACAAAATACCCCAGAACCTGGTGTCCCATGGAAAGCAACGGGGGTCTTGGAGCCTGCGAAGCAAACGTGGTGCACGCCAGGCAGCCGCTGAGTGAAATAAGAATTTCCTGGGACAGGTTTGTGTTCCCCAATTGCAAATTATTTTACTTTTTTCCGTAATATTTTCATTGACGATCTGGGTGCGGTGCGAGATCCTTGCCGGGTTTCCCTGTGGTAAATCAGCTAAAACCTGAGATTTCGGCAAAGCACTGAAAACTAGAATTTGGGGTGGGTTTCCTCCCAGGTCTAGAGGTGGCTGGCGTGTGGCACGTCTCGGGGGGGGTTATAAAAATAGCCAGAAATCTGGCAGAATTAGTGATTTGCAGAAGGCCAATTGAAACACGTCGGATTTTCTTCCGAGTGGACCGATGCGAGCTCGTCGCGTGACTTCTGGGGGGGAGTTATTGGAGCAAAACCCGCGTTCACCCGACTTAAAAAAAAAAAAAAATTGGTTGATTTGACTTACAAAGTGTAAAGTTGTGCTTCAGTCGCGTGGGTCCTCGTTAGCGCTGACGGATTAGTAGGCTTAGCGAGCTGCGAGGGGGTCAGACGGGCGCGGAGCAGCGCTAACGAAGCGGTTTGTGTTTTATTGGAATGGATGCCGAATTAAATTAAAACTTGAGATTTATAGGTCAGGTTTTTGCCTTACTTAGGGGATGAGCAGCGCGCTTAAAAAAATCTGAATAATGTTAAATGAATAAACGCGTAATTAAGCAATTATATGTTTAAACAAACCTGGGTACTTCAGGAATTAAGTAGTCTTTTACAGTATCGTGTCAGCTTAATTTAATTATTGTCTGCCAGCACGTTGGCTTTAATAACCGAGATATGAAAGCAAAACAAGCTTGGAAACTTAAATTATGTCATACCTGCTAATTAAAACAAGGTTTAAAACTTATTTGAGCTTTTCCGAGTTGATGTATCCCGGAGATTCGCGGCGCGCTTGGAGTGATCAGCCAGCAGGGTTACAGATTATTTAAAGAATAATCCTGAAGTTTATAATAAATGAATTATAGGAGCTGAAGGGCAATAAATGAACTATTTAACGAGCTGTAATCTCGCGGACTGTCGAAACGTTTGCGGTTTGCTCTGGTGTTAGGGGTTGTTTCCCCCCCCCCCCCGTCAGA
>NW_008824660.1:119654-134203 GCF_000699105.1 Pygoscelis adeliae
GCCGGTTCTCGGAGGCGAATCCTCGTGGTAAAAATTAACAGTAATGAGAGTGGAGAAGGGGGAAGGCAGGATGCTAGGGGAAAAAATGGAATATTTGAGGTGCTTTTGCAGCTTATTCCCTAAAATGTGAGCAAAAGGATCCAACGTTAGGCTCAGGAATGCACAGTTTGATTTATTATTATTATTATTTAATAAAACCTGTTGTTTGTAGAGGCGCTCAGCCCGCAGGTGTTGGCGCTCGGCTATGTTCCCACCCCGAGACTCGACCAGAGCCGGAGCTCCGTAGGGAAGGAGTTTGCAGGTATGCGGGGCCCCGCGCCGCTCAGCTGCGCTCTCCTGGGGAAGTTTTGGGTTGAAAAGAAGCGGAAGCGGCGCAGAGCAAGCGTCGCTTTGTATCCTCTGTTTGCTGGAGTCACGAGCGCAACTCGGTTCATCTTTGGGTAGATCTCAACTTCAGGTGGGATCAGTTGAACTGTAAAAATACTTAATTTTAGTGAAATACAGGCGATCTTACCCCGGGCCGGGTTTCTGCCTGCTCCACAGCAAATCCACGCGTCGCTACTCGTGTCGACAAACGTTATCGCTCGAACTGGCATCGTTCCTCCCCTGGACGGAGCTGGGGCGTAGGAACTCGGAGAGCGAAGGGTGTTTCCCGGTCTGAAGCGTCTCCTCTTGCTCTGGGCTTTCTCGGCGGTAACGGGCTGTTTTCCCTCTTGCTCAAAACCACTTGTGCGGCCGCGCAGGGAAAGGTATTCTTATTTTTATTTGTTTTAATCCTGTGCTGAGGGGTTATTTTGGGCTGGGAGAGGAGCGGGGCAGCCGGATGAATAACTGCGTCTCTTTTTGAAAGCTGTTTTCACCTCGTTTTGGGTTCATGCAAATTTGCCTTTGTAAAAAACGGAGAGATGCTCAGGACGCGTCTGCCGCGTAGAAGCGCAGGGAACCCGTCTGTGCGTGGTAGGAGTCTTGGTTTGTGGTAAAGATCCTCGGCTGATGGCTGCGGGTCGACTTTTGAACGCTTCTCCTTCCTTTTCCTCAGCTACACCCCCAAAGCTCTCTTGATACCTGGCTGCTTGTTCTTCCAGAGCAGCCGTGGGCTCCGTCGTGCCAGAAAAATCAGCTTTAGTGGCCCCAAAGCTTCTCAAAATGAGCGTGTATTTGTTGTTTCTTCCTCTCTCCGCAATTTCTGTTGCTGTAAGGTCTTCCTCCCCGTTTCTGGCCGCTACGGACACAGCAAGGAGGCGATCCGACGGGCACAGCTCTTCTTCCGCGGTCTCCTGGTGGGTTGTAGGGACTCGACGCTGTGGTCGGAGGTTTTTGGAGTCAGCCTTGGCTTAACCCTGCGGTCGCTCGTCCCGCGGGAAGGACTCGGCACGGAGGCCGTTTTCCTGGGACTATCCTCAACGCAAAATGCCTTTTTGTGGAATATTTGTGCTGTGCCCATCCTCCCTTGAGCTGTACTTCTAATCTGCAAAACCAGAGTGAAGAATTTAGGGTTTACATTGTTTAAATCAAACGCAGGGACAAAAACTCAGCCGGGCTGGGTAGGTGTGCTCAAATTTTTACTCTTCTTCACGTTTTGGGTTGCGTAGCTCCTTTTTTTTTTTTTTCCCTTTTTTCTCCTGCTACGTTTTTACAGAGAACACCGTAAAAAATTTTAAGACTGTTAAAACATTGAGCAGGATGAACAAAGCCACGTTCCTGAAGCACCTTCCTCCTTGGAAAGTCATGAGACAGTTCTTAATCACCCAGTTGGCCTTTTTATGCTAATTTGACGAGCTGAAGAGGCATTCAAGTGAGAGGAATAACCCTTAAAAAATAATATCCTGGGGGCGGGAAGTTTTTCCCAGCTGAGTGGCAGTGGCGGAAACCCCGGGAATTGAGAGCGGCTGCGAGACGGGCCGGCTCTACTCAACTGATTTGCTCCTGAAACTTTAAGCCCAGCTTAAAGCTCCGCGGTGCAAAGTCCCTCTTGCGCCGCGCCTACACCCCTTACCTTGCATAAGACCGGAGCGATTGGAAATCAGACCCATGGGGTTGTCTTGTAATTAGTGAGTGGTGACCGATCAAATGGAAGGTACTCAACGAAAAAAATGGTGTTGGGCTGCGGGCTTTCTAAAAACCAGTGCTAAATAACTGCTATGAGACTGTTTGTCTGTAGGCCCAGCTCTCCTGAGCTCAGCATGCCTCCTGTTTTTCCCTAAACTACCTGAAAACAGTCATTCTTTGTCTTTTAGTGTAAACTCTTGTCTTGGAAGAGGATAATTTGGAAGGAGCATAATTTATAGGAGCTTTGTTGGTTTTTGGCTGGCAGGTCTCGATTGTCATTACAGAAAACAGACAAAACACTAAATCACTTGTCGTCGTTCCTTTTTAACGAGCCTAGGTGCCGAGTAGCTGCAGATGGGTTGGGAAATCTCTCCTTCGCTAACAGCATCCCTGCTTTGGAAATCCTTTGCCAGGCTAGTTTATCCGGTTATCCGACGGCTCCGGGGAAAGGCAGCTGGGGAGGCAGGGTGAGTCTGGGTCCTGCGGAGCCGAACCTTGGAGGGTGATGATGAAATACGCAGCAATTCCGCTTCGAAAACATCCCAGCGTTGCAGCCCTGGCTCGCCAGCGAGCTGGCTGAGACATCAGCCTTGCAGCAAGGCTACAAATTAAATTAGTCTCCTTATAAAAGCTCTCTTGCCTCCCCTTCCTACTGGCAAAAATCCTTAAAAGCATTACAATTTGTACGTAAAACCTTGATTTCTGGAAGAATCAAGATTTTAGGTTTTATTTTAAAGTTCCTTTTGCGGAGTTTTTTTAGGGTTGAAAATGGTCACGTTTAAAATCAAACGGTGAGCTCGCATCTCTCTTCCTCTGGCGGAAAATCAGCTTTGCTTCCGTCCAGCTCGGCTGCACCCGAGAGGCGGAACGACCAGTTCCTTGTGATTTGGAGACGGCGCCATAACGGGTATCTGTGACGGGCGCCCGAAGGCTCCTCTGAACCCTAACGTGCTGCTCGTGTTAAACTTAAACCAAGCTTCTGCCTCAAAAGCAGGAACTTGGGCCGGCTCCTCATGAATTACGCGTGTGTATATGGACTGCGGCGTAGCAGGGATCGAGATTTGTGCTCAAATTGTCTCCAAGTAGCTTTTTTTGGAAGGCGAAACTGTAATAAATCCCATTCAGAGAGCCCAGCCGCCGTTTCGGAGGGAGCTCAGCATCTCAAGCAAGGTTTTCCCCCACTCCTCTGGACTCCCTGGGCCTGGACGACTCTGCCCGCTGCCGAGTAGGTGCTAACTTTCCACTTAAAGAAAGAAAATCGGAAGAAATCAATTTAAATCCCTTGCCTCTAAATCACTTGACCTAATCCTTTGAGTCCTGATGCTCAGGGCTCTCCCCTGTATCTCATCCCCTCCTAAGGGACAGGGAAAAACAGCAGAGCGAGCTGTTGGTGATGATTTTCTTCAGCTTGGCACAGGGAATACTCATTCCACCAAAGCTGGTGCTGAAGTTAAAGGTTTCGGTGCCAGAGGCGGGTTCTTTGCCAGCACAAAAATCGCCGTCGGTGTAAATTATCACCTCAGGTTGTATTATATTTGCTTTTATAAGGTGTTTTTAATTCCTGTCAGGTCGATATTTCCCCGTTTGCAAGATTTGGGTGATAAAACGCTCGTATCTGTCTACTGGAATAACAGCAGCAGCGAGATCTCGAACCCTCTGCGCGCGGTGCCAGATGTGTTTCGGCTTTATGGTACAAGCAGCAAAGCTGTGTCTGTTACACCGCCGAGCGCAGGCAGGGTCGGTTCTCGGAGTTCAGAGTTTAATGCCGATGGGGGGAGGACGGGGATTAGTGTGCAAATCGCTGGTCCAAAGGTTACCCGAGATGTTTGTGGTTCGGTTTGGGGTTTTGGGGGGGTTTTTTTTGCATTTGTAGGTAGGTTTCCGGCACGTCAGTGTATGGACCGGCCTCGCCTGTAGAACCCCAGCATCGAGAGCCCGGGTGCGCTCGATACTCAACGCCTCGCTCTGGTTTAGGGAGCTGAGGAAGACTTCGGTGGCGGGTAAAAGGGATGAGCGCTAAAAATAGGGTTGGAGCTTCGCTGCTCCCTCAAAACTAAACATCGCCGTTATTTTGGATGTATTTAAGGAGACGATTCCCAACTTTATGCTGCTCCCAAACCCCCGGCGTGATCCTTTCCTACTGAACTGGGGTGTAATTAGAGTTAATTTGGGCACGATCCGGTTTCCCCTGGGGGGAAGAGCGAAGGGGAAAGGTGTGGTGCTGTTCTGCAGGCCGAAGTGTCGTCTCTTCTTTTTATTTTCTGCTGGTGAAGTGGTGCTTTCTGCTTTCAAACGCCACCTCTGCCCGTGGAGTCACTGGTACGGGGTGGGGAAAAGGAGGGTAAAGGGTGAAAAGGGGGAAAAATAAGATTTGTTATCCTGTTGCTGGCAAAACTGAACATCTGAACGGGTAAACTGAGACACCTCTGAGCACAAAGACAGCGGAGCGGGGTCGGTTTGTGGAATAAAGGTGGCAAAGAGCCTTTTACTGCTTCTCCTTGCCTGCATCTGGGGCTGGACGCTGTCCTGGACTGAAGAATTCCCTGTAAAAACCGTATCGGGTTACAAGAAAAACAAGATTGCCGCTTATTCCTGCCGTTGAGTCGGAGACGACGTGTTTACAGATGAGACTGACCTTGTGCCTGTTGGCGGGTGTTTGTTTGCAGAGCGGCCGATCGCTCTTCTGGTCCGAGGGGAAAATTCCAACTGTTTGCAGAGCCCGAGGAGTAAAAGGGGACTTTTTGGAGCACTTTGGTGTCCTCTGACGCCCCTTTGAAGGTACGAGCGGCCCAGAGGGATGTATCGTCACCAGGCAGGGTGTTTGGAGCGGGTTTTGGGGGATATCTTCTTTTTTTTTTTTTTTAGAGCCGCGCAACTGCGTAAGGGTTAGTAAAGTAGGTCTTTGCTTAACAGATGTTACTCTTAACGGGACCCAGAATGACTTCTAGGTCTTAGATGTGATCTGACGTCCTCCTCTTCTGAGCCTAGCAGCTTTGCTTTTAACTGGTTTAACTACCCTGCTGGTTTTAATATGGTTTTTTTCTATGTTTCGGGACAGATTTAACCAGTTAAGGGCACTGCATTTTTCGCATAGTGAAAACATTTTTTGTTTTGCCTTCTCTTTTTTTTTATCAGCTATTTTTGGTCTGACCTTGGCTCGTCCTTTCTTACCTCAGCTCCCAGTTAGGTTTCTCTGGGAAAGGCGGCTATTTGGGAGCCCCATGTTCTTGCAGACTATTGATAGCGCCTGAAAAACGCGATGCTGAGCAGTTGTGGTCTCTCGGTATCTACAGACGTGGGCTGAAAAGGAATGTGAATTCAGCTAGAGCTACGGGGCAAAGCGTAGTCGTCATTGCAAGGCTGATGTTGGGAGGTTTGGAGCCCAAAATGTGCTTCTAAAAAAGCCTAGCCGAAAGGTGAGATTATTTTAGACTCGGCATTTGGATATAGGATTGTAAATTCTTATGGTCAACCTGACTTTTTTAGAAGGAAATTGTCTTTTAGATGTTCACTTTAAGCCTGTTTATTGATTAAAATATGCTGAGGCATCCTTCAAGAGCTTAGGTTTGACCGTTTGCTCTTAAAACTAAGGTTGATAACCCCTCCGTGGATTAACAGTTCATTAAGAGACTCGAGGTAGGAATGCACAGTAGCTTGTAGTGGAGAAGATCCATCTGTCTGCACCCATGTTTTTTCAGTGCACTTGAAAATATTGTAGGAGAAGGGGTGAATGATATTGCTGATTGCAAAAAAAAAAAAAACAACCACAAAACCAACCCCGAAAAGCTCCAGGAACGACCCGAGGTGCCTCGGTAACGACTTTTTAATGGTCGAGAGAAGATGAACAGGCAACAACTTAAAGTAAGTCCCTCTTAAAGACCGGGGTCTTTAATTATTTTGAATAATAAGCCTTCCCGGGTGTGGTTTGGAAGCGCGGAGGATGGATTTGCGAAGGCTCGCTCTTTCTTTTTGACTGGAGATGGGATGGCAGGTGTTGGATCTGCTCCCGTACGGCCACTTCTGCTTCCTCTCTCCTTCTCTCTCATCGCCGGGATGGAGATTGCCTTTCTCACCCGCTGGGTGGGTCTTCAGAAGCCCGTTGACTTGATCCGTGCCGTTAAGAAATTGCTTTATGAACCCAAAACTGCCTCGATATTCCACCCTGGAATATTCCTGGCGTTCGTTCGGGCGGCTGGAAGATCAGGCTGCTCCGTGGAGCGGTTGCTGTGGTTGAACCAAGACCTGCAGGACCTGAGCTTGAGGTCTTGGGGGAGGTTTCTGATGTTCTTCAGCACGGTTAACGTGAACTCAGGGCTTTTGCCACACGGCGCTCGAGTTGGCTGACCTCACCTACCAGCTAATGTAGGCTGAAATGAGTAATTTACTCCGTGGTAAGGATTAGCAGGGACATCTCAGCGCCGGGTAATCTTCCTGCAACTGTGAGCGTACCCAGGAGGACGTGTCCTTCCCCGCCTTGTCAGAGAAAGTTTCTTTTATTGTCGGCAATGGAGTGATTTACGAGTGAGCTTGAGTTGCTCGTTAGCCTGAGACTTTCTAAAAATCCCTGTTTAATTTGCTCGGAGCTGCCTTGCAGCCCCAGCTCTCCTCTAACAGCGCGCTCGTGCTTGGGGCATGCTGACCCTGAAGTGGATCACCGGGTTTTCTTCTCCACCGAGTCGCTCGCTCCCATTTTAATTGTAAGTGGGAGTAGAAACGTGCTCTCCATGTTACGTCGCCCGACTTGTCCGGGCATTAGTCACGCTACCGGCACCACAGCCTCTTCCTGCATGAAATGTCTTCCCTCCTGGATAACTGAGGTTGGTGTCGATTGCTCTGGCTATAAACTCTTGAATTAATTTTTACATGGCTTATAAAACGCGGTGGCTTCGTACATTTAACTCTGTCGAGAACCATCGGTACCAAATGATCAATGAACGGAGTAAAAGTTGGTTTTTCCGGCTGCAGCCTTGCGCTAAAGGTAACTTCTGGTTGTGGGTGAGCGTGCCGAGGGAGGAAGCGGGGAGGAAGTCCCGCTCTTCTAACGGCTCCCGATCAGACTTGTTCTAATAACAAAACTAGCAGCTGCTAATACTTTCTAAACTTGTGATTTTTCAGGTCTTTCAAGGCTGTCTCTGCAATTAAGAGAAAGGAAGTGGCTAATTTCTGGGATCGGTTAGACTGTGAGTCTCTTGACCAGTCAGGAATTTGAATATAAAACCACCTCTCTGCTTTTTTGACACAACACTGTTGAGTATTTGCATCTGGTTTTCCTTTCACGGCTTTGTTTTAACTTCTTAATCCTTGAAAGAAAAGAGTTGGCGTTGCAGTTGGGTCGTTTCAGACTGTGGGTCCAGAACACGTCTCCGAGGTGCAGCGTGACTGTACACAGGATAAAATACCGGTTTTGGGAAAGCACGGGGAGTCGAGTTGCTTTCAGGTGGCTTTGAAAGCCGCCGTGCCCGAGTTCGGGGTTGAAGCTCATCGCCGAGGTTGGGCGCCGCTGGCGTAAGCGCCCTTAAAATAAAAACACATGCGGGACTCCCAGTGCCCTGAGCACGCTCCTGTCTTTATCGGTGCTGTGGCTCTTTTCGGTACGGAACAGCCTGCTTGTGGAGTTAAAAAAAAAAAGGAGCAAAAAGTGGTATATTGAGCAAAATTGGGTTTTATTTTCCCTGAAGTCAACTCTTCTCATTCAGTCGGTACCCAGGACCCAATTCAGCAGCGACTCCATGAGCAAACCGTCTTGTACTGAAGCTTTCAAATTCAATCCCTGGATCGAATTCAATATTCTCCTTTCCTTTGTTTGCGGTGTTGGGAAGGGCTCTGGGATCAAGGGTTGCTCAGTCGCCGCTTCTCATTCGAGTCTCAAGCTCGGGGTGTTATTAAAGGAGCACTAAAGTAAAAAGAAATTGTGCTTGGACTATAAACCACAACTGTTAAGGGGGGGGGAAGGCTGCATGTGAGAAGTTGGGAAGCGTTAATTAATAGAAAAATCTGGTTTGGAAATGTCTGAGCCTCCAGAGCGAGGCTCGTTAGGTGGATGAATTAATTTGGATCTGGAGGGCTGAGATACCCCCGATGCCAACACTGAGTCTCAGAAGATAAAGTGTGTGGCTGCAAGCTGAGAAAACGTATAGAAGAGGTACGTATGTATATATGGAACTGCCCTCCAGCTTCCCGCTGCATTACGGCAGAGCTGCACGGGCTGTCGTGGCTCTTAGAGAATCGGAGGGCGCTTGCCGGAAGAAATCGGTGACCGCCGGACTGACGTGGGGCCTCCTGGAGCGACGTTCTCTGCTTGGACCCAACACGAGCTTGGAATTTATTTTGTGACGATTCTCACAAATTGAGATGCGTGTTTTCGTGGACGCGTGTGCTGACTGTTCTCCCTTTTGGGCTTGTTTTGGGTGGGTTTTCCCCATCCGATTTGCTGGGAAACTGAGGTTTTAATGCTAATTTATACGCACTTTGAACTCCTAGCAGGGGATCTTGGTGGTAGAGCATCGCTTGTGTGTTAGCGCTGGCTTGGGGTGAGCAAAATCCAACTGCAGCATGTGGAAAATATTGAGCCGTGTGACTGTTTTCAACTGAATTGTCTTTTTGTCCCGGAGCTAGACAAACCCCGCAGAGCGCAGCCTTCGTTTGCTCCAACAGCCTTCGTGGAGACAAGATTCCCCAGACAAAAGAAGTGTGTTTTGGCAAGATATCTGCTCTCGGCGTTGATTTTTTCTTTTTCGGCGGGCGCGGAGTCGGGTAGCCTTGTGCATCGAGCCGGGGCTGATCCGTCCCACGGAGGCAAGACGGTGAAGCCCGGGGATATTTCTTGGTGGTGACCTCCTCTCAGCTGACGATCGTTCGGCCACTTAAATGGAGAAGAGACTCGAGAGGTAAAGAACGGTCTCCAGGCCGGAGACGATGCACTAGCTGGGAAGACAGCGTCTTTTTGAGCGTCTCCTGCTTCTCTTAAAGCCTTTCTGGTGACACGGCAAGAAGTTCAGGACGCTCCAGAAGTGAAGAAGGAGCGTAGAAACCTTGAAATGGGGAATCTTTTGCGGTGGACCCAAACCTGAGAGGTACAAGAGGGTCTTGGGGGGCCATGGAGCTTGGAGAGCTGTCCCGGAATGGAAGTCGGAGGTGGAGACATCGGTGGGAGAGACCCAAGACCTCGCCTGCTCTGCAGATCCAAAGCAGAGGGAGCGGCGAGCCTCGGCGATACCCAAATCTGCCTTTTTGCGACCCTGTTCATCACCTTGGAGTATCTGCAAAGGTTTGTTTGCTTCCCTGCGAAGAGTTTGAAGCTCCTCTCTTGTGCTGGGCGAGTGCCGTCTCGCCTCCCCCTAATGAGGGAAAACGTCTGGGAGGACATAGATGGGACCTCGACAGATTTACAGGAGCGAAATCGGATTGAAATAGGAGCTTCCAGGTGAGGAGAAGCACTTAAATGATTTCTGGGGCCGATATTAGCAGGTTCCTCGTTAGCAAGCGCGCTGCTGGAAAATCTGGGGGAGTCTTCAGGGAGGGGCTGAGCGTCGAATTTTAGTGGAAAACCTAAGAATGCTTAAAACATCAGTAAAATAATTTTGTTTGGTAAAGCCGTGACACTCCAAAGATTAAGGTTAATCACGTTATGCTTATGTGCATGCTTTGAGTATAAAATCTTGAGTGTGTTGGTTGATCGGGGAGGTGATTAAATACAATCGGATTCTTCCGGTAACTAAGAGCATCAGGAATGGCCGTAACTCGTTTGGCACGCGTCGTTAGTCTTCGCCCTTGCAGAAATGAGGGGTCTGTGCCGTGCGGTCGGTTTAGCTGGGAGAGAGACGGTCAGCTGAGATCCTGGGGTGCTGCAGAATGGCTGTTCCTCTCCTTCAGCCGACATGAAAATGCCAGGTTTGGGGCTTTTTTTTAATACCCAAATGCCTCTTTCTGAAGAGCAGGCAGCCAGGGTTTTTGTACGGTACCTTGGATTTCGGTAATTCAGTACTCAGAAGTCAGGATCTGATGGAAACAGTGAATTTGTAGGAAAACTTTGTAATTTAACAACACCAAAATTACAAATGCCAACCTTTTCGAGTTAACGTGAGTCTATTTTCAGATGCTGCATGAATCGTTTGTTGGCATTGCAGTGTCTGTTTTCTTGGCCTTAGCCTTTCTTTAGGGAAAAATCCTTATTTTCACTGTTTCTGGGGAGTTTTGTGACGTCCCTTACACCCCGTACTCTTCGAGTCGTGACTTAAATTCATGCGTTAATCGGGGTTGGAACATTTTTTTCCCCCAAGTTAACGTGATTGCCAGCCTGTAAATGGTACCTGCGCATTCAGCTTTATCCTGATGGGGGGGGGAACCAGCAAAAATTGGCACCGTAAACCATTTAAATCACCGATTTTTAGTTTGTTTTTGTAGCTGCAAACCTTACTAGGAGATCGGGCGCCTTCCTCCTGTGGGCGAGTGCTGTGCTCGGAGGTCTTAGCTGCTGGAACCGTACAGAGGATGCTGGAGAAGGAACTTCATTAAAGAAGTCTGAAAACGTAAATTACGGGTGCCACAGCGGTCGAATCGTGAAGATTTTTCGAAGACTGAAAGTACTGATTTATTTATTTCAGTACTTTGCTAGGGGGCTGGTTTTGTAGGAAACGGGTGAATTCTGGCTGCGGAAGGAAGAGTCGCTCTTCGGAGTTATTCTTGTTTTCCACCTCCCCCAAAGGAAAGTTAAAAGCCACTGAACACGCAGATGGTAAATGATGTTTTTAGGAAAAAATACAATAAATGGTTTTTAAGCGAATGGCCTCTTCCTCCAAGCTTCTGAGTTTGAACTTTGGGAACCGGAGAAGAAAACAAGTCCCTTCTGCATCTGTTTGAGGCTGTGGCTGTCACTAGCTGGGGGGGGGGAAATTAAAAAAATAGTATTTGCAAGAAAAAAAACAACCCGTATTTGAGATTTAATCTGTTTTATGTTATCAGATAAATGCGATTAGTGATAGAACTGTAATTTGTGGCGTTCACGGAGCAGGTCTGTTAATGGAGATACTTGTGAAACAGCAATGCTGACAGAATTGGGGGGGTTTTAGGTTCGTAATCACTAAAAAGGACCAGAAGTGACCAGAACGGACCACGAGTTGTATCAGAAAGCGTAGGGAGGCAGAAAGACGCAGTGCCGCTGGGTGTTTCGAGCTTTCGGTGGATTTGCCTGCCTGCAGGGAGGTGGTAGGTCTTCCCCGAGAAGAAATGGTGGTGGGAGTATTTAACGAGCTCGGTCAGGCTGGGTGCAGGGTTTGGTCTGTGTTTTATCCTTCGAGCTGCTTTGGGTGTCCACCTTCCTCCGGGGTGGGCTTTGTTAAGAAGCCGAACCGGCAGCAGCCTGCGAGTAAAGAGCGAGTATGGCACTCGTAAGATCAGCTGAACCTCTGAAAAACCAGTGCTAAAACGTCAATTAAAACCTGGCAGTAATTGCTGTGGTGTGACAAAGACCTGAGCAACCTGTTTGAATTCTGAGGTCAGTCCTGCTGCGAGCAGGAGACCTCCGGACCTCACTTTCAACCTTCGGTATTTCTCACCCGGGGGCAGGTGAGTCTCCCTTTGCTTTAGCTAAATTTTCCACGCCCGCTTGCTAGGGCTAAGCTTAAAGTTAGTCGGAGCTGTTAAGCCGGTCCTTCTTTGGCCTCTTGGGTTTTGTACGTGTTAGTACCCGCTGAATTCCTTTTGTTGGGGGGGGGGAAAGTGTCGCATTTCCCATATCCTTTATGGTCTGTCCTGCCCCTAAAGGTGAAATTAAAGATTTTTTTTTTTTTTAAATAGTTTAATGTGTTTATTGGCTCTAATATCCGGCGAGCTGGGTCTGGAGGCGTTGGTGGGTATTTCACAAGCGCAAGCGATGTTAAAAAGGCGTTGGTTGTGGTTACGGTCATCTTGCTAGAGATCGCCTTTGCGGTAGGAGCTTCAATCTCGTGCTTGGTGGGGTTTTTTGGGTAATTTCTGTGAAAAGACGGAGCGCGAGCGTCGCGGTTCTTGCTTTGGGGCTGCGGATGGGTTCGAGACTTCTTGTAAGCTGCTAAGCCAGGCTTTGAGATGCCTAAAGCTGGGCAGCAGTCCCAGGCGTTGGGTGAAACCCAGGTCTCGGACCCGGCTTAAAGGACTTTCTGGGCTGGAAAGACCCTTTTGAGTACTCTGCAGGTTATTTTTTTCTTGTTTGGGGAAAGCTTAACACAAGGGAATGGACCCGTGCTTACTGGAGCTCTCAGAGGTGTATTGGGTTGGTTAGCTCAAACTAAATCATTTTTCTCAGTACGTTTAAATTCCGAAGCGTGCACGCTTTGGATGGTGGTCTGGACCGTTGCCTTGGATCTCTCCACCCATCCACATCTGCGTTGCGATGCTTTTCATCATCAAGGGTTCTTGGTTTTCTGACTCATACATATCGTTTCCTAGAAATAAAAATAGAAATCTGGAGAACAAAAAGGAGAAGGATGAAAGTTAGCGATGTGTTTTGGCTGCCATTCTGAATTAACACGCGTTTCTTTTCCTTACAGATCTTTCTTTCAATAGTAGCTTCGAAAATGAAGGTCAGAGGGTTCAGCTGGTGAAGAAGAACCAAACACCTCGAAGGGTCAACTCTGATTTCAGGTAATTACCCTGACTTTTACTACTGTGCCCATAAGTGCGTGATTTACGGGGTGCGGCTTATTTCCAGCGTTTTGGGGCAGCTATGTCTCTTTTGGGGGCGTCACCGGAGAGAAGGTGATGTAAAGCAGGACTGCAGGAATTAATGACAGCCGGGGATGAGCTGCGCTCGTCGCCTTCTCGGGTGCTTTGGATTGAGCAAATCTCGTACAAGCTGCAGCGAACGTGTCCCTGGATTTGCCAGATTTACCGATAGGCGTTTGCCGGTGCGAGTGAGTAGAGGCTGGGTTATACGAACCTTCATCCCGTTGCGGGGATTCAGAACGGAGCAGGAGCTTCTTTAAGGCTGCATCAGACTTGATTATCCTGATAACTTCATTAGATGAAGAATTTTAAACCTGCTTTGCCAAGGGAGCTGATTCCAGCAGGGAAAGCAGGAGGCGGAAACAGCGGAGAGCTGAGGTGAGAGCGCGAGGTCAGGGAGAAGCTTCACACACGTGAAATAATTCAGAGTTTTCTGTGTCTTGGTGTATTTCTCTGGTGTTTAAGAATATCAGACACGGGGTTTCTTTGCTCCCCTTCACATACACGTGTAGCTGCATCTCCCATACCCCTCGGCCAACGCTTTGAGCGAGTCCCAGTGGTCTCCCACAGCTGCACCGAGTCCGAATTTGGCCACTTTCCTGCGCAGTTGGGTGGCTTTGGGAGCCTGCTTCCCTCTCAGATGCCCGTCAGACAGCGCCGTGCAGAGCTGCCCTCTCTTGGGGGTTTGTATTCCACCCAGCTCAGGAAAATAGGACACAAATGGGATGGGTTTTGGTGCCTTTACTCAGAACTCCCTCTTCTAAGCGTGTTTTGTTTCTGGTAGTTTGCCCTAAAAGGCTTGGTAATAAATGGGGAAAATCACCCCAAATACACAACTACTGTTTTTTCATGGCTTCAGCTTTTGAAAGTACTTGGTTGTCTTTGTGCCGCCTGAATATTCTGGCAAGGTTGGAGATTTATTATCTCTGATAATAATAATGATCTCCAGGGTGTGCGTGGTTACAGACATAGCCCAGACACGATGAGCGATCGGCTTTCTGAAGTCTCGGGTGGAAAAGGCCATATTTTAAATATCCAGCCGCTCTAGGAGTGCCTTGACCGCGGAGGATTTTTTTGTTAGTGGACAGCAAGAAGCAAAATTGGGGCGGGGGACGACGACGACGACACCTTCATCTTTCCAGGAAAAGAGCAGCTCTTGCGAGTTTTAGGCTGGAGTAGTGAGTGGGCATCAAATCTTTTTTGTTCTCAAACTGTGAGCCTTTCTGCAAGGGTGGAAATAGCCTCACGCTCAGGTTGTACTTGCAGGATGCTTAAATCTGGCTCTGTAGTTGAAAAATGATAGTAGAATGGGTTAAAAAAAAGTCATTTTTCTGACTTAGAATAGATAAACTTCTCTTCAGCAACTTTTCTGAGTTGCGTAGTCACTAATGCCGGGTCCTGCCGTCTTGTCTGTCCATCTCGGTGTGCCGGGTGCTCTGAGGACTGATGGACTTGAGTTTGGGATAACGATGTTGGGTGCCGCTGTCTTGAAATAGATCTCTGGGGGAAGGCTCGGACTTGTCTTAACGACGAAGATAACCGGCAGCCAGCTAGTTTGGACTTTACTCACGGGGCAGCTGCAGTGAGATGTGCCGGCGTGAAAATCCATATCCTTTGGCCCGGTCCGTCTGCCGTAACGCGAGCCAGTGGCGGTTTGGGGTGTGCTGGCAGGTGAGGACACGGTGCCAAGCTCGGACGGTGTCGTGGAGTGGTGGTGGGACCTTCAGTTCGCACGTCTAGATCTTGGGCTGGTGGCCAGAGGACCCGGCACTCGGTGGGGCTGGGGACGGCCCGGTTGA
>NW_008824660.1:135355-140033 GCF_000699105.1 Pygoscelis adeliae
GGTCCCCCAGTGGGTCACAAGTCCTGCCGGAAGACCTGCTCCAGCGTCGGCTTTTCTCCATGGGGTCACAGCCTGCGTCTGGCACATCCACGCGCTCTGGCCTGGGGTCTTCCATGGGCTTGCAGGGTGGGCGTCTGCTCCACCGTGGACCTCCATGGGCTTGCAGGGGGGCAACCTGCTCCACCGTGGACCTCCATGGGCTTGCAGGGTGGGCGTCTGCTCCACCATGGACCTCCATGAGCCTGCAGGGTAGGCGTCTGCTCTACCATGGTCTTTGCCACGGCCTGCAGGGTGGACATCGCTCCACCGTGGACCTCACAGGTGAGGACACGGTATCAAGGTTACAGGAGGCTGGGCAGGCAATGGACTTGGACGGTGTCATAGAGTGGTGGTGGGACCTTAAATTCCCCTCTAGATCTTGGACAGAGGACCTGTCACTCGGTGGTGCTGGGGACGTCTCCGTTGATCCCACGGGATGGGCACAGTTTAGGGTTAAGGCAGTGGCTCTTCATCCCTTAAGTCTAGCTTAAAATTTGATAGTGAACAGTTCTTCACAAATGTGTGTTGGGTTCTGGGATCATTCATTTTTTTCAGCAGAAATGGATCTTGCCCAGAGTTGTCTTGGAAACTGCACGTGGGTGCACAGAGGATCTGTTTGAGTTGTAAACTAAAATACATAACTGTTGAGCCAGGGGAGAAAGCTGATAAAAAAAAAGCCGATAAAATATTCACTGAGAATTTTCTGTGGCTCAAAAACTGCCTTAAAACTGGGCGGCTGAACCAAACGCGAGCTACTTTACGTTTCAAATAATTTATGTGCCGGCTCACACACCCGTCGTCCTTGAACACCTGCGGTAAAATGACGTACAAAACCCTAACACCGCGTAAACCCACCTCTGGATGTCTCCTGCTGCTTAGTATGTCCAGCCTAACTTTGTAATCAATAGTTCTGTAATAAGATTGTAAGATGGTAATCGGTAAAAGCCGATTACTCTCTGCTCTTTGAAATATGGCAAAATCTTTACGGCGCAGGTGGGTTTTGCGGCAGGGGGTTGTTTGCTGTTAAGCAGGTGGGAGTTGTAGTGCAAAAACGTGTGGGTCTGTGGCTATTTAAGCTCTTGCATCAGGTGTAAAACTGCTCAGATTCCACTTCAACGTTATCTTTTTTTTTCCTTTGAGCCATGGAAAAATGAGCCTAGAAATAGCCGCTCCCCACAAAAAATAGTGGGGACAATGAAATAAGCTTAAATGAAGATGTTTTCCTTGCTGTCCCAGCTGCGTAGACGTCCTGAAAAGCAGAGGGAGGCCCCATGGTTTAGGGCAGAGGAATAAATAAAACCCTCCTGGCGTGGAAACCTGCTGTATTTAGGGCGCGGAGCGGACCAAAGCGATTGCGGAACTCAACATCTGACTCCGAAGCTCTCCCCGGGCACAAAAAGGAGCCAGGAAGCGCCGGGATAACGCCATCCGCACGGATAGAGGCGCAGGTCGCCGCAGAGGTCAGCGTCCCCCCGCGGCACGGGAGCAAGAGTTGGGGATGCTGATAACGGCCGCTGGCGGCGCGAGGGTTGGACCGGATCCAGACGATGCCGTCTGGCCGGTGGCGTGAATGCCCGCGCTCCCCAGCTGCCGAAATCGGTCAGATGGAAAAGTAAATCCCCTTTGCGCTTCCCCACTGACACAGATTGCGTCATTAAAAGGGAGGAGGGAACACAAATTAATGACGAGTGGGTTTTCTGTTAGAGCCGAGGTGTGATCGAACCACGAAGGGTCACAACAGATGCCAAAACATCCACCACAAGCTGCGAAGCGAGGGATTGCAGGGTCCCGTTTCTGCGGGGAATGGTTAAAAAATAAAGTGGAAATGGAAATGCACATTGCTCAGCGGTGGGAAGCGACGCTGTGGGGTAAGGGTTGCAAATTCTCTTCCTCAGGATGCAAATAAATTAACTTACAGCAGCGGCAAAGTAATTCCTGCACTGAAAACTGCACCAGCAGGTCAGGTAGGGATAAAGAAATAATAGAAAGTACGAAGCTGAGCCGCCACTCGACTGGTCTGAGAGTTTCTGTAAGAGCCTGGTGAAAATGTGGTCACGCTACAGCCGAGCTCGAGCTTTGACCTTGGATTTCACGGGGTGAAACGTCCCGTTTCTTGCAGAAATTGCTGCTAAACGGCGATAGCGTCAAGGTCTGCAGGGCCGCTGCGTCCTGTACGACTCGTGGAAGGGTGTGTGGTAGGCGCCCAACAACTCAACCTTCGGATCTCATGTGATATGTAAAGATACTTCAGTTTTTAAATATTCTGTATCCTATCTTGGTGTCGTGGTTTGACCCCAGCCGGCAGCTAAGCCCCACGCAGCCGCTCGCTCACTCCCCCCTCGTGGTAAAAGTGAGAAAACTGGGTTGGGATAAAGGCAGTTTAACGGGGAAAGCAAAAGCCGCGCGTGCAAGCAAAGCAAACCAAGGAATCCCTTCGCTCCTTCCCACCGGCGGGCAGGTGCTCAGCCATCGCCAGGGCAGCAGGGCTCCGTCACGCGTAACGGTGACTTGGGAAGACAAACGCCATCGCTCCGAATGTCTCCCCCCTTCCTCCTCCTTCCCCCGGCTTTATATGCTGAGCACGACGCCATACGGTGTGGGATATCCCTCGGGTCAGTCGGGGTCGGCTGTCCCGGCCGTGTCCCCTCTCAACTCCTTGCCTCGCTGGTGGGGTGGGGTGAGGAGCAGAAAAGGCCTTGACTTAGTGTCAGCGCTGCTCAGCAGTGACGAAAGCACCCCTGTGTTATCAACGCTGTTCTCCAGCACAATCCAAACCGTAGCCCCATGGCAGCTGCTGGGAAGGGAATTAACTCTACCCCAGCCAAACCCAGCGCACTCGGAGTTCTTGTGGTGTTTCATTAAACTGTTTCAAGAAGAAATAGCTCTGAAGTTGCGAGGGGAAGGAGAGCTGGAGCAGCTCGGCCAGGAGAGCAAAGTGGAGGGAGGGGGAAAAAAAAAAAGGCAGAGTTTAAGGGAGGAGTAAAGTTTACATATTTATTAATCGGTATTTAAACAACAGCACCTATTTCTACACCTTAATACGTAAAGGGAGATACCGAGGTGGGATTTCTCTCTCTCCTTTCACACACCGACGTTTGCGCCGGTTGGGGCATCTCTTTTTCAGATAAATCGTGCTAAAAAAACCCAACCCCGCTAGACGTGGATGTCTAATTTGGGGTAAAATACTTCTCACCCTGAGTCCGGTCTGTGATCGACTTTGGATGGAGACACTGTCCTGTGGATTCGATTAATCCACTGCAGCACCCGACACCTTTTAATGTCACCGTAAGTGTCCCTGAAGTGCTCCGTCTGCCGTGCGGGTACCTGGCGGGAGAAAAGGATCTTCTTCACCCTCCTGTCCAGGATTCGGGGACTAGATGTCTTGGATAATCTGATTTAACTCGATGGCGTGTAAGATGGATACAGATGAGGTCTGGACCGCTTGAAAATCCACAGCGCTGTAGAAACGCTCCTGAATGCCTCTTTTTTTTTTTTTTTTCTTAAGAAAAACTTACATGCTGCTGTATAATCCCGGTAGCTAAACCCTGAAACGTTCAATTAATACGGCATAAATTCGCTCCAACAGCAGCTTTGATGCAAAGGGTGGAATTTTTTTTTCCTTAGTATCCCGCTGCATGTTGTGTGAAAGTCCCCGGCTCGGTCCAGCGTCTCGCAGAAAATGAATCCATCTGCGCTACAACACCCCGCGGTTTTCTTTTCCCCCCAAAATAATTGCAGCAACAGGGGAGAGGGAGCAAAGCGCCGATGAGAAGTTCTCCTCGGACTCGATGACGGTCTCCACGTGAGCATCGCGGAACGAGGTCAAACTCTGCACCCTCCTCGTTTGGATTTTCCAGTCCGTTCCTAAATGATATTAATGACGATGGCTGGAAACGAGTTTCCCGTTCAGTCTCTTAACTAATAAACGATTTTTTTGGATGGTGCGGTTCTTGCACGCGGCCGCGTGCAGGTAATTTCTGCCGACTGGTGCTTTGTGCGTCCTACAGCAAAACTGAGCCTGGACTCGGAAAACGCCGAGATGAAACAGTCTGAATTTACCTCAATTCCCCTTCTCCGTCTGCAGGGCTTTTACTTCGCAGCCATTCGAGGGCTCTATCTTCCCTTTAGCCTGCTAAAAATCGAGCGTTTTCCAGTGCAGACACACTGACACTGCCTTATTTTCCGACTAATTAACCCCCGCTTCTCGAGTGTGAATACATTGATCTCAAAAACCTTTCCTGGTTTGGGTCTTTCCAACTTCACCTTCGTTAAAACCACCATCGTCGCCCGTGTGGGAAGTGGTTAATTCTTAATTCTGGGTGATCCTGGAGGAATTTGGTCCCCGTTTCCGCGCGTTAATGGGGATAATTAGCATATCTTTAAAGCATAATAGGGACTCGAGGGGAAAACAGGCACGCGCCAGCCCTAATGCATCTCCGGGAATGTTTTATGAGGCTTCTTATAGTGCGTACGCAGGTCTTTGTTGCTGTCTGCCTGGGACGGACGGACGGACGGACGGACAGCCCCTTCGCTTTGTCGCTCTCTCCGGGAGGTTTCCCAGCCCGCTCCTTAAGAAAAGGAGGGTGCGCTGACCTCTCGCTGGTTTGTCCCCCGGGATTTTTGAGCAGCTTCACGGCAG
>NW_008824660.1:140127-153904 GCF_000699105.1 Pygoscelis adeliae
TGAGCTGTAGTACGGGGAAAACTCATTTCATCCCCCCTGCATCAATTTGGGGTGGGAATTTCCCCTCCTGTGGGTTTTCTGGCCCAGGCTGCGGCTTCGCGATGCGGCTCCTGAAATCGAGGATGGTGGGAGCTGTACGAAGGAGAGGAGGAGAGAGAAACTCTTCGAGCTGGGATTTAAACATCATTTTAAACCGATGCCAAGCCGGTCTTGAGGAACAAATACTATTCTTCAGTCGTCTCCCAAAAATAACGCTTAATAACACGGGAGCTGGAAGCAAACTGCTTCTTGGGCATTTTCAGATGAAACTTCAAGCGGCAAGGTCCATTTGTTGGAAAATGATTCCCACGGGGAGCAGCACGTGCTGGGCTGGACGCGGGGAAGGCCCCGGGTGTAATTTTAACAACATCAGCTGAACGTCCACGTCAGGAGGAAGCCGCTGCGTTTTCCCGGCAGCGTTCACTGGAGGCATCAACTAAAACAGGCTAAAACGTCCTCAATTAAGTCTTAAACTAAGAGTTTGGAGGTTGGGAAGCGTTTGATGCACCGTTAGCTGTTACTGTCACCTCTCTCCCTTCCCTTTTGTGTGCTTGAGGCGTGGGATGGTCGCTGCACGTGTTGATCCCCGTCTCCTGGCTCAGCAGGGTCAGAATTAAAGGGAGTGCTGGCCACCACAAATCCGTTAGTTACTCTTTTCAGCTGCTGGATTTTCCACCCTAGCTGCCTTTTCCAGGCTATTTCTAGCTAATATATCCTGGGGTGGGATCTGTAATGATGCAATTTAACCATGAATTTCAGTTTTAGGTTTCGTAGCTCTGCGCTTTTCCTGCAATACCACCCCTGGCTTGGATTTTGGGGCTTGGATTCAACTTCACAAACCGAATTCCAGCCCTTCCCTCCTCCTGCACGCCCGCAGAAGAAACCCACGGCTTTATTTTTGCTTTAAAATGCGGCTTTTGCAGGCTGCGAAGGGTTGTGAAGTCGACTTCAGGCTGCGCCGCCGCGGGGTGAGTACTGCAGGGGACGACTGTGAAGAACAAGGGATTTACAGGAGGGAGACGTTCAGCCCGAAACCGGAGGACAGTGTAGATCCTGTTTGGTTCGTACTTGCCGATCGCTTCCCGATAACCCCTGGGAAGCGGATCGTCTCACTCTGGAGCACAAATAAATGCCGTCTAGCAAATCGCTTCATTTTTAGTGCTTTCTCGGGCGCGACGCTTTTTCTGCTGAATTTTTATAAGCCCATTTTGCTTCTTACCCACCGAGTCGCGCTGATTTTGGAGTACACGTGCACGCCTCATTAGCTGGTTAGCGTGAAGAGTGGAGCAGCAGTGGTACGGTCTGGTTATCGGAGCAGGAACAGGGTTTAGGATTAAATTCAGTCCATAATCCGCGCTTACGCCTGCCCCGGCTTCTCCTTGCACGTGCTGCGGTCCAACGAGACCGCACCGGCTTCGTTTTCACCGCTTGGGCATCCTAAACCTCGCGTGTCTCCTAAAAGCGGGATTTAAGTATTTCTATTCTCCTGAAATTAAAGTTGCTGTGGATGGTTCCAGCACCCCAGACCTTGCTGCAACTTGCGTCTGCCTGTCTGCACGATAGAAATAGTTGGGTTTAACATCCTTAGTTAAACGTCGCCAACTCAAAATAGATTGAAATCCATTTTCCACTTCAGCAGCTCGCCTTCCAGGCACTGTCCAGGACGGGCGGATAACCTCAAAGTAACTCGTTTAAAAAAAACCCTACCGAATCGCTTTATGACTTGATAACGCTCATTTCTCGGGGGGGGGCTTTTTTAAAGATCGATTTCTTAAATCTTTTTGTTTAGGCTGAGGCAAGAGAGGAGGGGCATTTAGGGGGGCTTCTTGCGAATGCAGCCGCTCTCGCGTTCAGATCTGGGAGCATCTTTCTCGGTCACCCCTCTAAGGTGGGTGGTAGAGTCGTCTTCGGGGTTTCCCCCCGCTTTGATGAATACGTCCCCGATCAAGTGAACCCTCGATGCAGTTTCTTTTCCGGCAGCTCTGCTCGTGCGGATCTGCGTCTTATTTCAGTCTCAAACGTCTGCCCGTTCAAGCCAGCCTGAAATAATCCATCTGCCCAAATAAAAACCAGCGTCTTTGATGGTTTCCTTGCTTACGCCGCCCTCTTCAAGTCGTTGGGAGATATTTTTTCCCCCCCTTAGGATGTTTTTCAGAGGCTGGTGCTGTGGCAGCCGGCTGTGTGTTCCCAGTTATTAATTGCTCCTGCTTTTTCAGCTGCAAAATATTCCCAAACCGAACGTGCCCACGATCCCCGCTTCTTCACTGTCCCTTGTCACTCTCAAACACATCACCTCCCTCCATCCTCGGGACCCTCCTCTTCAGGCTTCGCCCACGTCGCTGCTTGGGCAGGCTGGACTTTGGGCAACGCTTCATTTTTCCCTCCGTAGAGCGAGGGGTTCCTCCGCTTTCTGCGTCCCAACCGCTGCCTCGCGCCCGGCAAAAGCCGTCGAATTTATTCTCTTGCGATTCCTCTGGCTGCCGTGGCCGGTCCCCATCTCTGGTGTCCTCTAGAGCTGACCTCCTCCTCCGGCCCGATATCGTCTCTGCTCCCCCTCATCCCCACCTCCCCCGGCTCAGCTTTAGGGTAGAAGAAGGAGAGGTCCTTCTGCAGGTCCCGGGCTCCTCCTGGCCTGGCAGTTCCCTCTGCCGGCTCCCGCGCCCGCATTACAGCCTTTCCCTTCCCGCCTCTTCCCTGGGGGGCGGGAGGGGGGGAAACCGGGATTCTTTTTTTTGGCAGGGGGCGTTAAAATCACGTGGATCCGGCCAAGCGCAGGGAGCGCGGTCCCGGTGAACTTGAGCCTCTCGACACTAGATACCATCCCAGCGAGGTCCGTCCTCCCGCGTCTCGCTTATACCTTTACCTAACGAAGCGCGTGAACATTAATCACTGTAATTGAATAAGGATTTTTCCTGATTTTTCCCCATTGCCATGAATAAACATGTTGTCTGCGGCCAAGCGAGAAGGTACGACGTGGAGTACCTTGGTCTGCCTCTTACCGGTGAGGTTAATGAAGGCTTTCTGGTCGCCACATCTTGAGATGGTGCTGCGTGCAGGCTTTCTTAATGTACAGATTATTTTCTTCTTATGAATTATTGTCTTACTCTGTAGATGAAGGTGGTGCTACGTTCGGGTTTTCGTAAGCCTAAGAAATTCAGAAAACCCGGACGCAGCACCACCTATAGCCAACCCATAACACAGATTAGATTTCTGATCTAATAGGGATTAGGTTTCTAACCTATAATACAGATCAGATTAAGAAAACACGAAGGTAGCACCATCTTAATCGACCGATTAAGCCTGAACGTAGCACAATCTGTAATGCAGATTAGGTTTCTAATCGGTAGTGTAGATTAGATTAAGAAAACCTGACCGTTTTCTAATCCGTAGGTTAAGAAAACCCGAGCGTAGCACAACCGATAATACAGATTAGGTACCTAACCTAATCTAACAGATTAGATTGCTGATCTATAGTATAGATCAGATAAAGAAAACCCAAGCGTAGCACTTCCTTCGTAAAACCCGAAGGCAGCATCTGTAGCGCAGTCTGGAAGAGAGATCAGATTTATAGGTTATACCTTCCTGTACGGTAAAATCCGGGTTTGCGTTCTCCGTCCTCCGGTTCTTGCTTACTTTGCCGCTGCGTTTTGCCCGCAGAGCAGACACCAAACCCAGTTTCATTGAACTCCCCGACAAGCTTCTCCGTACTGATAATTGTATATGTTTCCTGAGATAGAAGAGGCGGCTTCCTGGGGGGAGCTGGGACCGTCCCGAGCCGGCACGCGGCAGTGGTGCCCGTGGTTCTGGGGAGAGATGAGGCTGGGGGGGCGTTGGGGCGATGCTGGCTGGGGGCGAGACCCCGCTCGCCTTTAGGTTGAGTCGGGCTGCGAAGCCTTGGTCCGTTGAGACGGGCCGAGCAACTGGTTAAAAATTGAGATTTTCTGGTGGGTTTTTTTCTGATGTTTTGACCCACAGGTGGGGCGGTAACGTAAGAGGAGCCGTAACGTAACGGCCAGGCCGGGGGAGAGATTCAAAGCATCCTTTTACGGGGGGAGGGAGGAGAAGAATGCCGTAAATCGGTGTGATTTCCAGCTAATGCCTTAAAAAAATAAGTCGCTAGAGTTTGGAAACCCAAGAGGAGACTGGTAGGATCCCTCCAAAGGAGCAAGGAGACGGTGAAAAAGATAAGGGATAAATTAAATAAGTGAAAATGAAAGGGTAAATGTGATAGAATACTTAACCACCCGGACGGGTGGTTAGAGCCTTCGCTTTTAAGCGGACGGGGAAGAAATTAAACCGATGATGAAATATTTTCCCTTCTCTTTAAAAAAAAAATAAACCAACTCCTTGGCGTCCTCTCACGGCTGGCTCTGGGAGAGCTATTGTGTTAAGAGGGAGCAGGAGGAAATCGGTCGGTCGCAGTCCTCGAAACGATGAATTTCGGGAAGGAGCTTGCCCTGAAGGTGGAAAAATGCCTGGGAAGAACTGAAACGCCAGTGCCGGTTCCTCGTTTCCCCGTAGGTGTCTCGTGTTCGCAGGTGTCTGTAGACTCCTTTGCTTCGCTGGACTATTGATGTTACGTTAAAAAATATATAATTCTCTGGAGGTAGCCTTCATTTCTGATGCCTTGGGTTGATGCCTCAGATTAATTGCTTTGTTTGTTTCGTCAGATACAGTATCTAAAGGCATTTGTGCCTGAAGCCACGGAAGATAGATGGACAAGCCAAGCAACTTCTGACTCTGCATCATTTTCTGGGGCAAAATTATATGGCAATGTATCCTACAAGGTAATGTAGCCCCTTGCAGTGAGTAAAGAGGATTCCTTTTGCTTGGCCACCACTTTTAAGAACAGTTTACCACTTGAGAGCTTCCCTTTAATAGGCAACTTAGAGGAATCAGCACCACCCCGAAGCAAAATTCAAGGAATTTTGCAAGAGAGGGAGATCCAAATTGCCTCCAAATCGTGTCATGTTTGAGTTAAATCTCCCCTGCAGAGAGCGGGCAGGCTACCCCGCTAACGGGGGGAGAAAATCGGGAGCAAAATGAAACCTGGGGGTAGAGAGGTTTCACAGGACAGCTGAGCTAACAGCTCTCTGGATGTGATACTCCTGTATCCACGGCTATAAAATATCCCGGGTGAACGAAGGGCGTCTGCCGCGGCGATCTTGCCGCTTGAGCGATGCTTCAACTCGCTTGAAGCCCTGAAAAGTTAAAACCCATCATCTAAAGACCGAAATCTGATGTTGCCCCGGTGTGTCAGTGGGTCGGTGTTGGGCGCTTTAGGCCAGGAAAAGCAACAGACCGCAGACTTTAAGCAGGGGTTTAAGACTGGCTGAGGTTTTATGGGGACTCGGAAACAGATGAGGGACGTGGCAGGTAAAATTGCACAGATGCTTCATCTCTCTGGCTCTTCGTCCCTTGCTGCGGTACGTGGGGGGACCACGTCTGCGCGTCCAGACCACAACCAGAGACACGGGGCTGCTCTACGGCAGCAGCATAAAAACCCAAACCCCTGGCCAGATGCTTGTCGTGCGCATATACCTGCCTATATATACTTACATACTGACTCAAGGCCAAGTACACGTGCAGAAGTTTGCTCCGCCGAGGTTAATGCCTCGGCGCCGAGTGGGTTTTTTTTCCATATCACGCAGGGCTGGCAGTCCTAAACCAAATCAGTTCTGCCCCAGCTGAGAAAGCACTCGATAACCCCACGAGTGGAGAGATGGGAAACGTTTTCTTCCTCACTTTCCCCCGGGTGTCACTCGAAACTGGTGAATAACGAGGCTCTTAATTCATCTCGCACAATATATAGTGGTCTTCTCTAATGAATAGCTGCATGTCTTAAGCTTAACGTGTGCTACGTGTGCTCAGCGTTAAATTAGGCGAAGGACGCACGTCACGGAGGGTGTCCTTACACGAGGAAGGTCCCACACGCCCAGCGAGGGTGGGGATTCACCACGTGGTGGTGGTGAAGCCGCCGGTTCACGGCGGCCGGTCCTGGCTCGGTGGTGACCCCTTCACGCAGCTGTAGTTTAAGAAGACGGACGGGCTGCGTGTGGTCTTTGGAGAGCTCTGAAATGTGCCCTGGGAGAAGTCCGTAGGCTCAGCAGAAATGCCTTTTTTCCCAAGTTTCTGGTCTTCAGAATGCTATTTAAATTATCTACCTAAAGATTATCTATCTAAATTATCTACCTGCGTTATTTACCTTAAGATTATCTACCTAGGTTATCTACTTTAAGATGACGTACCTAAAGATGACCTACCTAGATGATCTACCTAAAGATGATCTACCTAAAGATGATCTACCTAGATTGTCTACCTAAAGATTGTCTACCTAGATGATCTACCTAAATTAGCTACCTAAGTTACCTGTTTTAAGATTATCTACCTAGATGATCTACCGCAAGATTCTGTACCTAAATTATCTACTTAAATTAACTACCTAAAGTTTTATCTACCTAGATTATTAACTACCTGAAGGTACTATCTACCTAGATTATCTACCTAAATTAACTACCTAAAGATTGTCTACTTAAATTAACTACCTAAAGTTATTATCTACCTAAATTATCTACCGCAAGCAGACAGTGTGAATTAAATGTGGGTCTGTCCACTGCATGGTTCAGCTGAAGCATCCCGCGGAAGCTCCACGTTCACCTAAAAGACAGACTTTGGCACTAAATTGGGGTGAGCTGACCCGTGGTGGCGGGGTGGGGGCTACCGAGAAGCCGAAAGGAGAGAACCGTGTCACTCTGCGCTCCTTTAGCTGGAGCTAGAAGTTGGCCAACACCAACTTAACTTCTCTTCCCCGTGTTGGCGAACCCAACCCTGGAGCTGAAGCTGGTCCCTGCCAAGAGCGAGTTTTGCTCGTTAGATCCTCGTTTAGAGGCAACGAGGGCTCTTTATGGAGAACATTGGAGTCCTCGTTGACCAGATTAGGCAAGAACGGGGATAAAACTCACGCTCGCTAAGGAGCGGAGAGGCGACGCCGACGCCTGGCGTGGAAGACGGCAGATTGCCTCGGAATATCCTTTCTTACCCCGGGATACGGAATGCTGACATCATTTGTTGGGACGACACAACGCTGTCACTAAGCGAGCGGGGCTTAGTGAGATCTAGTTGCCCGAGCTAGTCTGGCGGAGGTCCGCCGGTTTATTTTTAAGCAGCGCCTTGCACCGAAAGTTGAAGTGACCTCGTCTCCCTTCTCCTTGTTTTGCAGGGTGTCTGGTGAGGAATGCAATGGGATCAATAGCATGTCGGCGGAGAGCGGCCCTGGAACGAGACTGAGAAATTTGCCGGTAATGGGGGATGGACTAGAAACCACCCAAATGTCTACGACGCAGTCCCAGGCTCAACCCCAACAAGGCAGTGCTGTAGGCGTTAATCCCCCTCCGCCGGAGACCTCCAACCCCAACAAACCCAAGCGACAGACCAACCAGCTGCAGTATCTGCTCAAGGTGGTGCTGAAGACGCTATGGAAGCACCAGTTTGCGTGGCCTTTCCAGCAGCCCGTGGACGCCGTCAAGCTGAACCTGCCTGTAAGTAGAGGCGGAGAGACCAGGCGATGGTTCTCGCTGGAAGGAGCGAGACCGTTGGGGTCTGGCGCCTGCGTCCGCCCTTCTCCTGAAATGACAGAATCTGTCTTGAGCGGTTGGACGCGATGATCTTCAGGGTCTTTTCCAACCTAAATGACTGTACGATTCTATGATCTTTTAGAAAATAGGCACACGAGGGGGAATCTCCACTGGCTCAGCTACTGCTTTGCCCTTTACCACCCTCCTCTTTCCGCCGGGACGCGGAGAAGAAAGTAGGAATAATATTTCAGGAGTGAGGGAGAGAGAGGCTGCAGTCCTCTGTGCCCCAGCCAAGCACCAAAAATTGTTAAGCGCCAGAAATTGTTAAGCACTAAAAATTATTAAGCACCAAAAATTATTCAGCATCAAAGATTATTAAGCAAATCATCTGTCAGCTCGGGCTCTGCCTTACTGCTCCCCAAAGCCCAGCACGTTTTTCTCTGCCTCGCTTAAACCCTTGCTTGATCTCTGCTGCTTTTTCAGCGGAGTCTTTTTTTGAGATTAAAACACTCGGAGCCTTTCACGGAGCATCCGAGTACTCAAATGACCGCTGCGTTTCTCATGCCTTGCAGCGCCGTCGGTAACACGCGAGCCGTTTCATAACAGACGCCAATTTTAAGTTAATTTGCAGTAAATTGAAGGGATCGAGTGCACCCTCAGTCAGTTTGCAGACGACCCCAAGTTGGGCGGCAGTGTTGATCTGCTGGAGGGTAGGAAGGCTCTGCAGAGGGACCTGGACAGGCTGGATCGATGGGCCGAGGCCAACTGTATGAGGTTCAACAAGGCCAAGTGCCGGGTCCTGCACTTTGGCCACAACAACCCCACGCAGCGCTACAGGCTTGGGGAAGAGGGGCTGGAAAGCTGCCCGGCGGAAAAGGACCTGGGGGTGTTGGTCGACAGCCGGCTGAACCTTTTCTCAGTGATGTTTTCACACCCTTTTTTCCCTTGTGGCTTTTACAGTGGACATGTTTGAAATCTCCTCTGTATTCCCTCTTTGCCCCTCATATATACTGTCCCTTTGTCATCAAGTGGGAGAAATGACTATTAAATATCATTTTTTTCATCTGAATGCTCCAGATAGCGGCATGGCTAATTCATCTTCACACTTCCCAATATGACCATAGTCCTAAACTTCTCACTGGGATCTAATCACACTTCAGTCTTACATTGTAAGGTTTTAATGAGGTGGGGGTCGGTCTCTTCTCCCAAGTAACAAGTGATAGGATGAGAGGAAACGGCCTCAAGTTGCACCAGGGGAGCTTTAGATTGGATATTAGGAAAAATTTCTCCATCGAAAGGGTTGTCAAGCATTGGAACAGGCTGCCCAGGGAAGGGGTTGAGCCCCCATCCCTGGAGGTATTGAAAAGACGCGTAGATGTGGTGCTGCGGGACATGGTGTGGTGGTGGACTTGGCAGTGTTAGGTTAAGGGTTGGACTCCGTGATCTTTTCCAACCTAAATGATTCTAAATCGGCACAGAAGCCGCCTTCTGCTGCACAAGGGTTGCATCACTGCCCGCCGGCGTCTTGCCCGGCACATCACGGACGGGAAAGGGAACGGTGCAGCCCTTCCCGTTGCCCGCTCCCTGCCTCAACCCGGGCACCATCACCAGGAGGAGTTAGAACAAAACCGAAGGAGCTAGCAAAAATCAAAGCGTAATTTAGAGATTGTTTATTGTAGTAAATCACGGCAACGTCTCCTCTGCCGCCCGTCTGGTTCGGACCCTTCCAGGTCCCACACGAAGAGGTTTGTTGCCTCCCTCCCTTGAGATGCTCTCCCTTGAGAGAGATGTTTCTGCGCAACACCCACTTCCCTTCCCTGTTTTACCTTTAAGATACAATAGCTCTAAACATATCACCTATTACCCGGGCATTAGGCTATTTAATTTCTTCGTGGTAGGAACGAGCTCCTGTTGCATGTGGAGCGCGTCGATCCTATAGCAACGGTGTTTCCAGCCCTTTTTTCCCCCTAAACATTATGCCTAAAAATAGAAGCAACTTCTTTTGTATTAATCCGGATGCGTTTAAGGGGCTGTAGCAAATCTGATTTCCCCACTTCTCCTGTCGCTGCGTTCGACGCGTGACCCTCCTGCGAAGGGTCATTCATTTCCCATAAGATTTTTAGGAATTACTCGGCACCGTGACCAACCGAAAACCCGGAATCGGGGAAATTTTGTGCCTCGGGGGGTAAATTGCTCCTCTGCCAAAGGTTTGTCCTTCTGTTTAATTAAAAATCCCGGCTGAGAGGCTGGTGGGGACTAAGTCTGGCAGCTAAATATCTGCTGGGCTTGGGGGATCCCACCCAGGTGGGTCCGGGGATGAGATGGAGGAATCCCGGTCCTTAAGCTCCGTGCAGACGCGTGCGTGGCTGATGTTGTAGTTCCCACGCTGACGTCTCCCTCTTTGCCCTTTGCAGGATTATTCTAAGATAATTAAAACTCCGATGGATATGGGAACAATAAAGAAACGCTTGGAGAATAACTACTACTGGAACGCTCAAGAATGTATCCAGGATTTTAACACGATGTTTACAAACTGCTACATCTACAATAAGGTACGAAAAGTTCCCAAATCTGCGTTTTTTTCCAAGGGAAATCGTCCGCGTCCTCGTTGGACCGGCAGGGAAATGCAGGCGTTGCTTGTTCGAACAGTCCTTAAAAGGAACCGCCACCGAGGTCAGCTTCTTTAGGAAAACAAACGGGATTAAACCGATGGGAGCTCGGGCACGTCTGTCTTCTGCCGACAAGCGAGACGCAGACAGGGCTGGCTTAGCAGCCTTCCCTCCCAGAAGAATTATTAGCAGATATCTTCAGTCTAGACATCATTTTGTTTCTTTCTTTTTTTTTTTTTTTCTTCTTAAAAGGAAATTTTTAAGATCTTCTTAGGGTCTGACTTGAGCAGAGCCACGAGCGTTATCAGACGAATACTTGAGGAGTAGGTCTGTGCTTCCTATTTTCTCTGGCTTTGTTAAGAAGCCGACTTAAGGCTGGCTTGAAACTCTGGCAGGGGAAAAAAATGGGGATATACGGAGCAGCGCGTCGCGTTTATCGTGCCTGACCTTCACCTCGCTGTAGAAGATTCCCCTCCAGACAGTGAGAAACATCCGGAAAACCATTTTATAAACAGTTGTGCAACCGCCTGGGGTGCAGGAAAGAATATCCGGAGGGATGAGGAGCAGCCCGGGGCATTTCCACAAATGGTGGTGGGGGGACAGTGGCCTGTGTCGGCCAAAACCTGGGGGTGATGGTGGAGGGCGGCGAGTTGGAGCAGGTTCTCAGAGGTGGTGCCAGGCTGTACCGAGCGCAAGGTGCTCGCTCGTTGTCTTCTTAAGTAGCAAAAGGACCATCAACCACAAACGAGGGGTTTACTGCCGTCCTCGAAGCCAGCGAGACGCGGTCAGAGCCTCAGCCTTCCCTCCAGCCTTTTCCTTCCCCGACCACCTCCACCCTTCCCACCGCTTGCCCGAGCATTTCAGTTCCCGTTCGGTTTCTGCTCTTCGTTTCTCACGGGTCTTTTCTCTCCATCCCCGTTGCTTCACCCTCGTGTGCTTTGACCTTTTTTTTCCCTCCTCCTCCTCCTCTCAGAAACGTTGCACAAGACCTTTCTGGTTTGTTCCAAATAGTCATTAGCGGTTTTGGTCCTTCCAAACCATCTCCTTGGCTGTTGCCCTTTCTGGTTTGAGCCAGCGCGATGCAACTGGAACGAGGGCAGGCTCTTAAAGGCTTCAGATGACTCATGTGCACCTTAAACTCTTCTGCCACGTTCTCCCACCACGGCGTCTTCCCCCTGCCAGCTTTCTCCCTGATCTCCCCTGTCCTCCCTGACCTTCACCGGTCTCCTCCAGGAGAGAGAAGGCAGGAAATCATCTAAGGTAAAGAAACATCTCTGTGGACCGCACGGAGCCTGCAAACCGTCAGCCGGGCCGTCCGATGGGCAAGCGTGGCTTTAACCGTCCATGTGCCGATGGCAGAGCTGAAGCTGCCTTCTCTTGCTGTCACCATGTCGTGACAGTGATGGCCATTGCTTTATCGTCTTCACCTCAGTCCGGACTCTTGTTCTGTTCCTGCCTGCCCTTCCCTCTCTGCCAAATTTTATTACTCTCCACAAAACAACTTCAAACCTTCGTATCTCCTGTCTCTTCTCACCCACGCCACTGCAGGGTCCCCCTGGGCGGAAGATCTCATCCTCTCTAGGTGTCCTCCTTTCTGTTTTCCTTGACCTTTGCAAACACAGGCTTCCCCTCCGGATCCGTAAGGACCACTTAGTGCCGTCCTCTCCTTCCGCGCCGATTTAGCAACAGCTGAAGGCGCAGAACAGTCAACTTCCTCCTTAAAAACCTCCTTTTTCAGGGAGGAAGTTTCCTTGCACGCCCGTGCCGAGCTCTTTTTATCCCCTACCCTGATGCTCTACGGAGAGACCTCTTCCATGAGACCCACCAAGCCAGCGGGATCTCGCATGGTGGAAATGACCAGCTGGCGTTCCTCCAGCTCTTTCCTTTTCCCTCCGTTTTCCTCCCTCCCTTCATTCGGAAAACGGCCTTTGCCGCGTGCAGGTTACACCTTGCATCGGTTTATTCTCTGACGCGTCTGCTTGGCGACGTCCCTGCCCATCATCTGGTTTTGCCTATAAAATATAAGGACTTTAGGGTGAGGATTTGTCCGCGTAGTCGGCGTTTGGGACAGTTTCCCGTACGTACGCCTTTCCGCTGTACCGTCATGGAAATAGCAGCACTAAGGAGGGTGAAAATACAAAGTCCTCTCTCTGGAAGTATTTCTGGAGAGAAGTTCTATATATATATTTCTATAAAGGCATATATTTCCATATATGCTTTGCCTAATTTATCATACCTGTTTTTCCTCCAGCCAGGGGATGACATAGTCTTAATGGCAGAAGCTCTAGAAAAGCTTTTCCTGCAGAAAATCTCCGAAATGACCCAGGAGGAAACGGAAATCGTTATAGCCCAGACGAAAGGAAGAGGACGCGCAAGGAAGGAAGCAGGTACGATGCTTATTCGTGCAACGTTCGCGGTTAAGCCACGCTCAACTTCACGCCGTGTCTTGACGGCAAGCCCTGGACCTGGTTTCATCCTACGTAAACTGGGGTGTTTAATTGGGGTGTTAATTAATCCCAGCCATCCGTCCGTGGGATTGCCGTGGTCGGCGGCGTTCTCAGTGCCTGGCTCTATTCCGTAGAGCGTCTAAAATTGGGTGGGAGGGAGGGTGGCTCCCTCACGCTCTTGCCTGTCTGCGCGAGACTCCCTCCGGTGAAAGGCAGGGCGAGGTAAGTCCCTCGTCCGTTGGCTTCATGGGCATCGTTTCTGGGGGAGGAGGAGTGTTGGGGACAGACTCTGCAGTAAATACAGCCCCGCTGAGGCACGTGTATTTACAGCGCTGGTGACACGTCGCCGTCCCCTGCTTTTCCACGAAGGTAAAAAGCTGAGAGCGATAGTAAAAGTGTTTCATTTCTGCTGTCGGGGAGCTGAGATGATGAAATATCCCTCGCAATACCCCGAGGGTAAAGTACAGCTGTTAAAAAGCAGCACGAACTCTGTTGTATCAGACCTCTTAGGGTTTCACAGCCGCTTCTCACGTCCTCCCGGATGGACTCGGTGCCATTACCAAAAAATCAGCGTTGTGTTAGAAAAGCCTCGGTGACCCCAGAGGAACCGACGGCGAGGTGACGGCTCCAGACCGGCGGGTCAATCCTGGCGTGGAGAGCGCCTGAAGACAGTTCCGAGCATCACAGCCCGCCGCTGTCCTCCGCGTGACTGCCTCGAGTTACGATCTCCGCGCCTCGTTTCTTAATTTTGCAATGATTGGGGATAGATAATGATGCTTGACGAGCTTACCGTCCTTCGAAAGGATGCGCTGCCCCAGGCGAGGTGGAACGCCGCTCCCCGAAGATGAATTCACTTTGCGCAGAGCTGACCCGTGCTCGGCCAGCATCCCGGAACCCCCTTTTTTTTTTTTTGCGGCCAGACTGATTAATTTACCTCGTCTTGCTCTTTTTCAGGGCTGAAATACTAACCTGCACGCTTTAGGCTCTGCGTAAAGTTGAACCGCAGCATTTTGAACCCTATTTAAGGGTATAAATCGGTAAAATGATGTTCTGTATTTGTGTCTGTTGATACCTTAAGGCTTTATGTTAATGATGTAGGCTTTTTTTT
>NW_008824660.1:154034-160352 GCF_000699105.1 Pygoscelis adeliae
ATGCGTTTATTTACGGTCTGTCTCGTAGAAGAACATCTAATAGAGAGTAAAAAAAAAAAAACTAAAGTGCCTCTGCTGGCACTTCAGAGGAGGGGCACGCTAACTAGCTGCCGAGTTTGGTATTTTCCTGATACGTTTCTGGGCTGAACTCCGCAGCACCCTCTCCTCTTGAACTTCGTTCTGTTGACGGCTCCCCTGTTTTCCAGTCTGTGTTCTCCGTAATAATCGAATCCCTTCACTGTAAGGAATTTTTTCCAATCTCTCAGTCCTCCTTTACAGCTCTTCATGAACCCTCTCCGGTTCTTCACATCAGTAACTCTGCACCCCGTGACTGGGCGTAGGTGTGACTGCTGCTAGAGCTAAAAGAGCCGCCTGATCCCCCTGTTTAAACCTCAGGGGTTTCATTAGCTCATTTGGGGGGGGGGGATATCAACCGTTCCCCGGGCTTGATGTCGGCTGCTGGCGCCGTCGGATCGTTCGTCAAAGGGCGGAGGACATCCTGGCCGTGACTTGATCTCGGCAGCACCTCAGCAGACGCGTGTCTGCTCTCTTCTGAATTTTAAACGTCTCTCATCTTGGTCTTGTATCATTCTCATTCTTTTAACCCGAACGCGGTGCGGTACCGAGGCCAACGTCGCGTGCGGGAGCGTCACCGAGCTTGGGTCACCAAAAGAAAAGATGCTTTGACCGTATTTACTGCCTGTGAGCTGGCGCGAGCGTCCCGCAACCCTTCTGGAGTGCCGGGAATCCTCACGTCTCTTCTTGTCTCAGCCTCTGACCGCTCGTGCTGGGATCCGAACAGGTTATTTTCCGAGGAAAAACCAGCAGGAGGTGGCCAGGGATTCTGACGGTCGGCCCTTGAGGGGTTTGGGGACTGGTTGTCTGGGTAATAGAGAAGAAATCGGTCTTCGGTAGTTGCTGATGAACGCCCTTGGTAGCTTTTGGAAGAGAAAACATTTCTGTACTGCCATCACCCGGACAGCGAGTGCAAATTCACAGCAGCAATAGTCACTACATCCCCTGAGTCTTCCCCGGTTTATTACTGACAATCGTCATCTTTCTCCGTAGACTTCCTACCATTTTCAGAACAGCTTTTCATCTAAAACCCCGAGGAACAAAAAAGGGGTCGTAAAGCTGACTCAAACGACTTCCAAGTATTTTGGCTTTTATTTTCTTCTCCCTTCCCTTGGCAGATTTTCCCTGCCCGCGTCTCTCTCCGTGACAGGGCTGTGCTTGTGTCCACGCGTGTTTTTCTTGCACGGCTCTAGTTCTCCTCCTCTCTGTGTTGTTGAGTCCTTTCAGCTTCATGAAATCCGGGTTTTGAAGCACCAACAAACCCAATTTATGGTTTTTTCTGCACGTGACCAAGTCCTGATTACTTGTAGCTGAGATTTTTTTTTTTTAATTGGTTTTTCTTTTAGGCACTATCCCTGATATTCCAGTACTGTGTGCAGGGAGAAGCTCTCCTTGGTTAGAAAACGATTGGCCATCACCTTGCCCAGCGCCTCTTTGAAGGAGAAGCGATGAAATCACCCGTGGAGGAGATCTTTTTACCTACACGGCGTAGAGAGGCGCTTACAACCCCGGGTCTCCTTTTCTCTGCCGCGGCCCTGTAGCATATATAACGTGTAGGTCCCCACCCGAGCTCGTCACCCTCCAGCTCCCTTCACCTACAGCATTGACCAGCTCTCCCAAGGGAGCCGTAGGGTCATCCAGAAACCCTGTATGGCCCATACGTAGCCTGGGGCGTCCCACACCTGGTGCGTCTACCTTGTGGTTTACTGTATAGGATGATATAATAATATAGTAGAATAATATAATAATAGAATAGAATAACTATATATTTACTATCTGGAATATCTGTTCGGGGACCTGCAAGATCATTTTCCTCTAGTCTGCCGTGCCTCCTGTTAAATATTGTGTGCTAAATTCAGCGTAGGATAACCGATTTGGGGTTAGATTATCAAAAACCAGGTGTGATGCTGGCTGGAAAGCTTTGCTGCAAAAACCCCACGGGTCTGTAATAGAAATCTCAAGCTCCTGCGCAAGGTGGGAGGTGAAGCGTGTCGGCTCTGCCTCAGCGATGCAGAGCTTCTCCAGGGACCCAGCAGGACCCACGGGATCCCTCTGGCTCCGAGTCCCCACCCGACTGAGAGACACCACCCGCTCCGCTGTCACTTCGCAAGGAGAACGGGATGAAAACTCCCGATTTGGTTCTCTTAATAGGTTGCTCTTGCGTTTTTCGTGGAAATAAGCTCGCTAGCGGTCGTAGTTGAGCGTCTGTTAACACGCAGCGTTTTCCTAGTGGCATTGCAGTAATTGCAGCCCCTGGGGGCTGATCGGGAGCAAATCTGGCTGCGTTTGTTTTCTAATTAATTATTTTTTTGGGGTGATTCCTGGAAGAGGTGTTGGATAGCCGGCGAGGCAGGACACGCAGATAACGTGTCGCGCTCGGGAGAGTCTCCCTGTTGAGAGAGCGGTGAAATAGCAGCTCAAATCCAGCCTCTGCAGCTTGGGAGGCGGGCACAGGTACGGCTCGAGCGGCGGGATTTCTCTCTGCTCGGGATGTGCATAAAGGATCGTCCCCGTGTTTTAAAAACCAGCGAGCTCTCTTCTTGCTGAAGATAAAGATCCAATTATTGCTACCGAAGTATGTTCGATACCTGGCAGAAGGTGCTCCTGTAATACCTGCTCGTCTCAAACCTTCGCCAGGCTTCGGAGTTGATCTCACTTTGCTGATACCGCCGTCGTGAAGGTCTGCTGGTGGCGCGTCCCAGCATCGTCCAAGCGTTGCAGCATTCCCCTTTTCCGTGCCGGAAGGTTCGGAAGCTTGGTCAGAGCTTTGCCCCGCAAAGCAGCAGCAGCTCCAGCAAGGAGGTGACTTCCCCAGGGACCCTAGAAGGTCCAAGGACGGCGCTGACAATTCCAGCCTCGTGTCCCACGGTTGCTCCGTGTTTGAAATCACCTAACGAGGACCTCCCTCTCCAGCCGTCGGGAGAGATTTCCTCCGGACAGTAGCAGCTGCGATGGCTTAAATCACCAAGAATTAAGAAACTCTTCTTGATAATGGAGCACAAAATTGCTCCCGAAGGAAGAGCTGCCCGGTTTTGACTCCAAAATGATGATAGTCAAGAACCGTTGCCTAAGAAAAAAGGGTGGGCGGGGAAAGGGGGGCTCATCTTCTTCCCCTGCCTGCAAGAAATCTTGTGTGAAGGGAAGGGGAAGAGAGGAGGACACTTCTGGCCTGATCTTGGTCTTTTTCTGGACGGGTTTTGGCACAGTTAGGTCCTGAGCTGCTTCACCATTTCACCTAGCGAGCCATAAAAATAATCCTCGTGAAGGAAAACGTGGCGAGCGTTTGTCCCTGACTGGTTGCTCAAGAATGGGAACTGCAAGATACTAATTATCTAACGAGCAGTGTTCTTTAAATGGTGTTATTACGAAACGTTAATTGTTTTTCCTGTTAAAACAACTAAGTTTGAAGAGAGAAGCAACCTTTTCTTTCTTTTCTCTTGGCAGTGACATCCAAACCAGGATCATCCACGGTACCGAACGCAACCCAAGCATCATCCCCGGCGCAGACACAGGCGCCGCAGCAAAACCTCCAGTCGGCGCAGACGACTCATTCCTTTCCTTCTGTCACCCCCGACCTCATCATCCCGGCCCCAGTAATGACGATGGTGCCTCCTCAACCTCCTGCGCCGCCTCCGCCTGCTCCCCAGGCCCCTGCGCCACCGACCCCGGCTCCCCAGCCCATCCAGCCTCACCCTCCCGTTATCCCAACACCCGCCCAGCCCGTGAAGGTGAGTGATTCCTTAATTATCTTAACGTGACAGCTTAAATTATCTTTGCGGCGTTGAAACGCCACGGTTGGTCAAGTGGTTGCCCTTTGCTTTGCTGCTGGAGTCTCACTTTAAGGCAAACGGCCGCAGTTTGGTCAAAAAACTCATGGTTTGAGAAACATGAGGAGCCTATGGTGACCCTCTCTGACACCGGTTAAGGTTAGGCATGATGAATTCCACCCAGGTTTGCGTGGAAACCCCGTTCATCCTCTTAAAACCTTCCTTCCTTGAGCTTTATATGACTCAGGAAGAAAATGTTGGCTTGCTGAAGTGACTCGTGCCCTTGACCTTTGCTGGTACAACAGAGATAATCGTATGTTTTTCTGTAGAGCTCAGTACAGACCAACAATACCCAAATATTTTTGGAAGGGCTTCCAGTGTCCTTCTCGTAGCGTTGTCGTGAGGCTTGAGGCACTAGCGATGGCGAATCCGAGTCAACGCTACAAGAAACGCAGCTCGGTTGAAGCCGAAAAGTATGATGCCAAAAGTAATACTGATTTATTTGCTCGGTTATAGACAAAAAAAGGGGTGAAGAGGAAAGCAGACACCACGACACCAACGACCATCGACCCAATTCATGAATCGTCATCGCTGCCCGCCGAACCCAAGTCCACCAAGCTGGGTCCGCGCCGGGAAAGCAGCCGCCCGGTGAAGCCTCCAAAGAAGGATGTTCCAGACTCTCAACAACACGCGGTAGAAAAGAGTAGCAAAATATCCGAGCAGTTAAAATACTGCAGCGGGATCATCAAAGAGATGTTCGCCAAGAAACACGCTGCCTACGCCTGGCCCTTCTACAAGCCTGTGGATGTGGAAGCACTGGGACTGCACGATTATTGCGATATCATTAAACATCCCATGGATCTGAGCACAATCAAAGTAAGCTCAGGTTTATAGGAGGGGGAGGTCGGGGTCTGAGCTGAAAAAAGATCATTTTCTCCCCGCATGTGCGCACCAGGCGTCTTCAGATGTCTGCCAGATTTATTTTGGCCGTAGGTTTCTGGTACATTCGGTCTCTCTTACTCGCCTCCTGCTGTTATCCTGACATTTGGGAAAAACAAACAAGCCGGCATCCTTCCAGAAGGGCTCTTAGGAAACGCTCGCACGGGGTTTTTTATAGAAAATTTCCATTACTGTATAAATCTACGCTTCTTTTTTTTTAGCCCAGGAGATGGCCTCAGAGAGCGTAAGTTGCAGGAATAAAGGGATTTGATTTAAACCAGCCCCATTTTCAATTCTTTTTAAAATAAAGGCCCGTCTTTCTGAATTTGTCTGTCTAAATCCGTCTTCTGTCAAGCACAGGTAGTTCCCTCTAGTTTAAAATTGCTTCGTTTTAAAGGGCGACTGCAAATTCATCCACGCTTCCCCTCCAAACGTTAATTCGTTACTGGAGTTGTTTAATTTTAAAAAGCGACTGCAAAGTCATCCATGTTTCCCCTTGAAACTTTAATTCGTCATTTAGAATCTAACTTTTTAGCTAGGAAACCTTAATTCCTTATTTAGAAGTCTCTAACTTTTTAGTTACCAAACCTTAATTCCTTTTTTAGACGTCTTTAACTTCCCGTGCAGGCAGTTTAGGCTTAGCTCTAACTCCTGCTTCGCCCAGTTTGGGCCTGCGTTTTAAAACCAGGGGACTGAATTTTCCCTTCCCGCAGCCCGCTCCTTGCCGAGGTGACACCGGGGCTGAAGCCAAGGAGGATCGCGGCTCTTCCTTCGTCTGCGGCGTTTCGGACCTGTAGGATCTTGGTGGGCCAAACCTTGGGGATGCCGAATTAAAATTCTTGGCTTTGGCTTTCTCCTTTCTCCTCCGGACCGGCTGGCGATGAGCGTTAGGTCTTGCACGTCCGTTGCTGCCTGTACATCTCGCTGCCCGACTGGCTGGCAGGGCGGCGTGTCTGAGGTCACCCTTGGCAGATGTTGCCGGGACAGCTGTTGAGCCTTCTCCGTCTTCCAGTTGTCCAACTCAACCCCGCTTTCCCAGGGAGGGAGAAGGAGGCGTGAAGCTTCTCTTGGCTCAGCTGGCGTTGCCACAGCTGGATGGGGCGTCCGGGGGGGGATGAGGGGTCATCTCAAGGCTGTCTCCACCCGGCTCAGCCCTCCCAGCTCCGCGTAGGCTTGGGACAGGAGCAGGTAGCCGCAGAGCAGGTCTGTGCCCTCCTAGGGTGGGGGTCCAAGCTCTAGAGACACCAGCGTGGTTCCTGGAGGCAGGGTGGGTGGTTGAAAGCAGGTGAAGTGGTTGAATCCTGTCCCCTGCATCGACAAAGCCATCTTCTTCCGTCGTTGGGTGAAGGACCATCCTGGTGTCCTCTGTCCCTCCAACCAGGCTGCGCCGTTCAAACAACTCTTGAGATCTTCCTTCTAGGGGAACGATCTGAGCAAAACCCACCGTATTATTCTGCTACCGCACGATCTTGGGCGGACGTGGAGGTTCAGCCCTTCTTGGTTGAGGTCAGGTAGAGCCGGGGTTCCTACTCCTGGC
>NW_008824660.1:160366-161882 GCF_000699105.1 Pygoscelis adeliae
TGCTCCTGGCCTTCGGCCCCCCTCTTCGACACAGCATCCCCGTTCGGTTCTTCATCCAAACCGCCTAGCTTGCTGTCAGCCACGTAGACAGCGAGAAGGTGGCTTGGAGAGCACGTAGTCCTCTTCTGAACATCGCTGAGGATGCCCGTAGTCGGCTCGTAATTTTTTATAAACCAGCCGCAATCCTTCGTTTGACCAAAATTAAGTCATTCTTTTGACCAAAATCAGTCGTTCCAGCGTAGGGAGAAAACGGGTGCGCGAAATCCACGGGCGCCACGGGGCTGTATTTATTCAATCAATCAATTTGTGGTGTTTGCACTGTTAACAGCGGAGAGTTTTTTCTTTGGTTTTTTTTCCCTCTCCTCCTTTCTAGTCTAAACTGGAGAACCGGGAATACCGAGATGCTCAGGAATTTGCGGCGGACGTACGATTGATGTTCTCCAATTGCTATAAGTACAACCCCGCTGATCACGAGGTGGTGGCCATGGCACGGAAACTGCAGGTAAGGACGCACGTTGTCGCAGCCTGCTTGGGTTTTCCATGAACGCCGGCGTCTCTCTTGGCTTATTTTTCCAGCGTAAGGGCCGCGTAGTCTTGAAATACCGTAAAAAAAAAAGCCAGCGTGGTAGATAACGATAAAAAAAGAGACTTTTTGCTGTGGAAGTGACAAGGACTGAGCTGACTCGGCCCAATTTGCTGCTTTAAACTCTTATTTTGTTTAATAGCGTCTATTTTGTGTCCTCTGACCTTTTTGCTGAAGGAGTAGGAAGGAGAAGCGTGGCTCCACAATGTCGTTTTTCTCCCCAAAACACCTAGGAAGAAAATAAGCGACAGTACCGGCTTGGTTGTGCTTTTTTAATTACCTCTTCCGTCGTTCTTAGCGGTGACGTTTTCTGCTCCCCGCTCGTTCCTGAAGGGTTTGTAATTAATGAATTAGCTGGTAAAGAAGCCGCACGTCTCGAGTGAAGCGCTTGGCTTAACGCACGCACTCCACAAAATCATCTCGATTCCCTCATTTCTCTGTAATTCGGAGCTGCTGCGCGGGGTCGCCCGGCCGAAGCAGGGAAGAGCGCTTTGCTCCGCGCGGATCTGGGAGGGACCGAGCTCGTTCCGGTGCTAACGGAGCTCGCAGCAGCCGCGGAGAACTGCCGCGAGGGGACAGAGAGCTCCTGCATTTCTTGTTTTGACCCAAGCATTTCAACACCTCTCATTACAAACACTCGGGCATTCCCCGTATCCGTGATTTCGGGCAGTTCGTTCACTTAAATGCCCATTTCTCCCTTTTTTTTTTTTTTTGCCTTGGGAGGATTGTGGGTGCAGTTGTCGTTTTCTAAAGAAATAAGCTTTCCTGCCGTACGTCACTCGGTCCCTCCTTAATAACTTCACCGCGTCACATTCGATACCAACCAAGCGGCTGGGAGCTGCCGTGGAGTCCCCAAAATCCGCGTGGAGCTGCGTGCCGGATGCCAGAAAGACGCCTCGGCCGCGGCGAGGAGGGGACGCAGGACGGGCTCGG
>NW_008824660.1:162057-166125 GCF_000699105.1 Pygoscelis adeliae
CGGAGAGATGGGAAAAAACGATTAGGTTGGGGGAAAGGCTACTAAATTGGGGGGAAAGCTGTTAAATTGGGGGGAAAGCTATTAAATTAGGGGGAAAGCTATTAAATTAGGGGGAAAACTACTAGGTTGCAGGACGTTTGACTCAAGAAACAACCGAAAAAAAAGGAGAAATCAGCTGTGAACAGCTTTGCTGGGTTTTGCTACCTGGAAACCTCGCGGAAAAACCTCCGCGTGACGCAGCTTCCCCCTCCGCTGAAGTCGAAGGAACTTGGAGGAGAACAGCGGCTCCTGAAAAGGCTGCCAGCTCTTCCGCTTCCATCCAGAGGCGAAGCTGCGACCAAGGGTCGAGGAAACGAAGCGGCGGCAAACCCGGCACGCGCGTCCTCCGAGACGTGTCCTCGGTTTTTAGGGGCTCGTATTTTTTTGTGATGCTTTTGTACAAATAGAGCTCAGGTTTGGGCTGGTTTAATTTGGGGCGAGTATACGCTGAGTAAATGTGTGTTTCAGCATGCTTTTAGCGTGAATTTAGTAGAATTCAGCGTCTTACTCATGTTTTTTCTGGATTTTATGGCAAGTAGCTGCCTGGAAAACACGATGCTCACCCTCTGGCTGCTCTTTTCTTCTTGTTTTGGTCTAACGAAGAACTTCGCAGCCTCTTTAGGCGACGTCTTGGAGCGTTTCCCAACCAGCAGCGGAATGAATCTGATCCGAAATTCCAGTCACTCTTGTCGCAGGCTGAAGAGATTCACGGAAACTTGCAGCTTTTCTTTTCTTCGCCCCGTTTTACGGGGGAAAATTCTCAGCGACCGTCATTGCCAGGTGATTCCCTCCGGACCGAGGGCAGTACGAGATCGGGGTTTCATCCGCATCGATCCCGCGGACAGGCTCGGGAACACATCCCTGCAAAGATCAACCGCTCGGGAAACTTCAGTTCTGACAAAGAAGTGAAAAAAGTGATTTTTGCATGTAATAGTCCCCGGAAAACAGGCATTAAATTTCAGGGCAGCCCCACAGTGGCGATGCGACGGAGGTGGGTACCGAAACGCCAACTGGATCCCGCTCCCCGCCTGGTTGAGACCAAGGTGGCACCTCTCCGTTTGCTTTTCCCGCCCCTAGAAAACTGATTTCAGAAATAAAACCAAAAAAGGGAGGTTTCTAGAGCGCTGCTGAGGTTTGGAAACCAGGCTGAGGATTCAAGTTGGGACTTGAGTTCCCGTAAACAATGTACGCGGTGTCTTGCTTAATAGACAGCCCCGGTCGCCGCCTGCCGCGTTACCGCTCCGTCCTGGAAACATCAGCCTCGGAAATAACTCGGTTTTCTGCTCTTTGTTACGGCTTCATCGTCGGAAGTTGATTGCTTGGATTTTCAGGGTTGATGCCAGCTCGTGGAAGAGGTTTATGGATTGCGTTTGTCCCGGCGAGGACGGGTCAGCGGGTACCGGTGATGTACCGAACAGCAGCAGTAAGAATCCCTGATTAAGAAGGCATTACTCAGCTCGTTATCTACTCACAGGGTTTTCTCTTCCGTCCTTTCCTGAGTGGATTCCTAGGGATCCTTCGGACACTGAGGGCTTCTCGTAAGCCAGGTGCTCCGAACTGGCGGATTGCTTTCTGACTTCACTCAAAGGAACTTGAAATTGGCCTTTTCCTGTTCATTAAAAGACGAGATAGGTTTAAAAAAAAACTGAGGAAGGTTTTATTTCTGACCCTAGAGAGTTTAGAAGTCGAGTGTATACGGTGGTGTAGCATTGCCTGCCGGTGGTAATCAAGCACCGGACTTTCTGGTTCGTGGAAAACAATAATGAGGTTGTAAACAGCCATTAAGTGCAGTGAATCAGTGACAAATGTATGTGCCTGCCTCCGCCTTCCCGCAAGCGATGCCCTCGCTGGAGGAGCTGGGGAATCTCTCCTTTCCCTCCAGCATTTTCCGCTCCTTCCCCTGAAATTTGAGCCTGAGCGCGTAAATGAAGTCAGCGGCGTTTCTGCCAGCAGATGGAAGCAGCAAACCAACAGCTACAGCGCCCGAAAGAGCCGTCGCTGCTGAAAAAAAGCCCTGAATAAAGGCCACGAGGAGGCTGAGGATGGAGAACTGCGGTCCAGCAGCGCTCCACCTGCTCGGATTTAAGAAGGAAGGTGGCAAAATAATGTATGTCGAGGTAGGGGAGAGCCCGACGGGTCCTTAAAATCACAAGGATGAGCCCGAACTAGAAGAGCGGGAAGCCTTCAGGAAGGAAAACGTCGCTCCCGCGCTCGAGCGATCAGTTAAATCGGCGTGATTTGGTATCGCGGGGTGTTGGACTTGCTGAAGGGTTTTGGATAAGTCGTATAAATCTATATGAACGTGCGCACGGTTTAATATTTACGGTCCGTTGGGTTTTAGAAATAAACCACAGATCTTGTCTGGTGGGTTTCTGGTCACAGCCAGGCACCCAGGACTTGGAAACTAGAAAAAACAAATAGTAACCGTAGACGGAAAGTCAAACCTCTGGGCAGGGGGAGAAATTATCTTTTATTTTTTTATGACTCGGTATTGAAGAGGTGGACACCGACATTTGTGCCGCCTTCGGGTTGTCCTTCCCACCATCGCTTGAGTCATCTTCGGGGAGGTGCCGGGCTTCTTACGGGCTCCAGAAGGAGCCCGGGGTGAGTTGCTAAGCTCAGAAATAACTGCCTGACTTCTAAACGCCTAAAAGTAGGCGAATCGAGCCCGTTTTCAGGTCTCGCCTTGTAGGAGATGCAAAAAAATGGCATTTTTTTTGTCTGCAAGTGCTTCGCCCTTCACAAGGTGGCACCTTGGGGAAAAAAGACCTCGTTTTGGGGTGCAGGTGGCACTTGTTCCTCTTCTGGGAAACTAAAACAACCACACTGAAAACCCTTCCTTCAGAGAAAGTCAGCAGGCACCGAGAAACGCAGGCGGGCTCTGAATGCAGCCGGGCTCCCCCACCTTACTTACCTGCCTTGCCTTAGGTTTAAATGAAAATGGGGTTTTCTATCAGGCTTCAGGAGGAAAAAGGACTTTCACATTGTTGGGATAACTGGAATTAAACCGGCTTCGCATCCCTCACTCTCGAGGATAAGAGGAAACGTCCTTGCACGAGTGTTTGGGTTGAATCGAGGTGGTTTTCACGGGACATGGGTTGGGAGAATCCAGGCAGGCTGAAGAGGGGATTGCGACAGCGGAGCTGCGGCTGCAATTCCTGCCTTGAGCTCTCCGCGAATCCATTGCGGAAGAAGATGTAGAAGATCTCGGGAACCTGGACGATGCGGCTTTTAAATGAGTCTTGTCCTTCTTGCTGGTAAATTTTCCCCCCCCAGACCATCTTGGAGACGGTCAAAATTCCAAGTGGACTTGGAGCTTTCAAGAAATTATCTGGTCTTGCGACAGGCGGTGTGTTGACTGCTCGGGCAGAGACCACGAGTCCGTAGGGAACGGCCTGGAGATCGCAGCCGCGCTTGTAGGATCCTACCGTGCCAAACCTCGCGTTATTTTTCCCCTCTATTTTCAGGACGTGTTCGAGATGCGCTTCGCCAAGATGCCGGATGAACCGGAAGAACCTGTGATTCCAGCTTCTTCTCCCGTGGTGGTGCCACCTCCCACCAAGGTGGCTCCCCCTTCGTCTAGCGATAGCAGCAGCGATAGCTCCTCCGACAGCGACAGCTCATCGGATGACTCCGAGGAAGAGCGAGCTCAGCGGTTGGCGGAGCTCCAGGAACAGGTACCGCATCCGTCGTGATGGATTGGGGGTGTCCAACGTGTCCTTCTTCTTGAACTTGGTGGCCTCGGGGCCTTTGCTCAAAGCCGTAGACTTCCTAGTTGTACAGTAGTGGCCATCAGCTGCAAAGCGCTCCAAAATCGTTAAAGTGATGCACGAAGGAATTTGTGCTTTCCAGGACGGTCCTTCCAGTTCCTGTTAGGACACACAAGATGGTCCCCCATGGCAGGAATTTGCTGCCTGCACTTTGGTGGTATCTCCTGAGCAGGCAGGACACTCCTGGGCAGGCAGGGACGCTCCTGGGCAGGCAGGGACACTCCTGGGCAGGCAGGGACGACACTCCTGGGCAGGCAGG
>NW_008824660.1:166488-170440 GCF_000699105.1 Pygoscelis adeliae
GCGGGCAGGGACACTCCTGAGCAGGCAGGACACTCCTGAGCGGGCAGGATGCTCCAGAGCAGGCAGGGACGCTCCTGGGCAGACAGGCAGGACACTCCTGAGCAGGCAGGGACACTCCTGGGCAGGCAGGGACGCTCCTGGGCAGGCAGGGACACTCCTGGGCTGCCCGAACTCGTGGGCTGGAGCAAGGTTTTGCCCAGCGTGGAGGAAGCCCGTGAGGTGTAAGGAGCAGGGCTCCAACCCGCAGCCTTATCTCTCGCGTCCTCCCCATTCACGGCATCGTTAGGGCTGGTGATTAAAGCATCGCTAGCGCTGACGAAGCGAGCAGCCCACTTCTGCCTGAGCGGGGAGGAACACCCATGAAGAGGTTGTCTCCTTCCCCTTGCAGCGGTCAACACTTTTAACATAGCGAAACCACGGTGTGATGAGAAGCCGGAGGGAACCGACTTCCTTAACAGTGAAAGATAAGAAAGCGTTAGGCGGTAGAGGAAGAAGTTAATTAACATGGACGAGGAGGAGGTGCTGGGCCAAAGTATCTTGATCTCGTGTGTGTGTGTGTGTCTGCCTCTCAGCTTAAAGCAGTGCATGAACAGCTTGCAGCCCTGTCCCAGCCACAGCAGAACAAACCAAAGAAGAAAGAGAAGGACAAGAAGGAGAAGAAGAAAGAGAAGCACAAAAAGAAGGAGGAGCTGGAGGACACCAAGAAAAGCAAAGCCAAGGAACCACCGTCCAAGAAGCCCAAGAAAAGCAACAGCAACAGCAGTACCTCCAGGTCAGCCCCGTCCCTCTTCCGGCACGTCAGCCTTACGTTTTACCGCCCAGCGCTCTCTGCTAATTAACCTAATTACGCGCAGGATTCTTGACGAGTGACGCCTCCGTAGGCGTTGCTGGGGGTCAAGGCCCAACCGTGCGTTCAGCTTCGTTTTTCGGGGCTGCTGCTTTTCTGTGGGGCTGCAGCGAACGGGCTGAGAAGGGGGGGGGGGGAATCGCGTGGAGTCGCTCTGTTGGATCTCAAACCCTGGAAGCCTCTCACTTTTCCTCCCTCTCCCTTTTTTTTTTTGGGGGGGGGAAGCTGTAGGTTTTAAATTCAGAGGTAAGATGCCGAGAGCCGAGTCTCTGCCGCTTGTCAGCTGCCGGCTCGAAGGGGAGGCAGGATCTTGGCATTTAACCCGAGGCGAAAAGGAGTTGTTTGGCATATTTAGCTGTAATGAGATGAAATCAAGAAAGAAGGAAATAACGAGCGAGATCTTGGAGCTCGTCTCCGTCCCCGGGCCTCACCGCAGCGTTTAGTGTGTTCAGACTTTGAATAAACCCCGGCGGGCAGGGCAGCGGATTATTTTAGGGAAACGGACCGTCGGTGACACCATTAACCGCATCCTTTGCTAATTCTGGGGTGATTTTCTACCCAGGCTTCATTTATTAACTGCGTTAGCACCGAATCTGCTGTAAACGGTGGGATAAATACCTACAAATCTACCTCCGTCGGTTTTGAAGTGCCCGAAGCGTAGATAACCCCGACGGTGACGTCGAGGAGTCCCCGTAGCTGGGGGTTTTTTTTTTCCCCTTCTTAACGAACATTTTTTTTTACGGATGCTGGGTTTTACTTCTCCGTATGGGGCGTCAGGCCCTGACACAGCCCAACCTCCTGCCTTTCCTGGCGAGAAACGGGCAGCATCGGTTGAGCCTTGGTCCATCCAAGTGCAGACGTTGAGGAATTCTGCTCCGGAGCCGCTCCTGCTTTTCTGAATTACCTCCTGGAGCCGCTCATCTCTTTGGGAGAGCGAGCGTTGGGACGGGTAGCTCAGCCTTGGGCATCTGACAGCAGGTTGAGCTCAGCCTTGGGTTTCTAACAGCAGGTTGAGCTCAGCCTTTCTTGTCTTAACAGCGGATTGAGCTCAGCCTTATTGTCTGAGAGCAGGTTGAGCTCAGCCTTCTTGTCTAAGAGCAGGTTGAGCTCAGCCTTATTGTCTGAGAGCAGGTTGAGCTCAGCCTTTCTTGTCTAACAGCAGATTGAGCTCAGCTTCTTGTCTAACAGCAGATTGAGCTCAGCCTTTCTTGTCTTAACAGCAGCTTGAGCCCAGTCTTCTTGTCTAGCAGCAGGTTGAGCTCAGCCTTCTTGTGTAACAGCGGGTTGAGCTCAGCCTTCTTGTCTAAGAGCAGGTTGAGCTCAGCTTTCTTGTTTAACAGCAGCTTGAGCCCAGTCTTCTTGTCTAGCAGCAGGTTGAGCTCAGCCTTCTTGTCTGAGAGCAGGTTGAGCTCAGCCTTCTAAGTCCCAGCCTCGTGGCTGAGCTTCAAGCTCGAGCTACAACAGAAAAAGATGCTCATTTCCAGGAGGGAGAGTGAAAACAGAGCGATTTAGTGGTTACGCGGAAGAGGTTAGACCCGAGCGGCTGCTTTTCGGCGTTACGGTGTGTTCTGTAATAACATTTCCTAATTGTTCTTAAGTAGTAAGAAGGAGCCTGTGACGGTGAAGAACAGCAAGCCCCCTCCAGCCTACGAGTCTGAGGAGGAGGAGAAGTGTAAACCCATGTCCTATGAGGAGAAGCGGCAGCTGAGCCTGGACATTAATAAACTCCCCGGTGAGAAGCTGGGCCGAGTTGTCCATATCATCCAGTCGAGAGAACCCTCCCTCAAAAACTCCAATCCCGATGAGATCGAGATTGACTTTGAGACGTTAAAACCATCCACCTTACGGGAGCTGGAGAGATACGTAACGTCGTGTTTACGGAAGAAGAGGAAACCTCAAGGTACCTTTTAGCCTTAAACCCTGTTTTTTCTCCTTATTCCGGCGATGCTTTCCCAGTCGTGAGGGAGAGACGGGTAGGAAAAAAGACGAGTGCGGGTATTCAGGCGCTCGATGCCCTTGTCCGCTGAAAAAGGGGGTTTTTATTGAAGAGCCACGGCTTCTCTAATGAGACGTCAAGGCGCGTATCAAAGCCTGCCGGAGCGGCGCCGACGCGAGGCCGCTCATTCCTGTAGCCCCTCTAAACGCCAGCATTTTCATCCCAGTTCATCTCTTTACGAAGAGCTGCGAGTGGGTCCTTTCGACCTGACGCCAGCGGTTTTTATGGAAGCCCTTAACGATCTTTCTGACGAGCGGCAGAGCTCCCTCCCGGGGCGGGGGGGGGGGGCCCGCCCCCCCGGCGGGGGGATTCCTCCCCCTCGGCGGCATCCGGGACGCCGGTGTACCGGACGGGTGTCAGGCGCAGGGGCTTTGCTCCGGAGCTCGCTGGGATTCGGGCTGAGGGACTCCCTGCGCCTCCCACCTCCGCTTCTGGAGGTAGAAGAGGGGTTTCCCCCCTTCTTAATACACCTGGGGTTTATTTTTTAATGGGTATTTTAATCTATTTTGATATACTTTAATCTATTTTGATATTTTAATCTATTTTAACCTATTTAAATCTATTTTAAATCTATTTTAAATACATTTTGAATACATTTTAAATCTATTTTAAATACATTTTAAATACATTTTAAATTTTAAATCTATTTATACCCATTTTTATTTTTAATATATTTTAAAATATGTATTTCTATAATAAATACACGTATTTATTCATGACCAAAGACCAGACAAACACTTTTTTACATAAATAGCCCCCAGCAAAAGGGGATGTGGCAGCGACGGGGGGAGGAATAAGGGACTTGAAAGGGAATCTCCCCATTTCCCGTGGCCAAGGGGTGACGGTGGCTTCCCGGGATAAATCCCAGTGGCAAACGTACCCGGCCAAATCCTGGCAGGTCCCTTCATCCTTCCGCACCCCAGCAAAACGTTTCGATTTCTATTTTTCACTTTAGTTTAGGGGTTTGGGGGTTTAGTAAAGCACCTGCTAAAGCAGCTGCCTGTCTTTATTCTCCGTTAAGCTGTTAAAAACGAGGCCGGTTTACGCTTTTCCACTGCCTCAACCTCCTGCCACCCCCTTAGACCAGCGAGTTGATGCAGCTAAAAAAA
>NW_008824660.1:170804-179321 GCF_000699105.1 Pygoscelis adeliae
AGCACAAAAAAAAAAAAAAAAAAAAAACAAACCAAGAAAAAAGTGAGTTTTCAGCCCCGAATCACGCAGCCACGCCGGGTGAAGCGCCGGCTTCCGGCTGGGCACAAGCAGGGGGGAGGAGAAGACCCCCCCTGGTCTTAGGCCAGCCTACAGCGGCTGGGTAAAGCCAGACCTTTCTACCCCGGAGGGGTTTAGGAGGACGAAGAAAGACCTCGCTCGAGCCAAGCAGGCGCGCGTCGTGGAGCCGGACGTCTGCCGGGACGGGCTTAAATCCCGGCCGGCGTCCATCGGTAACGTCCCCATCCCGCTTTGGGTGGCGACGCGAGGGGACACCCCCGTCACGCTCCACCCCGTAAAAAATGGTCACCCCAAAGACCTCCGAGACCCCGCTACGCCCCAGCTGGTTCAAATCGGCGCTAGCAATAAGCAGAGGCGCAGGATTAAAGCTTGGCTCAGCCCGTCCGCGGGGACGTCTGGCCGCGGCGGGTCTCGGGCAGCCCCCGGGGTGGCTGCTGGTGTCGGCAGGGGAGGAGCAGGCAGGTTTGGGAGGAGCAGGCAGCACCAGGCAGGACTCGGGGTTCTTAATCAGCCTTTAACGATGTCGTACTGTTGTCTTCTTGCAGCGGAGAAAGTGGACGTAATTGCTGGTTCCTCTAAAATGAAGGGGTTCTCCTCCTCAGAGTCCGAGAGCACCAGCGAGTCCAGCTCCTCCGACAGCGAAGATTCAGAAACAGGTTAGATGCAGCTTATTTAACGACTCAGTCCTAGACCTGGTTTCTGTATAAATAAATATGTTTTCATTCCTGACTCGGTCTTTTAATTTTAAATTTTTTTTTTTTTTTTTTTTTTTTTAATTGTCTTTATAATGAAAAACCCCAATATCCGCAGCCGCCCGTTGCTCGTCTCTGGGCTCAACACGGCCAGCTTGGCAGTAGCGATGTTGTCTCTGGCAGTTCTTAAGCCTGACACGATGATTTTTTCACGAGCTTTTCCTTGCTGAGCTTGGACACGAGCGCGGGAGCCAAAAAAACCGGCGTGCGCCAAGGTAGCTCTTTGTCTGGTTAATGATCTAGATTTGTATTTTTAGAAAAACGCCGCGTTTTTCCCTCAAAGGAGAGGTATAAAGCGTTCTCGCCAGCACCGCTCGCGCCGCAGAGGATGGAGAAAGACAGAGGAAACGGGGTTTTACGTGTAAAAGCCTTTTTATTTTTACAGGCAGGTCTCGAGAAAAAAGGATTTTAAATTAAATTCAGGATTTTAAATCGCCGGAGCGGCGTCTGCTCTGCGTAACTCTCTGCTTCTCCCTCGTGCCACCGTCGTTCGGGCTGAAATGAGGCTGTTCACGTTCTTCTTAATTATTACGCTTCCCTTGCTAGCGTTCCCTCCTTGGTTTTAGGGGAGCAAAGCTTGTGCCGCCATTTAAAGCTGTTTTTTCCTCCTAGCTGCTATCTCAGCTTGGACTCCGGAGGTTAAGCTGGACTTATCTCAAGCACTTAAGTCAACGGTGAGACTTAACGCATCCCCAAGGGGTTGGGAAATCGGGAGACGCACGTGGCAGAAAATAATCCAGATTTATTTTTGTAGCTGGGCTGGGTGCGTAGGGCAAACAGCACTGCAAAAGGGAGCAGAAATCCCCCCAAAAATAGAATAAACCCCCCAAAATTAAGCAGGATTGATCGGACTCGTCTTTGGGCCGGTGCTGGCAGCGCTTCCCGGCGATCCTCCGCTTTTTAGGGATGTGTCTGTCTGGGATAAGTCCGGACTCTGGTATCTTTTAACAGATTTACCTACTTCAATGTATTTTTAATAGAATCGGGCTTTTTTTTCTTCTTCTCCCTTAAAGGAAGTTGAAAGTTTTGATGGAGCGTTTCAGGGCGACTCTCGGCGATCAGGAAATCGAATTATTTGGTGCTAAATTCTCCCCTTGCTGGATGGGGGAAAGCCAAACCTGCCGTATTTAGGCTCTTAAACGAGGTTGTATCCAATTTACCTTTATTTCTGCCAAGCTCACGATGGCGTCAACCAAAATAAACTCGGGTTTATCCTACCCTCCTTAGCGTGTAGCGTTCGCCTTGGCCGACGCCAACTCATCCCAAATCCAGAGCCTCGACCCCAGCGTCCCATTCCCGAATGGAACCCGTCGGAAAAAAACGCACCCGCTAAACCCATCCGCTACAAATCCCAAACGTGCCGAAATGGCGTTGCCTTTAAAATTCTCTTTTTTTCCCCCCCCTTCCAAAGCCGATGACGGAGAGCGGATGGCAGGATCCTCGACCGGGTTGTGTTTCGGGTGGTGATTTAGAGGGACGATCTCGGGGGATCCCTCTGGAGCGCGGCGGCGGGGATGCGAGGTGTAAGGTGGGAATTTTCGGGATGCGCCGGTGCCAACCCCCTTCTCGTTCCGACGAGCGGCGCCAATTAAAACCTAGAAAGGTTTTAATCCAGGATCTCCAGGATCTCCTCTCTGGCAAAACCAGCTTCCGATGGAGCGGAAAATGCTCTTTTTTGAGTGTTCCTCCCCAAACAGTGGCTGGGTGGATGCGGAGAAGCGCGGGTTGCTCTTGCGGTTGAACTTTTAAATGCTTTTGTCCTCTTTTTGGCTGCTTTTCCCCAAATCCGACGTCTCTCCGGTATTTGCCATCCCGGCTGTTGAGTATTTGGGATTCATTTGACTGACGTAGACCGACGTTATCCGGCTTGGGCTCCCGCTCCGGTGCTTGGAAAAGGCTTAGCCCAACGCGGCTCCGGCACAGATAGCCTCGGTCTACGCCGGAGATCCCCCCTTCGGGGAACGGACCTGACCCACAGCGCTTTGGGTAGGAGGTTCATTAAGAGAATTAGTCTCTTTTATTCGATGAATTTCCAATGCCGATGGGTTTTTGCTCTCCTAAACCGTTTTTTTTTCCTCCCTTTGTGATAAAATAGACGTGGAAAAGCTTTGACCGCAGGGATTTGCCCAGTGTCCCGTCGATCATCTCCATTCCCGTTACCATTGAATCACTTTCAAGTTGTATTTTAAGACTTTTTAAGACTTTTTAAGACTTTTTAAAAGACCTTTTAGGACCCCTTAAGGTGTTTTAAGACCTTTTAAGATGCTTAAAGACCTTTTAGGACCCTTTAAGACCTTTTAAGACCTTTCAAAAGACCTTTTAAGATGTTTTAAGGCATACTTTTGACACGGTGCGTTTACGATGACGTTAATCTAACGACCCTGAGCAGGACCGGGCGGTGCGTTTTGCTGTTGTAAAACACTCATAGATTTATTTTTTCCGGGAGGTTAATCGTGGTGACGCCTGCGCTGGCTTAAGCAGAGAATTAGAGTTAAAATTTGCGGGTAAGCTTCAAAATTCGCCCTGCAATTTTTGATAAGATCTGGCATCTTAACGGTCTTCTTTCCTATTAACGAGGCTTTTATTTGCCCACTGAGCTGCCGTACGGTGGAATGACTTTGTGCAGTAGATCTTTGTGATTTTCAAATCGGTGGCGAACGTTGGTAACGTGGATTTTTTTTTTTTTTTAACCTTGATTTTTGCGTTTGCTGGGGTTTATTGTGAAAAAAGGAGGCAGTTAATGCTAAACCCGTATAAGCACACGCGGACGCGATGAAATTATAGGCCAGAATTAATTGCGATTAACTGCAGCTCCATTTTATTCTCTTGAAAGTGCGGCTTTGCTGCTCAGCCGCGGCTCCCATGAGCTGCCTCTTGCCTTTTTGCTATCCAGAGCTTTTAAAAGCTGAATTATTTTTATTTCACCCGCTTGAGTCCATGCGACGTCTCCGTCCCTCCGTGTAGCTGGCAATTAAACATGTTGCTTTATGAAATCGGGCGTGTTTTGCCGAAAACCTGCGGAAACTCTGCACATAGGAGGCTTCAAAGGGAGAAGAAAAAATAATAATACCGGTTTTGTAGCGTAGGAGATGGGACTGAGCCTTTGCCTTGAGCTCCGAGAAACCGGAGGTGCCAATCGAGAGGGTTATTCCGGTTTAACTTGTTGTAATTAGCAATTAGTGGATGCAAATTACTCCAAACTCCATCCTGGAAGCATCTCGGTTGGATTTTTTGCTTGCGAACGGCCGGGAACGAGCTCTCCGAGCAGTTCGGATGCTTCTCCCGGCTTCGAGCGTCGGCGCTTGGGCTGGACCGCGGTTGGTGCTCGGGCAACTTAAAACCTGGCCTGGTTTTGGTAGGCACCAAATTTGGGGTTACTTAACGGCAAACCGGACACATTCTGCCTGTTCATCCTCACCGTCCGGCTGAGCGGGGTTATTTTCTCTCCCCAGTAATTTGGGAGATGCTTCCCAGGACCCCCGAAAGGCCGGTCGGGGGGGAGAAACAACGCAGCTGCAACAACGAATAGTAGCGATTAAAACTTCAGCGATTAAACCTGAGCCTCGGTTAGTTCGCGGTCGCTAATTTTGCTTTTCTTCTGAAATTCCCCGAAGGAAAACTGCATTTATCTGCGCGTCTTATGCAGTTGGGTAAAGGAAGGAGCTCGGCAGCTCGCTCAAGGCTCCAGCAGCGCGGTTACGTTGTGCTAAGGACTGGAAGTCGGGGTTAGAGCCGGCGCAGCAATGCTGGAAAACCCGTTTCTGGGGTTGCGGAGCTGCTTTGGGCAAATCTTTGAAGTGCTTCTGCTAACGAGTTACGGGTTCCGTCCTGAGGAGGAGAGCGGTTAACGGGGTTAACAGGGGCCTAGGACTTGGGGGCGTCTCGGAGTTGAAGATCCCTCGGGTTTTAATTCCTGGGTACCCCCGGGTTTAATTCGGAAATACCCGAGTTTAAGTCACAGGTACTTGTTTTTAATTGTTTCAATCACAGGTACTTGTTTTTAATTTAAAAGTACCTGGGTTTAATTCGGAGCTTCCTGGGTTTAAATCGCAGGTACCCGGGTTTTACTCGCAGGTACCTGAGTTTAATTCAAAGGTACCCAGAATCTGCGGCACCCGGGTTTAATTCAAAGGTACCCGGGTTTAATTTGGAGTCACCTGGGCTTAATCTGTGGGTACCTGAGTTTAATTCAGAGTCACCTGGGCTTAATCCGTGGGTACCCGGGTTTAATCCGCAGGTACCTGGATTTAATTCAAAGTTACATGGGTTTAATTCGCAGGCGCCCAGGTTTAAATCGCAGGTACCTGGGTTTAATTCAAAGGCACACAGGTTTAATTCAGAGTTGCCTGGGTTTAATTCGCAGGCACCTGGCTTTAATCTCAAGTTTTAAATCACAGGTACCTGGGTTCAACCTGCAGGTACCTGTAGCTGCGGCGTGGGCGCTGGTGAAGCTCGGTCCCAGCCACCGAGATACACCCCACGTCCTCCAGGCGCTGGCTTATTTTAGTGAGTTTTAATCCCTTTTCCCATTTTCCTGAGAGAGAGAGAGAGAGAGAGACGGGTTGGCTTAACCCAACCATTTATTTTGTCAAGCCTTTGGAAATAATTTCCTCCTTTTTGCCCCGTTCCCAGGCTCGGTTTCTCTGCTGCGGTGTACGATAGGAAGGACTTAGAGTCCCTCGTTGCCCTACCGCGAGTCTTCCCCCAGCTCATCGCCGCCTTTTTCGCTTGGCAGGAGAGGACGGAGATCTGTTAGGCTCGGTTTAGCCGCGTTAGCCCACGGCAAGGTGCCAGGGCGCGGGTCCGGCAGGTACAGGCAGGAACTGTGGCCGTGCCGGTTAATCTTGACTTAGAAGAAACTCAGACCATCGTCGGCAGGTGGGCGGCGTCGTCACGTGGCTTTACCCCGCCGCAGGCAGCCCTGCCCGCGGGCAGCACCTCTGTGCCGGTAACGGTGCAGAGAAAAACCCAAATCCCTTTAGTTTTACCCTAGAAACGCTTCCCCATCGCTTTGCTCGAGGACAGGTCTCACCGGAAAGACTCCCAAGTGCCGTACAGCATCTCGCGGTTACGCCGCGGGGTCCCGGTTTGCCGGCAGCGATGTCTCTTTGCAGCGGTGGAGTGGCTGCGCCGGCTCCGGGTTGAGCATCCCCTCCTTGGGTGCAGCATCCAACACCCCGTCAAGCGGCTTTTGGGTCAAATTAGGCAAATGTTGGTGTATTTAATGGGATTTGGAGAATAACGGCTTGACCCGGTCGTTCCTCCGGTAGCAAAAAAATCCGGTAGCGCCGCAGCCGCCGGCGTGCCCAATTCTGGGGGGATTCGCAGGGTCCGTAGGGCGGATGAAGCCACCACTCTGATCTCCAAGAGCAGAATTAGTTAAAATGAGTATTTTCCACTTAAAAAAACCATCCACTGCCAAATCCAGGAGCTCAGCTGCCCTAAAACCGAATAGAGATTCCCTTTTATATCAAAAAAATGATATTTATAATCAATATTCTATTGAAAAGTTGTTTTTGGGGTGGTTTTTTTTTAAACTCAAGTTGCTTTTAGCATTTATTGTAATCTTTTCCCCAAATAAGTTTGTTATTTTCCCAGGAGACGCAGGGGGAATTACGTGGGATCGCGATTTTATTGGAATGTGTAACTGCATGTTTTTAGCACACTTGTAATTTTAGATCTAGTTTTTTCCTGAATGCACCAGACTTGGAAAATCGGGATGACTCTAACTACGGACAGTTTCCATAACCGCTTTTATTTAGATTTGTTTTTTCCGCTTAACCTTGATCTGCCACAAATACTTCATATAAAATCTGTTTATTTTTCTGTTCTCTCTGCATGCTTCGGGATTTTGCAGCCTTGTAACCACCAGCTTCTTCCCCCCCCCAAAAAAGAGAACAATTGTATAGCTTTGATACTTTTATTTTTAAATAATAAAATCAATAAAGTGGCTTGCTACGGAAAATGCACTTTTTTCTATAACCATGGAATTTTAACCAATAATGTGGAAATTGTGATGATAGTGAACCGTATGTCGGTGTTTCGCTATTCCGGGTAAATTTGGGTGGGACTAAAAGTTGAGGATTTAGGGAACAACAAAATACATACACGTGGCTGCCGACACGCCGGCGGGAGCGGCACCGGTTTAACCATCCTGCTCTAAAAACGTCTGGAAATGACATCACGGAAATTACCCTTTCTCTTTAATCCCGGTGATTTTTAGCCCTGCGGATGAGATTTACCCGGCCAGCGTGAAACGGCGTCGGGGTTGGAGACGGGATGGGGCTTCTTTTCGGTGCTCTTGCTCCCCGGGGAGACGCCGGTAGAGATGTTGAACCACGCAACGCCAACTGTAACCCAACAGCCCTCTTCAACGGTGAAGAAGGTTCATCCTTTGACTGGGTCAGCCAGGCTCGATGGATCTCCGAAATCACCGATGCCACCAGGTGATCCCCCTGGGACCATCGTGGCTTTGCCACTCATGGTCTCCGTTGGCTTCGTCTTCTTGGTTGAAGGGGTCTCCCAAAGCATCCGTTCACCAGCGGATGCTTTCAGCCACGGTCGCGGTTGATGGGATGATTCGAGTGGCAGGATTCACCCGTCCTGCTCCAAGGTCTTGCCTCGGTTCGTTGTGGCGATACTCGGCTTGTACCAAGAACGATGGCAAAGCCTGCGCCGATAAAGCTCCCCTGGGAGAACCGCCGGGTCGTGGCACGTCGGAGGATGGACGGAGAAGAGCGCGACCATCTTCCCCGAAGGAGCAACGCCGGAGAAGAAGTGGGTTTCAGATCAGCCGATGCTCACGGCTGAGCCACAGCAGCTCCTCTTCCCACCCAAAATCGGAGCAGGGATGTGCTCGGCCAAGACGCCGCCGTATCACGCGGCTTTTTTCAGGAACTGATACTTAATCCCTCCTGATCCTGGCTTAGTCTGCAGCTTTTCTCCTCTCTTCCCACCCGACACCCGCGCTCTGCAGGTTTCTCCCGATTTTGGGTTTTCTTTCCATGAGCGCTTTTATCCTGATTAAATAGGATGAGACAGAAACTGGGGGGCTCCATGCAGCCGCCTCCGCTCCCCAGTAGCCGCGCCCGGATGTGTCTTATCCGTAGGGAGTGTTTGCCGGAGAAACTTGTCTCCGCTTCTTGTCCCTCCTCCTTCTCCGGCATCAGTGGGATGAGCGGTGAAGCCCTGCCAAGCGCTTTCCTCTTGATGGGAGAAGACGTCAGGTCTTGGTCTTTCTGGAAGGCAGGTTCACGCCTGGCATCCATCCGGAGCCGTGGATGCCCGTTCGGATCCGTGGATGCCCATCCGGAGCCGTGGGCCACCCGTCCGGATCCGTGGATGCCCATCCAGAGCTGCGGAGGCCCATCTTGAGCCGTGGATGGCCGTTCAGATCCGTGGATGGCCGTTTGGATCCATGGATACCCATCCGGATCCATGGACTCCCGTCTGGAGCTGTGGATGCCCGTCCGGAGCTGCAGATGCCGATCTGGAGCCGTGGATGCTGATCGGGATCCATGGACACCCATCCAGAGCCGTAGATGCCCATTTGGAGCCATGGACACCCATCCAGATCCATGACCGCCCAAGCCCGGCATCACGATGCTCCCGAGGAATCCCGCCTCTCCCCAACGCCCCGGCTCCCCCGTAGGCATTTTAATCCCCACCACGCTCTTCACCGCGTCCC
>NW_008824660.1:179797-180151 GCF_000699105.1 Pygoscelis adeliae
GTGCCAAATAAAGCAAAAATCCCACCGCCGAGGGATTTTGGGGGCTGGGTAAGCGACCTCGGACGATGTATTTTTGTTAATTCGCTGTTTCTTGGCATGGTTTACGGAGGAAATCCTGGGAAATCGTCGCCCTGGACCCAAACTCAAGCCAGTTGTTTTCAATGACGATGCTTTAAAAATATCTCCGGAGGGGAGGAGGCGTGAGAGATCATCCCGCGGGAAGCCGGCAGACCCAAACCTTCCGCGGATTTAGGAGGAAAGGGGGATGGAAAATTGCTGTTTGCGTAGCCGGGACATTTGATATCTTATTTTTTTTATTCCTCCTGCCAAGTCTCTCGCTCCTTATCTCCCCCT
>NW_008824660.1:180190-181180 GCF_000699105.1 Pygoscelis adeliae
AGTCTGGTTGCAATGGTTTTTCTTGGCCGTTGGGTCCTTCTCCACCGTGAAGACGCCGGTGGAAGGAGAAGGGGGGGTTCTTCGCCTTCATTTTCCTCTCCTTTTTTGCTACAATTTTCCTTCTCCTTTTTGCGACGGCATGGCGGTGAAAACCCCGAGCCGCCGGGCAAAAGGTCCCCGGGGAAATCCAGCTCGATCGATGCCTAAAACCTTCTCCTTTGCCGTCGTCGGTACTGAATCGGTGCCGTTGAGTTTTTACGGGGGCGAGGGGGTAGAGCGGCACCGCTGGGGTACTAACGTTTGCTCTGTTCCCCTTTCCTTTTTTGGCAGAAATGGCACCGAAATTGAAGAAGAAAGGGCATTCGGGGCGAGAGCAAAAGAAGGTAGGAGACGGAGCGTCCTTCCCAGCCCGCTTGAGTTGGGATTGAATCCCTGGGGAGGTTTGGGAGCGCCGGCAACGCGGGCAGGACTGTCGCCGGCACGCTTGCCTGGGTTGATACCAAGCCCCTTGGCGTGGCCAAGGAGGCTTTCGGTTTGCTGGGAAGCTCTCCCGAGCCAGCCCCGGTTTGAGGGGTGTGGTTGGAAGGACACCGGGAAGGCCTTTCGGTGACTGGGGAGGCATTTTGGTGACCGGGAGGGCGTTTTGGTGACAGGAAGGATGTTTTGCTGACCAGGAAGCCATTTCGGTGACCATGAGGGCATTTCGGTGACTGGGAGGGCATTTCGGTGACCAAGAAGGTGTTTTGGTGACCGAAAAGGTGTTTTGGTGACTGAAAAGGGGTTTCGGTGGAATGGGAGGGCATTTTGGTGACCGGGAGGGCATTTTGGTGACCGAAAATGTGTTTCAGTGACCAGGAGGGCATTTTATAGACTCATAGAATCGTAGGAATTTTGGTGAAGAGGAGGGTGTTTCGGTGACCGAGAAGGTGTTTTGGTAACTCACCGGTGGTTTTTTTTTTTCCTCCCTTAGCATCACCATCACCACCATCA
>NW_008824660.1:182307-183445 GCF_000699105.1 Pygoscelis adeliae
GCCGGTGGCGGGGAGTCGGGGCCGGCGGTCGAGTCTACGGCTTGAGCCAAGTTGCATTGCGTGATGAGGAGGCGGTTCGGGGCGGTGGGGTGGCTTCCACGCGTCCTTCGAGGTCTGCCAGCACCCGTCGGCAGACGGTGGTGGGTGCGGAGGAAGCCCCGGTTAGCCTGTCGTAACCGCCCGGCGAGGCCTCTTTCCATCTGAGATCTTGAGGAGCTCAAGTTTTTGAGGATCTCAAGTGTTTGAGGATCTTGAGGATCTCGTTTTTGAGGGTCTCGAGGCTCTCAGATCTTTGAGGAACTCAAGGATCTCAAGTTTCTGAGGATCTTGAGGATCTCAAATTTTTGAGGATCTTAAGTATTTGAGGAACTTCCGGATCTCAAATTTTTGAGGAGCGAGGATCTCAAATTTTTGAGGATCTCAAGGATCTCATTTTCGAGGATCTCAAGTATTTGTGGATCTCGAGGTTCTCAAATCTGTGAGGAACTCCATCTCAAATCTTTGAGGAACTCAAGGACCTCATTTCTGAGGAATTAGCATCTCAGTTTTTGGAGGAACTCAAGGATCTCAAGTCTCTGAGGAATTAGAGGATCTCAAGTTTCTGAGCAAGTCAAGGACCTCATTTCTGAGGATCTCAAGGGTCTCAAATTTTTCCAGATCTCAAATTTCTGAGGATCTTGAGGGTCACGAGTCTTTGAGGGACTCGATCTCATTTTTGAGGATTTCAAGGCTCTCAAATCTTGGAAGACCTCAAGGTTCTCAAGTTTTTGAGTCTCGGCGCAGCTCTGATGCCGGAGAGTGCTGGCCTTGCGTTCGTCGCCGTCCTGGCATTGGGTGGTCTCTCTCGAGGAGGCGGGGGATCCGCTCCCCGCTTGGAGAGGAGGTCAGGGCTGTGGATGCCCCGCGGGGGTTTCCCGGCATTTTTCGGAGCGCGGCTTCCGCTAAGGCAGCTGCTTGGCTGCCAGGTGGAGGAGGAGGGATGATCTGGGGGGGAAACCCAGTGTGACGACCTCCAGCCGTCCCAGAAATTGGAGGAAGCCGCTGGGATAACGTGGCCACGGGGCTCAGCCTTCAAAATCGGCTTGGGAGATCCCAGATCTCCACGACGGCCGTGGGCTCGGTGGTGCCGCCACCGACG
>NW_008824660.1:184055-185279 GCF_000699105.1 Pygoscelis adeliae
ACACCCGCACCCCACAAACGGGCGTCGCCAAGGCAGGACGAGCCCCCGCGCAGCCTTGGAGCATCTTCTGCTCCCCGGCGTTGGCTCGCGGCAGCGCTGAGTTTTGGAGGAGGTGGCTGGGGTCCGTTGGGGACGTCCCAGGGCCGCCCCGGTTCAGCCGGGAAGAGGGCTTGTCCCACGGGGCGATGGCGTGCGCCGACCGGCTTTTTCGGGTGATGTTTGGCGTGCCGATGGTGACGACGGTTAACTGATTGATGCCAAACTGTTCCCAGGTCACTTGAGGGAAGCCCCTTCCCCTCTCATGATGCATTCCCCACAGATGCCGCAGTTCCAGGGTTTGGTCCACCAGTCGCCACCTCAACAAACTATCCAGCCAAAAAAACAGGTAAAAAGGAAAGCAGAGCACCCAACCGCGGGGGTCCCAGCCAACGGGGACCATCATCTTTCCGCCACCGGCTTGGACCCTTTTCTTTTTTTTTCCCCGTGGCAGAGAAGAAGGGCCCCCCCCTTCGTCCAATCTCAACCCATGGTGGTGAAGGAGGACAAGATGCATTCGCCCGTCATCCGTAACGAGACCTTCAGTCCCCCGTTGCGGCAAGATCCGCCGAAACACCCGGAGAGCATCAAACCGCCCGCGCACATCCCGCAACGTGAGTCTGGGGACACGACGGTTCCTCCGTACCCCCCATTTCGGTGGCAGAGACCCCCATCACCTCCCTATTTCGGTGGCAGAGACCCCCCATCACCCCCTGTTTCGGTGGTGGAGACCCCATCACCCCTTATTTTGGTGGCTGCGCCGCCATGACCCCCCCATTTCGGTGTGGAGATCCCCATCGCCCCCGGGTGGTTCCCCCTTGCCGTGGGGCTCCTGGGGGACCCCCCACAACCTCTGACAGGAGCCGCTGGTTTTTAGGGACGGAGATGAAACCCATGGAGGGGGGACGACCCGTCATCAGACCCCCGGAGCCTGTTAAACAGCCGCCGGGTGTGCAGGAGAAAGATCGGCAGAAACAGGAGCCGAAAACACCCGTCGCCCCCAAAAAGGTAACGTACCCTGGCGAAAACTGGGAAGAAACCTCCCAAAATTCAGAACTAAACCTCCCAAAATGAAGCAGGGCCGTGTTGGCCGCCTGAATCTTGGAGTACGGCCAAGATTTGGTGGAAAGCGCCCGATGGAAGTTGGAGAGGTAGAGAGGGGATCCCCCACCGAGCCGGGGGACGGGG
>NW_008824660.1:185371-185822 GCF_000699105.1 Pygoscelis adeliae
AGGAACCAGGGCCGGGGTGGCCGCCGGAATCTTGGTGTACGGCCAAGATTTGGTGGAAAGCGCCCGATGGAGGTTGGAGAGGTAGAGAGGGGATCCCCCACCGAGCCGAGGGACGGGGATGCCATCGAGAGGGCCCTGGAGAAGCCCATGAGAACCTCATGAGGTTCTGCGAGGCCAAGTGCAAGGTCCTGCACCTGGGCCGGTATCGGTACAGGTTGGGGGATGAAGGGACGGAGAAGGAGCCCCAAGGAGAAGGACTTGAGGGTTATTGATGGATGGAAGGTTGGACGCGAGCCGGCAATGCGAGCTTGCAGCCCGGAAAGCCAACCGTGTCCCGGGCTGCATCAGAAGCAGCGCGGCCAGGGGGTCGAGGGAGGCGATGCTCCCCCTGTGCTCTCCTGAGACCCTGCCTGGAGTCCCCGCGTCCAGCTCTGGGGTCCTCGGGACGAGA
>NW_008824660.1:186931-187745 GCF_000699105.1 Pygoscelis adeliae
CGCCATCACCACCAGCACAATCACCATCACCACCATCCCCACCACCTCCACCACCACCACAATCACCACCACCACCACCGCAACCACCACCACCATCACCAACCATCACCGCCATCACCACCACCACCACTGCAACCACCACCGCAACCACCACCACCTCGGTGAAGGCGTTTTTGGGGCGTCCTCACCTTGGCCAAGGGCACGGGGAGCCGTGTGCGCGGTGAAGCCAGCCGCCGCGCTCTCGTGGCACGATCTGCCCTGCTCCATGGCGTGGTCTGATCTCGTGGCACGAATCCCATCCGTGGCACGATCCGATCTCTTGGCGTGAATCCGATCCAATCCACGGCGCGATCCGATCTTGTGGCACGGTCCACGCCAATCTGATCCGTGGCATGGTCCGATCTCGTCCCATGAAGCTGACCTGATCTGTGGCACGATCCCGTCTTTACGGCACAAATCTGATCAGATCTGGCACGAACCTGATCCGGTCTGTGGCATGGTCCGATCTCGTGGCACGATCTGATCTCCTGGCATAAAACCGATCCGATCTCGTGGCACGATCCGATCTCTTGGCACAATCCGATCTCGTGGCACAAATCCGATCCCATCTCCTGGCACGATCTGATCCCGCGGCACAAATCCACGCTGGTGGCTCTGATCCCCCACCATGACGTGCCGGGGTGCCCCAAAACCAGGTGCTCGGGGCCGGAGGTGCCCGTCCCCCGGCTGTAACGGAGTTTGCCCCGTGTCGGTGCCACCCACCGGGGGAGCCAGACCTCACCGGGGCAGGGGGAGGGGGTTGCACGAGGTGCCC
>NW_008824661.1:0-508 GCF_000699105.1 Pygoscelis adeliae
ACACTTACATGCAGCTTTCTTTTTTTCAGGTCAAAACTTTGTATTGACTGTTCAAGATGGCTTAATAGTATGCATTTTTTTTACTCTAGGTGCATTGCATTTTTTTGAAATTCCTGACTTTATTGGAGACAGAACCTTGTCTTTTTACTAGTTTTGTTGTATACTCTGTAAGCTGCTGGTATAATCTGCCTTAATAGGAGTGATGGTGAGATTATCTAGCAGGGCTTAGGGTGAGCATCTTATATGCATCTGCATATGGAGCTTTAGCATTACTTGAGAAAGCGGTATGGATTTAAAAGGTGTAGTGTTTTTCAGGATATGGGATGGCTCATCACCATTTCTGATTGCCCACAGACTACATGTTGTCTCTTGAACCTTTGCAGCTTGCAGCAGGCCCCTCATAGATTGTAAGCATCATGACTTCACTTATCTTGTGGGCCCGTAGCAGAGCCCGGAGTCTGTGGAAAAATGGAAGATAGGAGGTGCCTGCAGAATGTAGGGCACAGCT
>NW_008824662.1:0-262 GCF_000699105.1 Pygoscelis adeliae
AGGAGCTCCTTGTTCATCCACACAGGCCTGGGATTTTCGACTGATTTCTTACTTGTGGAGATGGACTGCTCTTGAGCTTGGAGCAGGTGATCCTTGAATACTAACCAGCTTTCTTGGGCCCCTCTACCCTCTTGGGCCTTATCCCATGGGACTGTACCAAGAAGATCCTTGAAAAGGCCAAAGTCTGTTCTCCTGAAGTCCAGGACTATGATCTTGTTTTTTGCCTTCCTCCCTCCTCTCAGAATCTTTAACTCCATCATCT
>NW_008824663.1:0-1003 GCF_000699105.1 Pygoscelis adeliae
GTTGGTGCAACAGAGCTGTAACATTCAGCAAGTCCACTTCAGTTCAGTGAATTCTGATGTAAGGAAAGCTGATGCAAGTCCTGGGGGGCCAATGAGAAAAATGGTGGGGTTGGGGAGGTGAGGAGCAAGGTTGTCCATCCAGCAGTCAAAGGACTGCTTTTCCTACCTGTCCAGACCTCCTGAGGAGACACTCTGCATCAATATCAAATTGGAGAATGCTTCTGTCACCTCTTCTCCAAACTTAAAAGTAATAAAACACACTCTTTAAATTACAAAAACATTTTTATTAGGTGCACTTCAACATCTTCCTCTTTATCTACACTATGACATGACTCCAATTAGCTGTACAAGCCTGGAAGACCTGAAGAAAACTACAGGAAGAGAAAGAGCTCGTTAAGGCTTTCTTTATTTTAATGAGGCCCATGGTGTATTTGCTGCTGAGTCCTTGAACCTCCGATGAGGAGAGGAGATTGAACAAACCTCTCAAGAAGTCAAAGTCAGAAGCAAAACTCAAAGTACCTTGCAGTATTCCTGGGTCCCCCTGAGGACCATTACTGACAAAGCCTCCCCATGGACTCGTTAGAGCAGGTAATTGGAGGCTGTGATTGCAGGTAGGCAAAGGCACTGTGGAGGCAGCTGTAATGCTGAGAAAAGCCTTGCTTTTTTTCAGAAAGCAGAAAGGCCAAGCCCTGACCCCCAGGCCCTGAGAAGGCAGACCCTGTCCCTCACGCGTGGCTCAGGGCTCTTCCTGGGGACAGTGGGATGTGAGGGTGAGCAATGCCAAGCGTAGAAAAATTGTACAACGCCTCCCAGCCTCCCCAAGCAGGGAAAAGGAAGAAAGGAAGTCCAGAGCCTCAACAGAAAATTCGTCCTTGTAGGCCTCAGTGGTAGAGGCAACCGCCATAGCCAAGGGGACAAAGACCTCAGTTTGGATGGGCCTTTCAGCCTTGCCAGAGGCCTAGGCCGTCTCTACTGCAGGCCGTCCTACACTGTCCCATGCCTG
>NW_008824663.1:20094-20577 GCF_000699105.1 Pygoscelis adeliae
GATGGCCTCGGCGGCGAAGGAGGTGAGCTCTTTGGCACTGCTGTTCCTGCGAGGGAGGCAGGGGCTCAGAGGGGGACATGGGGGCCTGGAGGGAGGTTGGGGTCAAATATCGGGGTGTCCCCCCTTGCGTGCATGCCATGCCAGACTGGTCAGGCACCAAAAACATGGGAGGGAGGCAGGGGCTCAGAGTGGGACATGGGGGCCTGGAGGGAGGTTGGGGTCAAATATCGGGGTGTCCCCCCTTGCGTGCATGCCATGCCAGACTGGTCAGGCACCAAAAACATGGCTCGAACCCAAATCGTGTGCTGCAACCGCTGCCCAGAGAGCCACTGCAGAGCCCCCGGAAAGCAGCAAGAGTAGACAGCAGCCGGCTGGGGAGAGGAGCCAGGATTTGGGGGGCTGGGATGTGTCCCCCCCATCCCAGGGCCACCCACACTCACCTCTGCAGGATGATGGGGGTCGGCAGAGTGTTATCCGGGGCGC
>NW_008824664.1:0-1158 GCF_000699105.1 Pygoscelis adeliae
ACCCCGGGATCGCTGCCTGACCCTGGGATCGCTGCCTGACCTCGGGATCGCTGCCCGACCCTGGGATCGCTGCCCAACCCCGAGGTTGTTGCTTGACCCTGGGATCGCTGCCCCACCCCGGGATCGCTGTCTGACCCAGGGATCGCTGCCCGACCCTGGGATCACCGCCTGGCTGTTGCCTGTGGCTGGAAGGAGGGTGCTGTGCACCCCGGGGATGGGGACAGTCCCTCTGGGACCAGCACATAGGGCAGACCAGGATCTGTCCCACCTGGTAGCCAGCGGCTGTCGGACGGGGCAGCAGCAGGGACGCACTCGGGATGAAGCATCACAGCGAAGCGAAACCCTCGGGTGTCCTGGCAGGGCTCTCCTCCCTAATCGTCCTTATTTGCCCAGGCCTAATTCATAAATCAGCAGGCGCGAGTAATTTCCCCAGGAGAGCATTTAGACGGGAGATTGAATGAGTAATTTACTGGGAACATTAAGACGGCACCAGATAACTTATTTATGAGAACTTTTTGACAGATCTGCCACTCAATAATTTATGCCGCACAGCATTTAGTCAGGGTCACCAGTAAATAATTCACTTATTATAAACTATAGAAGGTTTTATGAGAGGCTGAATTATTATCTTGCACCGGATTTGGGGCCGTAAATATGAAACCAGTGATGTCCCGGTAACGGAGGTGTCCCTGGATCGGGTGTGCTGAGACCCGACGCCGTGGCACGCTCGGTGCAGGGGCTGCACCGGAATGTGTTTCGGTCCTGCTGGGTGCTGGGGGGCTGCCGGGCCCCCCATGGGCTGTGGTGGCCTCTGGGAGGAAGAGGCATTGCCGCATTTTGGGGCAGCTGCTTGTGCACCAGATGAGGAAACTGGGTTTTGCTTTGCATCCTTGAGGGGCTTTTAGTAGAGCAGTCTTGGCTTTCCCCGGCTGGGGAAACTGAGGCAGGGGAGCCACCGCTCCTGGAGCCCTGAATATGGGCTCATCACTGTCATGGGGATGGTCCCTGCGCAGCGGTGATGCCGGGGGGCTCAGACGACACTCTCAGTCCCGCTGAGACCTCATCCCCCGGCTCCGTGGCTTTGTCCGTGATCACAACGTGGACGGCGGCCACCAGCATGAGCAGTGGCCCGAAGGCGGCGGCCACGAGATACCCCTT
>NW_008824664.1:2128-3018 GCF_000699105.1 Pygoscelis adeliae
TGCCACGACGATGGTTGGGTGGGGGACCGCAGCGGCGGCGATTGTAAGGGCGAGGGCGATCTCCATCTCACCCCCCCTGCAAAAAGGCATCCCGAAGCATCCCTAGGGATGGATGCTGGTGCAGCCAGGATGCTCCAGCCCACCTGCCCTGGCATCCAAGACCTGTCTGCGGCACAGTGCCCGCCCCAGGCCCAGGAGCATCCTTACCCCCGGCTGCCGCTAGCAGCATGCAGCAGAGAAGCCTGGCCCCGGCTCCGGCCATGTCCCCTCCTTGCGTGGGGCTGGCCGGGGGGGGCTGAGCGGATGCTGCAGCCCCCGACCCGTGGGGCTGAGCCCCACAGGAGCAGGAAACCCCCCCGGGGCTGGCAGCAGTGCTGTCGGAGAGGGATTGCACAAGGCTCGCTGCCGGGAAGGACACGGGTGCTCGTGGGGCGAGGGAAGCGGTGACTTGGCGGATGGGACGGGCTTCATGGAGGAAGCGGTGGCGGCTGGTGTTTGCCAGGATGTGCCAGGGCCTGACTCTGCCCCGGGACGGGCAGGAGAGGAAGGGGCAGCACCCACTTCCAAGGCTCGCTGCCGGGAAGGACACGGGTGCTCGTGGGGCGAGGGAAGCGGTGACTTGGCGGATGGGACGGGCTTCATGGAGGAAGCGGTGGCGGCTGGTGTTTGCCAGGATGTGCCAGGGCCTGACTCTGCCCCGGGACGGGCAGGAGAGGAAGGGGCAGCACCCACTTCACCGGTCTCTTGTGCGGACGATGAATAACCCGGCGGAGGCGACGGGACCAGCGGCAGAGGGGAGGCAGGGGTTTAAGATCCTGCTTGCGGGGTGTTGACCGGCCAGGGGGCATGGGCAGAGTTGGGGCTGGGGGCCTTCCCCTCGCGACCCAGGC
>NW_008824664.1:6154-7117 GCF_000699105.1 Pygoscelis adeliae
CCGCGCCCGCTCCCGCCAGACACGGCTTGTTCCCGGCACTCCGGGGGTTCTAAAGCGGAGAGGGCTGAGTGAGGGACTGCGGCCCCAGCAGACCCTCCATGACTGGGGAGGGGGCATGGTCACCGCCACCACATGCCTTCAGCCGTCCCTTTGTTCCCCCCGGGGAGACCCAGCGCAGTTTGGGAAGTTGTTTTCTGTTCCTCCTTCTCTCGCATCCTCCACCTCCGTTTACCTTTGGCTGGTGGGGAAGTGATACTCTCAACTATGCACCGTGGGGGTTATTTTCTTGGTCACCGCCACCACATGCCTTCAGCCGTCCCTTTGTTCCCCCCGGGGAGACCCAGCGCAGTTTGGGAAGTTGTTTTCTGTTCCTCCTTCTCTCGCATCCTCCACCTCCGTTTACCTTTGGCTGGTGGGGAAGTGATACTCTCAACTATGCACCGTGGGGGTTATTTTCTCCAAATGTATATTTGTTATCTAAGGCTAATACAAAGGGAATCCCATTTTCCGAAGATAGAGGGTGAAGCTCTCGCTCACCACCCTCCCCTGTGCCTCCTACAGCAACTCAAGCCCTTACAGGCAGAGCATTTTTTCCTAGACGTGCAGCCTTTCCTTAAAAAAAAAAAGACAATTTTTTACAATATTCCCTTCTTAATGGCCCAATTTAAGCGATGCTCATAGCACTGAGGCTTTCTGACCCTCAAAAACAGCCTCTTGCTTTCAGCTTCAGTTTGTGGGGTTTTTTTTTCTCACCCGACAATTCGAGAGACTGCTCTGATCCCGCGACAAGCCATCTGCTTGCTAGTTCGCACGGGGGGAAAAAAAAAAACCAAAACCAACCCACAGCCAAGCACTGACCCCGGGTGTGCTTTCAAAAGCAGTTTCCCAAGGAACTTGCCAGCCCCATGCAGATGCCTGGCACAGAGGCTGGACACAACTCATTGCAACCCCTGCGGCAGAGCC
>NW_008824664.1:8064-9920 GCF_000699105.1 Pygoscelis adeliae
CCTGCGGCCTGCACTGGTGCTGGCAGCGTTCGCAGGCAGGGCAGGAGGGATGCACGGACAGGGAGGTGTTGCTGCTGCCTGTTCGGGGAGCTGGGTGCCGGGGAAAAGCTAGCCGTGCTGCTGGCATGAAGGCATCCACAGGCACCCAGTCCGGGGAGGGCAGCGGGGTCACGGGCAGCGAGCCGGGCTTGGGGTCCCTGGAGAGATGGAGCGGGGCTGGGTGGGGTGTTTTTGGCTTTTCTTCTTTTTCTGCCCAGAGCAGGTAGAGCCGGGACAGCTCTCGCGCAGGGCCAGTTCCCCTCTGCGGGCAGCGCTGCTGCCTGCAGCACACAGGGCTTGTGTGAAAGCATTCACTTCCCTGCCAGAGCAGCGCCCACACCCTGAGGCCGGCACTGACCTTTCCTGTGTCCAGCTTTTCAAGGCCAGATCTCTCTGCTGAACAAACACAGCACCTTTCCCCTATGATTTCAGTGGAGCTGGTGGTGGCTGAGCGTCTTCTTCCTAAAAACAGCGACTTCTGCGCGAGGGGAGCAGAGAAACGCCCAGGTTCGGGGGCCAGCTTGGTGCCTGGAGCATCTCCCGGCCGCATCTCTGTATCCCCCATCGTGCCACCCTTCCCTGCTCCTGGGGAGACCGGGGGAGCATCACCTCCACCTTCCCTCTCTCGTCACGCTAAGCCGCGTCTCCCTGCCCCATTGCCCACCCTGATGGTGCAGGGCTGGGGGCCACTCGTTGCTCAGGGTTGCACAAGATGGTGTGTTTCTCGCTCGAAGCAGCAGAGCCTGCAGCAACCACCGGCTCAGCTGAGCTGCAAAACCTCCCGACGGGTGCTGGCGTGGTTAACCTGCGGTGTGCTGCACTGGCCCAGCCCCAGCGCTTGCGCCAGCTGTAGGCAGCGGGTTATGATCACACTTCCAGGCTGCGTGGTGTATTTTTGCATCATTTCTTCACCGACTCTGCACGCCCGCTGCCCTGGCAATCTCTGGCCGGGCGCAGCTCCTTGCCGGGCCAGCTCCAGGAGCCTAGGATGAGGGCATTAAGGTGCCCTCACATCTTCCTTGCAGCACTGGATGCCTGAAAAGCGGTATTTAGCAATAGTCCCTATTTCTTGCAGGCTGTTTAGTACCTGGAGTGGTGGGAAGGGCCCCCTTTGTAATGAGCGGCAGGTCCCAGGTGTGAGCCACCACGGGTGGGAACTGATAAATAGTGCCTGCTCCCCAGCCTGCTCCTTCATTTCCCCAGGGGAGGATGCTTCGGGCTTTGCTTGCTCTGGCCTCTTGTGTTCCTAGATTTGCTGAGTATAGGGATGTCCCTTCTGCACCCCAGGGTCCGGTGAGGGCAGGCATCCTCATGCCCGCGGCTTTGCAAAGACAAGAGGTTTAAGCTGGAGTTGCTTGGGGTCTCCTGGCCGTGCCAGGAGATAACAAAGCTGGTGGCTCCGCGGTTGCCCTCCGAGCATGGTTCGGTGTTCGGATCGGTTGCGTGGAGGCAAAGCCCCGCCGGGGGCTGCGGGACGGGTGGGCTAAAGCTGAGCTTCCGGAGGCTGATGCTTGCCTGGACGGCCGTGCAAGCTGGGCTTTGCTGAGGGCTGCAAGATGGGTGGTTGCGTGGGGCTGTGCCGTGCAAAGTCCACCCACGGCTGAGGCAGCCCCCGGCGCTGCCCTGACCACATGCAGACATGAGGAAGCAGCGAGGCTGTGTGCACACTCGGTCCCAGTGGCTGCGGGTGTTAGTTCATTTCAGGGGCTTTTTTATCTTGCCTCTGCCAGAGCTCTTGACATCCGGGGCTGCACTGAAAAGAGGGAGGCAAGCACAGAAACTCAAGAAAACAGGGTCCAGTGGGCAAAATTCCTGCT
>NW_008824664.1:10898-11275 GCF_000699105.1 Pygoscelis adeliae
GCCCCCCCGGCCGCTGCTGCAACGCGAGCACCCCGGTGAGCTGGAGCACGGCCAGCACTGATGTTGTGGCAGCCTGCCGCGCTGCGGCCCCAGGTAATTTGCCCTCAGGTCCATAAAAGCAGGATTTAGGGGGTGTGCAAGCCACACCGCTTCCAGTCCTCTCTTGGGGCCCTTCGTCTCCCTGCCTGGGCCAGTGAAACTGCAGAGGACGTCACGCTGACGCCAAAATGTGCCCCGCTTCCCCTCCTGGGAAAGGAATCGAGATAGCTGAGCACGGGTGATGTAACCAGGGCTGAGGTTTCCTGGCCAGGTCCGTCTTCTGCAGGCTGTGATGGAGATTGTGTTCAGCAATGGCTCGAGGCTCTGTGCTGCACTGA
>NW_008824664.1:11495-13510 GCF_000699105.1 Pygoscelis adeliae
GTTGTCCCCTGCTACTGGCGGAGGAAGCGGGGAAAGGACCCCCCAAGAGGTTTGTCCCTGGGGTCGGTGCGGTAGCTCACGGGACAGGCAGCCGTGGGGTTTTGGCTGTGCGGCCCCTGCCCTCCTCCTGGCTGCTGTCATGCTCCTAACGCTCTCCGTGCTGTTCCTGGGGTTCTCCCTCCTCCTGGGGCTGATGCGGGATAAGCCACCGGGCACTGTCACCCCCCTGCCACGTGCTGCACAGGGCAACATCCCTGTCTTCACCCACCCCTGCTGATGCAGGGTGGTCCAGGTTGATGAGATAGATGAAGCATCTCAACAGCCCAAGCATTGGTGTCCAAACCTGGAGGCCTCGTCCCATGGGGTCTAGAGGATATTCTGAGCTGGAGCATCCCTCCCCAGCCCCTGCCAGGTGCCAAGCAAGTAAAACCTCCAAGTTGCCAAGGGACCTCTTTCTCCCTCTGCTTTGCTTTGCTTTGTTTTGCTTTGCTTTGCTTGAGGGCTGAACCCCCCCCCCAGTCTGGGGGCTCTAACACGTCAGGCGTCTTACCCCGCACCAAACTCCCCCAGGACATGTCGAGGAGACGCTGACCGTCTACGAGGATGTGGGCAAAGCCCAAACCAGCCGAGACGCTGTGAGTGCCGTCCCTGGGCGTCCCCTCCCTGCGCTGCTTGGAGGGACGGGACCTCTGTTTGGAAATGTCTGTCACCCCAGGTTGCATCCTTTAACCAGCCTGGGGTCGCTTTCTCCCCCAGAATAGGACCAGTGAGGCCACCGTGGGAGGAAACACCATCTACGCTGTCATCTGCACCAACACGAAGGTAGGGTCAGTCCTGTTCAGGTGAGGGGGACTGGAGCTGCTCCCTGGGCTTTGCTGTGCAGTCCCTGGGCTGGATGTGTCCATGGCAGCTGCCAAGACCACCCCTTTTGCCCAAAATTTGTTTTTCTTTGTGCATCTCGACCGTTTTTTTTTCCCTGGCAGGCACCCAGCTGCGCTCAGGAGCCCAAAAGCTGCACCATCTACTCCACGGTTCAGCCCACCAGGAAGGTGAGGTTGCCCCGCCGTGATCCCGGCCCCTCTGCAGCGGCACAGAAACCGGGGTCCCCTCGGTTCGTCAACCGGGTGCTGGGTTCACTGTCCCGCTCATGCCTAATGGCAGGTTCTCGCTCTGCTCCACAGCCTCCTTCTCTCAAGAAGAGGAGGCTGGACCCAGCTTTGGTTTCCACTGCCTACGCAGAGGTAACGGGCACCGGACCGGTGGGGAGATGAGCCCTGGGTATCTCCAAAGCTCATCAGCTTTTTGGGGCCGTGGTGTGATAACCCTCACCCATTTCTCTGTAGGCTACAGGGGGGGTCTAGGCACTGGTGCCCCCCGTTGCAGATCTCGCCCCCAGCTCCTGCTGGCCACCACCTCTCCTAGTGCCTCGGCTGCCTCAGCAAGACCTTCCCTTCCCTATGGGCCTCTTCTCCCGGAGCACCCAGAGCACCTCCAGCACCCACCAGGACCCCACCTGGCAAAGCCAGGGTCTCACTCGGGACGGAAACAGTCAGACATGGGTTTCTGCAAGGATGCAAACCCCAGCTGCACCTTGGAGGCTTTCCTGTGAGGGAAGGAGGAAAGAGTCGGTGATGGAAACCTGTCTTGAGGAGATGGATGTGAAATTGGACAGGCGGGGTCGTGGGGGAAGAGGATCCATGTGATGTGCGTGTGTTTAGTGCCAGCGTGTGATCTTGTGGGTTTTTTTAGGTCTTGACAGGTTCGATACACCTCGGGAATTTATTTGTAGGTGCGAATATAAGCTGAACTGCATGAGGCAATTGTGGTGCTTGTTTAATTAGCTTAATTGGCTATTTATAGCCTGAAACGTACCTTGGGCACAGGCAGGGAGTGGGAATTGCCTTATTTGTGGCTCGGGAACCTCTGAAGCAAATGGGGTCTCATGCGGAGATGCACTTTGCAAAGTTTCAGCCGTGTGTGTCAGGTAGGGGAGAGGTGGCCACGGGCATCGGCTC
>NW_008824664.1:13588-14329 GCF_000699105.1 Pygoscelis adeliae
CCCTTCCCACCTAAGTTATCCCACGCTCCTACAGCACGAGTGGCCCCGGGAGGAGGAGGTGGAGAAAGAGGGGCTCCGGCTTCAAAGATCTTCCCAAAGGCAAGATCAAGGGCTTTTCTTTGGGATTAATATGAAATGTGGCACTTTGATGGCAGCATGGGGAGTGGTAGCAGCTCCACAACGCTCCCCTCCCGTCCGAGTCCCCGGATCAAAATAGCTTTGTGGCTGCTCCCTGTGAAAAGAGCATTAATTGGGATCATTAACCGGGAGCTGCGCTGGGAGGCTGGCTTGGGGAGGGAGGGGGTGTCTGGCTGCCACAATGAGGGAATTTAGGGGGCCGGGCTGGCGCGGATGGGGGCTCAGGCACAGCGTGCTGGCACTGCTGCTGGAGCCAGGCTGGTTTATGCCATCGCAAGCCCCATCCTCTGCTTTTCACGATGTGCAGGTGTGAATCAAATATGTCTTGCACTGTAACTGCTTCCCCCTCCACACATAGCACTCGGCATTGATGGAGAGGCGGCAGTGGAGCCTGTGGCTGGCTGAATTCAGTGGGAAAAGTTCAGGCACGATGGAGGGGGATGGAAATCCTTTGGCGCAGGCGCTGGGGATGTGGTGGCAGTCCTTGCTGGGCTGTGGCTGCTGCCTGGGAGCGGGGGCTAAAGCAGGAGCTGCATCTCAGCCCTTTGCAGCCCGAAACGCCGGGTCCCCGCGCTCCTGATGAGCAGAAACGTCTGAAGGCGA
>NW_008824664.1:14394-18461 GCF_000699105.1 Pygoscelis adeliae
AATTTATGCTAATGACCTGCTTTTGCATATTGGAGATAATTTGCAGCACTCGCTGCAAGCGCTGAGGCAGCACTTTGCTCCCTGCCAGGGAAGTTTGCTTTCCCATCTCCACGGGTTTCTATCAGAGCGGTGTAATCGGGTGCGGGGACAAGCCAGCAGGTGCTTGGCACCACGGTGCCACCGGATCGGTGCCAGTGATCCAGCCACAGCATCATCGCGTGGCTGCTGGTGTGCTCGCGCTAATGTCTCCCCGCGCTGACATCGGATCCCCTCCCCGATGGACGGGGACTGCTCAAGGGCTGAAATTAAACTGGGTCAGGGCTCAGCGGGTGCCGCTGTCGCCCTTTGTTCACGGCCAGGGTCAGCCCCGGTGCTCCTCGCTCACGGCTGGGGAGGCGTGTGGGAAGACGCCGGCGGCTGTTTGCCCCCGACGCGGGGGCTGCGCTGGCTTCGCTGCCCCGTGCATCCTTTGGCCTCTGCCGAACAAAGGCCCTGAAACGTTGTCTTTCAGGAAGGAATCCAGGCCGTAATTAAAATCCGTTGTTTTAAGCATCTGCCCTGGTCAGAGGCCAGCGCGCTGGGGCTGCAGCACGTGCTTTAGCATCAGGGAGTCATCCCTCCCATCTCCTTCCCACCTGCACTGATCGCCTGCGAACCGGGGTCACGGGGACACCCCCAACGCCGGTGCCGGTGGTCCCCGCTCAAGCTGGGGCTGCTTGATGGCATGTCCGGGGGCCAGACCTCAGCGAGGACACAGACCTGGGTTTGCAGGTGGAGAAACGGGAACCCTGTGCGTTGGTTACAGCAGCTGTAAAGGGGAGATGTGACCCCTGGGGTCTGCGTTTCATTTACCATCAGGATGGCGGGGCGACTCTGATAGGGGGGTGGGGGGCCCATGGGGTGCTGTGCATGCTGTCCCCAGGGAGGCTCGGGGCTGCTGCCTGTTCTCGCCCATGGGGTGGTGTCACGAGCCCCCTGGGTTTTGCAAACCCTGGGCGGTGACTTGTTCTTGAGGCAGCCCGGAAGCGAAGGAGGAACTTTGGTGGGTTCATGCCGTCTCCCAGCCGCGTGGCTGCCCCGCCAGTCCCTTTCCTGCAGAGCCCCCCCAGCCCCAGGTTTAGGGACGGTGGCAGGGGGCTGCAGGCTTGGGTGGGTCCTCAGTGAGCAGCTGCCCGGCGAGGGGGATTTCCACCCTGGGGATTGGGTGCAGACACAGAGAGAAGATGGCGGCAGGGCTTACAATGGTGCTCCTTTTCCTCTTCTTCATCACGCAAGGTATGGCGGTGGGTTCCCCCGGGGCGAGGGTGCTGGGCTGGGGGGAGATGGCTTTGGGGACGGTGGGGGACCTTGGGGACGTGCCCGTGGGTAAACCCTTCCTGTCCCCACTCTCTCCCCCAAGCTTTTCCCATCCCAGCGCTGTGCCCGAGGTGCGACCCGCTGGTTCCCTTCCCGTGGGAGCCCCCGGCATCGCCACCACCAAGCTGGGGGTGAGGGGCTGCTCTGGGTGAGCCTGGAGTGGGGAGAGGACCCCAAAAATGAAAGCGAAGGAAAAAAACCTTCACCAGGGGATCTGGGCGGTCCCACGCTCAGAGCGAGGAGGCAGAAATCCCACCACCAGCTGTAGGGCTTGTCCCTGCAACATGCCTCCAAGGCTGAGAGAGCGTAAAGGCGTTAGGAATTAGTGAGCAAATGGGTTATTTGCATTTTCCGCATGTCTGAGAGGAATCGAGGTCCCCAGGCAGGAACGAGTCCCAGGGAGGTGTGGGCCGTGTCCGGCTGGCCAAGCAGCACCAGTCTCTGCTTTCTCAGCAGCCCGGGCGCCACACAATCCATCATCGAAGGTGGTCGGGGTTGTTCATGGGGTGGCGTATCTCAGTCCCAGACTGCAAAACCAGACCTACCACCAAATCCACTGGCGACGCAACAACTCTGTGAAGATCGCCAGCCGGGACAGCAGTGCGAAGGTCCAGTACCCCAACAGCACCTACAAGGGACGCCTGGAACTCTTCCCCAACAACACCCTAAAAATCAGCTCCCTGCAGAAAACTGACAGCAGCATGTACCAGGTGTACCTGGAGGATGAGCTGGGCAAGGAGCACATTGAAAACATCCTCCTGGCAGTGTACGGTGAGCTGGGAGGACGGGAGGGTTGTCCCAGAGCCCCATGAGGGGACAGGGAGACTGTGACATCCCACTGCCTCTTGCAGATCTGGTCCCGAAGCCCACTGTGAATGCCAAAGTGATCAGGGATGACCCGACATGGTGCAAAGCCACCCTGCAGTGCTCGGTGGGGCTCGAAGGGGTGACCTATGAGTGGATCGCCCCCAGCAAGCTCCCGCTGGAGGGCGCGGGTGCCTCTGAGCAGCATGTCTCCTTCAACCCCTTAATAGAAACCTACATCTGCAAAGTCAGCAACCCTGTCTCCTCCAACAATGCCTCGTTGACCTTCAGGTACCCCTGCTCCTGGACAGGTACTGCCCACGGTGCGCGCATGAGATGGCAAAACTCGGGAGGGGTGGGCTGCAAGGTGGCCTTGGCTTTGAAGGGTCCCCGGAGCAGCGGCAGTGACCCTGAGGACAGCAGGTCCCTGCAAGGCTGGAGGTGGCCCATGGGTCAGGAGTGGTGGGTCCCTTTTCCCCCTGCACCATGGGCTGGTGGGTGGCAGGAGCCCACCTGGGGAGGGGGTCGGGGTGTCCCCTGCCAGGGCTGGGCAGCCCACAGCCCTCCCCACACCCCGGGTCTCCCTCTGCCTCCAGGTGAGTTCTCCGCTGCTGCATCCTGCACCACCACCAGCATGCTGGTGGCCCTGGGGCACCTCGTCCTCCTCCTCACTCTGGCTTAAGGACACTCCGCGGTTGACATCTCTCCTCATCTCATCACCCCCCGTTGCAGGACCAGCACCTAGATGAGATGCCCAAACCCACTGGATGCAGGAAGATGTGGTTGGCTCAAGCAAAACATTAAACCAGTGTCTGTTACACCAGCACTCAGCCTCATCCACAGCCGCCTGCTTCCCACCAGCCCAGGCTCTGGCCGCTCTGCCACTGCCTTCAGGGTAGCTCTGTGCCTCAGTTTCCCTCCTCACCTTTCCTGCTTTGCTTTACTCAGGTCACGTTCTCTAGATCTGAACATAACAGAGATGAAGTCTGTTGCAATGGTGTTTCGAGAACCCAGGCAGCCTAAATTGCTAAATTCACGGTTGACTTCTTGGAAATCCTCCTCTCCCCAGCCCTGAGATCTGTGGGGAGACCCAATCCGAGCCTTTTCCGGTGCTCGCCGTGGACTTGGGGGGTCCTCGGCCATTGCCTGCTGTCAGCCTCGTCCCTTTATGGGACCGATGAGCAGTGCGACAGTGCAGGATGGTGCACGACGTGTTTAGCCTGAAACCAGTGACACCAGCATGGGTGCAGCTGGCTGCTGCCCAACCTCCAGGGCAGGAGCACTGGAGCATCTCGAGGGGGCAGAGCTAAGGTGGCACCTTTGGCTTTCTTTGCAAGGGAGGGTTCGGCAGGGCGAGTTCGGTCTCTGCCTTCAGAAGTGTCTGTGCGTACATTAAATTAAATTTAACCTTAAACCCCACGTTTTTAGGTGCCTGTTCTGCATTCTTGTCTGGGCTGGGGTTGGCTGCAGTGGGTGCTCGGGGACCGGGGGGATGATGGAGGGAGCCACGTTTCCCCCCAACACCCTTGCTGGGGACAGGAGCCCTTCCACAGTCGTCCCCCATGGGAGGAGCCCGTTCCGGATGGTGGCACATGGGCCCATTGGGGTGGGAGGATGTGTCTTGTGAGCGCTGGAGATGGTCCCTCAGCCTGCAAGGAGGGATGGGGACATGTCTCAGGGCCACCGCAGCCCCAGGACACTGCTGCTCCCGCCAGCTCCAGCAAACCAGCCCAAGAAAGAGAAGAACTGGGCTCTACCCTCCGTAAAACCCGAGGCATCACTTTCCAGAGCCATCTTTAAGCAAAGACTCCTAAGGCCAGATTCATCAAAGGGTCAACAGGGACCTCGCCGGCTCGTTTGAAAAATCAGTAACGAGCACAAGTCGTTCCAGCTCCCAGGTCTAATGA
>NW_008824664.1:18502-26981 GCF_000699105.1 Pygoscelis adeliae
AGCACCAATGTTTATTTTTGCAGAAATCCCCCCTCTTGAAAATATTTGGTTGGGTCTTGGTCCGTTCCCACATGGGGGTTTGGGGCTCTTTTGCCTCTGACAAAATCCAGGATAACTGCTGAGCACCAACATCATAAAACCTCCTGCGATGAATAAATACGGAGGCCGGTGCCGTGCCTCGGTCGTCTTTCCAGCCAGAAGACGTCAGCCTGTGCTGATGGGGAAAGTAAAGGCATTTTGGATCATTATTTTCCGTTAAAGGAGGTTTTTCTGTGACTGCCTGTATGTTTTTTGCGCCCCCAGGTGCTTCCTGGAAGGAATTTTTCTTGATGGTTTTGCTTGTTAAACAATTTTTCCCATTTCTCCCGAGCAGTGCCAGCCCAGCCTGGGGCACGCTGCTGTGGTAGTTGCCCCATGGGTGATATTGGCGTTTTATGGCTTTCCTGGACCAGTTTGTGGTCAATGGTCTTCTCCATGCCGGCACAGCCTGCACCCAAGCGCGGGGCACCTATCCGTGGCGAGGGGAGGGTTGGGGACCGTCCTGCTGCCCTGCCTGGAGGACCGAGCTGGTGGAGCCCATCCACCAGAGACCTCCTTCCTGACCACCGGCTCTTCGGGTGCGATTTGTGCCGGGGCAGCTTGCTGCTCTGCAAAATACCCCAAGGTGATATCTTCGCCCTTCCGCCATCTGGCCAAGTGCTCGGTCCAGGAGCCGGCTGCCTCCAGTAGGAACCACCGCTGCGTTTCAGTTAAGCCGAAGCTCCTTGCGTGTGTGCAGTGAGAAAAGGAGCCGAGTGCCCTCATACTATTCTTAATCATCCTTTCTTTTTTACGCCTCTGCCGAGCTCTTCCCTTCCGTGAACTGCTGATTATTGGGAAATGGCTTGGGTGTTTTTTGTTTTTTTTTTTCCCCTCAACCAGATGCTCTCCGAGCAGGAAGGAGCAGCCTAGCAGGATGCCGGGGTGGTTTAGTGTGGTTTTAGGCTTTTTATCATTAGAAATAATTTATTGGCAACAAAACTCATGGAGGCGTTGGAGCTTGGCTCCACTGAAAATCGGTGGGATGTAAGTCCACCCTTTATACCCCTGTGGCACTCAAATTTGGTTTAAAACAGCGGAGGAATTCCTGCTTCACGCTGTCGCCTCTGCTCTCCTCCAAAAACCAGAAAAAGCAATGGAAACTTGAAGAAAGCAATAGGCAAAAAAACCCTTCTCCCATTCTAAAGCTGTGTGGGCCGAGCACCGACGGAGGTGAATAATTCATTCCAGTAAAAACACAAAAACAACCAAGCTTTTCTCACGCCTTTCCAGCAGTGGAACGAGCGAGTGGTGTTTTCCCTGCGCTCCCCATCCCCGGCTCTCCGCTGAGCGCGGGAGGCTGCGGTCCCCATTCCATCCCCACCTGGGGGAACACCCGCAGGAGGGGGGACCATCCCCGTCCCCGAGCACTCGCCGTGGGGATGGCGTTGAACAGGAGCAAACTGAAGTCCAGATCACCTCCCCGAGTGCTCAGCCTGAGAACAACGACTGGGCTTTTCCTCCGTGAGTTTTTAAAGACCACCCATACTCCTCCTCGCTGTAGATCCCATGCAGCCCAAAGCAGGGGTGTGGGTTAATCCCAGAATATTTGGGGCTTTCCTGCACTGGTGGGCATTGTGGCCGCGAGCACCGGTGCACGCCGGCTCTCTGGGCGAGCTTCGTGCCGGGTTCCAGCCCCATGGCACTGGGATCGAGCCGCAGTGGTTGGCATGCTGCAACGTGGCGGGGAGCGGCTGTCTGCCTCCACCCCCGCTGCGGTAGCAGGGTTTGGAGACTCTGTACAGCCCCAGGAAGCTGTTACCATGCGTGAAACGATTTTCTTGCTGATCATTTCCTCTTCTTTTGGGCTCAGGTTAGGGACCCATGGCAGGATGATGCAGTTCTGGTACAAATTATAAATCGATGCTCTGCTTCCTTCTGCAGGTCTCTCGGGCTGTCTCCAGTGAAGCATTCAGCAGCACGACTCAGTGCTTTGAATACTTTCCACTCAAGAAAAAAAAAAACAAAGAGTCATTCAGCCAAAAACAGGAAACACATGGCCCAGGGCAGCGTCTCTGATTTGAGTACACCTGTTCTTATAATGAGCCCGGCAGCAGATATTAACTCCACTGCAGCAGAGGCTCCGTGAGCTGAGGCATGGGCTGCAGCGTGTGTCTCTGGCTGCTGATCTCGCTTGGCTGTGTTTGGGGTATGTATGTTTTCCTCTCCGCGAAATACTCCGTTCGGATTGTTTGGGGATTTTTGTCAGATGTTTAGACCTTTAGAAATTGTGAGCTGTGTGCTGGGCGGATGGGCAGATCGAGTATAAATATTCATACAGAAGATAAATGGCTCGCAACTCCAAGCTGGATGCGTGGTGCATCCCTAATATGCTCCTACTAGTCAGGCTGAGGGAGGAGAGAATAAAAGATGATGAATGAACGAAGATGGTGATGGACAAAGCGTAGCTGCAATAGTGAAGCACTCTACCGTGTGTTTTAATGGGGCATTAATAGCACTGAGCAAATAATTTAGTACCAGATGTGAATTGGGGTACTTGAGATGAAGGTCCTTGGTGGATCGTCTCACTCTCTGTGATAATGAGTGTCTCAGATCAAGAGGTGCCAGTGGGCTGGGAGACGGTACCCAAGCAATAAAATGTATATAAGGCAAGCGGGTAGGGACTGGCAGCGGGGCAATGCCTGTTTTCTGGGTGCCCGGAGAGCCCTGGCCGGCTGTGGACGGTGTCCTGGGAACGACGGTGTCCTAGGCGAGTCGAAATCCCTCCCCAGGCCAGCTTGTCAGGGAAGCAGGACGCCCCGGCTGCCTCAGGGCTCCTGGGTCCTCTCCTCCCAGCCCGCCGCTAGTTACAGAAGGATGTTGCAAAATCAGTTTCGGTGGCACTCAGCCTGCGCAAAAGCGCTCGGGTGAGTCAGGGCCCCTGAGCAGAGCAGAGCGAAGGGAGCTGTGACTAATCCTGACCTTCTTCTGGGTGCCAGCCCGATCTCCGTTCTGCTTCCCTGGGGGCACCGTGTGTCCCCGCAGCCCCACGAGCCCTCTGCCACTGCATCTGTGTAATGACCAGGTATAAAACGAAGGGCTCGGCCAGGAAACCAGAGACCTTGGCAGAGCTGGGGTTTCTCCTCGGCTCTGCTGGCTCACTGTTACTAGAATACCTGCCTTTAAAATCCCCCCGGGGTTTTCTGCTTAGCCAGCACACTGAAAGTCCCACGAGCCCAATACCTGATGTGAGGGTTGCTCCGGATCTAGCGCTGTGCCGGTGCAGGTCGCTTGCCTTCCTCCAGTCCCTCCATCCGGGCTTCAGCCCGGATGGCATCACAGCTTTTTACATCCCTCCTCCTGCAGCCTTGCTCCAGCCGAGTCGTCTTGCCCGCAAAGGAGATGCTCCTCGCCGGGGCAGAGGGTTTTTCTAACGTGATGTAAAAAGGGCTTTTCCATTTGGTAATTAATGAGGAGCCTAACCGCTGCATGTCAAAAGTACACGTTGCTGAGAAAATACAGCATCTGCCTGCGTGCTGGGCTTTACAGTAAATGTAACAGCAAAAAAATGTATGAGGCACTGGGTCAGCCGGACCGTGGGGTTTCTGCGGGACGACGGCCGTGTCCGCATGGCTGCTTCAATGCAGGGGAGATGTAGTCCACAGGGACAGCTCAAACTGCTGTGTTTCATGCCACAGAGGTGGGGGGGGGAAATAAGCGATGGCAGTCACTTGGGATGGCAGCGCAGAGAGTGTTTGCTCTGTGGTTTTTACTGGAAGCATACGGGCCGCCAGAGAGGCGGATACTGGGCTTATCTGGGCCTCCCCAGACCAGTTCTTCTGAGGCAGCTCCCCCTCTTTTCTTTTCTCCTCTGGGGCAAAGCCTCGCCCCAATGGAAAGAAGTCGGTAGGAAAAGTGGGGGATGACGCAGTGGGGGTCCCTTCCACGCTCCCGCTGCCGGCGGCTGGCAGAAGCGGTGAGCTGGCACCTCTCCCCGCACTGTTTCCTACAAAAACAAACTTGTTTGCCCAGGGGTGAGGGCAAATATGAATCACTGCCTTGCAGCGAAAGGCAGGAAAGGGTCTGGGGGGGAAGATCCTCCCGCGTGCTCTCCAGGAAATCCAGGTGGTTGAGATGCTTTGGGACACGTGGGAGATGCTTGCACCCCTCTTCTTAAGAGCACTTTTCTGTGGCCACCAAGAAACAGACCTGGGACCACCTCGGCCAGGAGAAGGGCAACCTGGGATTTACACCTGAGCCCACCGGAGGCTGCACTTCCTGCAATTTCTACAAGAAAAGAAGGTTTCTGGAGCTGAGGCACTTGGGAGAGCTGGGTGCCATGATGTGCACCCAACTGCAGGCTTTGGCCAAGAGCCACCGAGCATTGTTTCCCTCTGGACTGCCCTGGTGTCACCGGGACTTCTCCAGGCTTGTCCCACCGCTGCCAGCGCCCTTCTCCCAGCACCAGCATCCCCACCGGACTGGGACCACAAGCGCCTTCCCCTGCTTGAGGCAGCCTGGCTCCATGGGGTGATGTTTCGCTGTGCTGGCTGGATGTCATTGTGCCAACAGAAAGCCCAGAGCCTTAAATCAGGATTCGGCCATCATGCACAGTGGTGTCTGACGCTGGAGAACGTTGAGGCTGATGCAAATGAAGACTCTCTCGCCTCGCTCCGGGAAGGCTTGGGTGGGGAGGAAGAGCAGAGGAAGGCAATGCTTCCCCTCTGGCTCCTGAGCTGAGCCCTTGACCTTCGGGGTCGAGGATGTGGGGCTGAGGGCTGGGGGTCACTCCTTTGGTTCTGGGGATGGTCCTGTGGGGTGTGCATGGGGCAGAGCTCACACTGAGCCCTGACGTACAGTGCAACTCGCGTTCCCACCTGCCGACAATCGCTGGTGCAGGATGTGGTGGATAACCCAGAGCTTGAAAACGTGGTTAGATAATCTGTTCAGTTTTTGACCGATTTATCTCATGCAACTCAAGCCGTCCCCAATCTGTGGATTACCAGGGTGGGTCCAATGCCATCACCGGCTACCGCAGCTCCGCAGGCATCTGCCCTCCTCCAGCAGAGCTGGGATGGGGGGGGATGGTGGCTCCGAGCCCCCCATGCCTCCCTGTCTGCCTCAGCCCTTCTCTCCACTCTCCTCCCAGGCATGGGCCGCGGGGCGAGGGAGACGGTGCTGGGCACCTTGGGGAAGGCAACGATATTGCAGATCCCCCCCGAACTCCAGGACCTCGCCCTGCGCTTTCGGGAGGCCGTGTGGAAGCGGGACACGGAGGACCCACAGAGGAAGCTCGTCCTGCTCAAGTACTCGGATGGCAACTACACCAACTACATGGAGGGACGGACTCGCTTCCACAAGTCGAACTTCTCCCTGGAGATCCTGAACACCAGCCGGCAGGAAAGGCAGCTCTACGAGTTCATTGTCAGCAAGGGGCCAGAGGAGAAAGTCTGGCAGATCCAGCTGGAGGTGTACGGTGAGACATGCTGCTTTGGGAGGACCGTGCTGGATGCTCTCAGCCTCTTGCGGTGCTGGGAGCAGGTCTGGGAGGTGGGTGGCGGTCAGGGCGGGTGGGAGATGCCCACCCTGATGTCAAGGTGCTGCAGTGAGTCCAGGACCCTCTTGCAGCCCCATCTGGGTACCCCCAGGAGCCTTTGGGTGCGTGCAGACCATGTCCCTCTCTCATGCTGTTTGCAGCGGGTCTGGGGCCAGACTGGTTCCTCTCCATCTCCTGGGGATTTAGGAGAGGCCAGCAGGATTTCCCGGGCAGGGGCCAAGGCAACGTTTGCATCCTTCCCCAGACACAAACCTTTGCCCCCTCCCTCCCTCCCTCTCTCCAGAGCCAGTGTCTGATCCCAGCATCCAGATCCTCGGCTGGGCGCTGGTCAACGACAGCTGCACCGTCACTCTCAACTGCACGGCGGAGCGAGGGGACAACGTCTCCTACAGCTGGGGCAGCTGGGACACCAGCACCTTGGGGCTCTGCTCCCACAACGGCAGCCTCCTGTACCTCTCCTACCCCCTGCAGAACACAAGCATCGCCTGTGCCTGCACGGCCAGCAACCCCGTCAGCAGCCGGGTCGTCACCTTCAACTCCTCTGAGTGCAGCTACGAGCAAGGGGGTAAGTTCCCAGTTGCTGACCTGGCTCTCTCCAGCCTCCTGGCCCTGCTCTTGCTTTGCAGGGGACTTTTTCACGCTGCTTTAAGCAGCCTCAAAGGAACCTTTTGCAAGAAAAGCAGCTGCTGCATCACCTGCTCAGGGTTGCCCCGTCCTTCCCATAAACGCCAGCCACGTGTCCCACCTGCCTTCCCGGCCAGCCCGGCCACCGCACTCGCTGCGCCCCGGTGCTTGAAGCTCATTTTAAATGCATGAGACTCGTACGCCGGGTGGTTTGGGGAGGATAAAAACCTCGGTGACAACTTCCCCTTTGGAGGCTCTCGGGGCAAAAGTCATGCTCTCTCTCACTGGGATTTTCTAGCACTCCCTCGTGACGTGGGGGACTTTTGCTGGGGCTGTGTGGCCTGGTGGCTGCCCCTTTCCCCAGGGATCCAGAGGTGAAGTCACACCTCTGCTGGGGTTCTCACAGTGACCTGTGCTGAGAAAATATCCCTGTGGGGAAAAACGATCGGGACTCTTCCTTAGGAAAGGGAGATGCTGACATGAAATGAAATGCTCCAGGGGGGTTTTGGGCTTGTTTCTCACCCCCTCGCACTGTGGGACACCCCTGCATGGTGTCACCGTTAGTGGTCCAGGAGCAGGGCCGCCCTGAGTGTCTTCCCGCAGTGGGAGCTCGGCTGGTGGCTGGAGCTGCAGAGCTCTGTCCCAGGGCCCTCTTCTCATGCACCTGCGATGCAAGGGCGTTGTACAAAGGGGCTGCCTCCCCACAGGCCTCTGTAAAGCCACCGGAGAAGTTTTTAGGGCTTTATCTGGCCCCGATCTGGCTCCCAGCAGGTTTTTCACTGACTGTTGCAGTCTGGAGGCGATTAGAGAGAGCTTTGCTCAAGAGAAGCATTTCCTGCCCCTTGTTTCCTGTTCTACCAACATCATCAGCCCAAAATTAGGTGACAAGATGAAGAAAGATTTTAGCAGCCCGTTCTGCTCAGCACTGGGTGAACCTGGGCCCCAGGGCCGGTGGCTGACTCCCTCCCCTCCCTTCTCTGCCCTCCATCCCAGGCAACGCCGGGCAGAGGACGGAGCATCTCGTGCTGCTGGTGGTGGTGCCCATTGTCGCAGTAATGATAATCACCGGGGTCTTCACGGCTGCCCATTTGGCCATGCCCATCGGTGAGTGCGTTGAGGGAGGGGTGCGGGGGCGGTTGGTGGTCTGCGGGTGGAGTGAGCCTTGCGGGGGGGGACAGAAGCTGCCCCCAGCCAGCCCCAGAGAATGGACCAAAGGGCTGATCCTTGCAGGCACCTTGTCTTGGGAGTACCCTGGCCCTTGGGAAGGAGCAAAATGTTTCTCTTGGAAGCACAGAGTAAAAGGCAGGAAGGAAACCAGCTTAAAAAAAAAGAGAAGTGTACCTGCACGTGATCTCCAACGCTTTACGAGGATGATGGAGCTTCTGAGATCGTATTGCATGGTCTCAAGGGGAACTGAATGATCCCAGCACAAATTTGAGAGCGTATCATCTCTCCAAGTGCCTCAGCTGGGCTGTGTCTCCCCTTCCCATTCCTCGTGTAGCAGCAAATTTACAAAGCTGACCTGTGGCAGCCAGAAATCCTCTGACCACGGCTGGGCAGCTGCAGCGATGGGGATGCAGCTGGGTCCAGCCAGTGGGCACCATGCCAGGGACGGATCCAGCATGGGCTCACCCTTGCCGTGCCTTGGGGTGCAGGAGCAGGATGTGGCTTGCAAAGCGCTGGGGTCCCCTCTGGGTCCCTGCTCACCTCACAGCTCGGTGACTTGCTTATCCCCCTGCAGCCGGGCAGGAGCAGGAGCACTCGGCGCTTGCCGAGGACAGCACGGTGCACACCATCTACTCCCAAGTGCAGCGGGTGGAGGTGAGCCATGACCCCAGCCAGCCTCGGCGCACGGGGGGAAAAATGCTCCTTTAGCGATGGAAATGCTCCTTTAGCGATGGGACCCCGAGCGCTGCAGCCAGCAGGGAACGCGGGCATGACCCTGCTGGGGTTTCTTGGGTGGGGGTCTCGGACGGTGGCAGCCTGGCTTTGGGCAGCAGCGAAGGCAGCAGCACCCAAAGCCCTGGGTCGTTGCTGGGTGCCTCCTCACTGGTCTGCGGCACCCTCTGTGATGGGCTTTGACCACTGGGTGTCAACACAGCCCCGCGGCTGGTGAAGGAGAGGGTGAAATTGTGGCTGGGGGGCACTGGGTTGGCTGTGGGCTCCCCGGGGTCACTCATCCCTGCCGTTCCAGGAGTCAGCCTGGCTGCCACTAATTTGGGAATCTCTGAGAATAAGGTTGGGTGCTGCAGCTTCCCCAGCCCCCAGCCTCCCAGGGGG
>NW_008824664.1:27295-32259 GCF_000699105.1 Pygoscelis adeliae
GGCTGCCCCTCCCCGGTCCTCGCCCCGGCTGGACATTGCCACGGGGCACCCCACGGCCCCCCTCCAGCTCAGGCACCTCGCTGACCCCTTTGTTTCTCTGCTCTTTGCTGCAGAGCCCCGACAAGGAGCACACGACGGTTTACGCCAGCGTGATGATGCCCACGGCCTGAGCTTCTCCAGGCAGCGGGCGGCAGCCCAGCCCGGCCTCCGCCTCTGTTCGCCAGGCACCGACGTCCACGTTCCCGGCTGGAGGAAATCCCGTTTGTCCCTGGGGAATTGGGGCAGAACCCTCCGGCACGCGCCGACCCCTGCCGCAGCCGAGCTGGGGCCGCAACGATGGCTGCGGAGGTGAGGGACGGCGGAGCAAAGAGCAGGGCTGAAGCAAGGCAAGAAATCTCCCCAGGCTGTGGCTAAAGGTGGCCTGCAAGATGCTGAAGCAGCGGGAGAAGGTAGAGGGGCTCTGGATACGACCCCACAGCCAGGCATGAGCGAGGGAGAGAGAATCAGCACCTCAGAGGGGAAGGGCCAGCCCATCAGCACCGTGGTGCAGCGCCGGGAAGTGTGGCCGGAGCAGGTTTGCACCCCAACCTCATCCCTGCCCCGTGGGTTTTCACCCCACGGCCTCATCCTGTGGCCCCGGTTTCACTAGAGGGAGCCCCTGGCTCGTGGCAGCCAGCAACACCGGTGACACACAGGGACGTGGGTTCAACGGCAGCGGGGAAAAAATCAGAAGCAATTTCTTTTTTCTTTTTTTTCTTCTTCTTTTCCAACCTCTGCTCTGCAACTGGTCACGAAATGCCTGAGTCGTGGCCCAAGCAGTGAAGAAAGTTTTGCAATCCCCTCGGGGCTGAGCCCTCTCCGCTGCCCGATTCCCCTGCACCAAGGGCACCGGCAGCCCATGCCTGCACCCGGGAAAGCACCCGCGTCCCACCGCACTTTTCCATCCCCATCCTTTTCCACTGATGACTACGGGAACAGGCGAGGATCTTCCAGGTGGACTATTTAAAGCTGGATTTCTGGCTGAGAGGGGGAGGCAGCCCCTGCCTGTGGCCTGGCCACCCTCTGCCTGCAGCAGCTTCCAACTTCCCTGCAGAAATACCCAGCGTGGGGATGCTGGAGGTGGCCTGGAGGAGGGACCAGGGCTGTAAAATCTTTCCACCACCCCCCCCCCCAGCCCGAGCTATTTTATAATCCCTACATAACTCAGCTCGTACAGCAGGTCTGATCTCGTGTGCTGCTGCTAAGGGAAAGGAAAATAAATTTATAGTAAAGCCTTTTGGAAAGGTTTGCTGGAGGAGTGTGTCAGGGGCTGGATCAGTCTTTGCGGGGGGCGGGGGAGAGAAATCAGTGTTTTTGCACCTCCCTAGCTTCCTTCTTTCGTTACTACAGAAAATCAGCTGAGCTGCTTCCTTGGAAAAGTCTGCCCGCAAAACAACTACTTCCCCAGGAGCATGGGCAGGTCCAGGGAAGGGCAAGGGCAAGGTCATGCTTGCCCTTGTGCCTCTAAGACGGTGCAAAAGCCCCACATTCTGTGCCCGGCACTTGTGCAGGATGGAGCCCGGTGCTACCTGTGTCAGTCCTTGCGGAGCGATGGGGCAGTGGCCCGACCCTGTGACGTGCCGCCCCGGCGTGCCGTCCAGTCATCGCAGCCCGCCCCACGGCTGCGAGGGGATGTCAGATGCTCCATATGGGGAAGAGTTCAAGTAAAAATGCTGATGTCGCCATTGCAGAGGAGCATTGAGACAAGATGCTGCAGACCCCCCCCCTCCTGGGTGATGCTCAGAGGAGGCTAAAGGGAGTTATGGGATGGCTCATCCCCCAGGGTGTCTCTTTGTGCCTCTCAGCTCACGCCCCCTGCCAGGGTGTTGCGAAAGAGAGGAGCTGCTTTTAAGGAGTTCAGCAATTTTTAGTGTGTTGGTATTGAGCAACGATGCTGGTCCCTGTGCTAATGCATCCCATCGCCCAGCCTCCTGCAGCACAGCACTGGGGCAGCGCTGAGGGGCGACAGCAGCCCCTAATCCCTCGCTGGGGTAGAGGAACCAGGGCTATTTTAAAGCCCAACATCCTCAGCTGGTCCGGCGCGCTTCCCCCACCTGAATTTCAGTATGATGCTGGTGTCATGCTACTTCCCAAAATAATCCGAATTAAGGAAGCGGTGGCTTCTCTGTAGTTGTCATTCAGCTGTCCCGTCTAAGGGCAATGGAGTTTGGGGGGAGGGAGAGTTTGGATCTCAGCATCCCCTATGAAGGATGCCCAGGTGACATCGGTCCATGGGCACGAGCGTGCTCCCGGGCACTGACTCGCGATGGTCTCCACGATACCCCTCTCTTAGGGCTGATTCCCCCTAGAGGAGCTGGGACGCTTGTCACACGTGGCCACGATGATGCTCTTTCTCCCCGCTGCCACGCTCATCTTTCCTTGGAAATGGAGTTTTTCAGCTCCAGCTTTCATTATGCACGTGGGATTTTCTTCCTTGTCATGCCCCTTCTGGTACCGGGCCCAATGTCTGTGCGATGGTACCAGCTGTTGGATGAAGCACAGAGTTATCTCCACCCATCCAGCTGCGGGAGGAAAACTGTGGGCGTAGGCACTTGCGTCTTCCTCTTGCCACCACAGTCTGTAGTAGATGCTGGGTGCAGCGAGCCCCTCTCTGCGCCGATGGACGTGTTTCGGTGCCTGCTGCTCGCCGCCCTCCTCCTCCACCACACAAGTAAGTGCAAGGTGCTCGTTTTCCCTCGGTGGTGGAAGGAAAGGAGCCCATGAGGGGTTCGGGGTGGTTTTAGGGACTCCTGGGAGAGCAGGGACAGGGCTGCACGTGTGGGACCGGCAGTACAGGTGCAGCTCTGCGGGGATGGAGTTTGTCCCAAGGATTTTGGGCAAACCAGGGTGAAAGATGCCCAGCACGACCCGGCGCCGGCCTCTCGCTCTTGTGTGGTCCCCCTCTGCTAATGAGTGAATGCATCAGGTCTCGGCTCCTGCCCAGTCTCTCTCCAGCTGCTGCCAGATGTGCACCGGCTGCCAAGTTTGCTGTTCTGCTCCGCGTTTGGGGTCTGTTCCCCCGCGTGTTGTCTCTGAGTTTTTCTGTGCTCCTGTGGTTTTTTTGTGGGGTGTTTAGGGCTGTTTGGAACAGGAGACGCTTTCTGCCTCTTTTCAGGCAAGGGGAAATGGGCAGAGGTGCTGGCTTTGCCCGGGCCCCCTCCCCACAGCCTCCAGGAGGGTTTTACTGCCGGATGAGCACTCCAGTTGCCTTATCTGCTATTTCAGTAGAACTTCCTTCTTCGAGTTTATCTCCCCAGCCAGCTTTTCCTTCCATGCCGTTGGAGATGCCTGCTCTCGATGTCCCGGAGGCGTCCCCGCCGGGTCAGGCAGGGAGGACCAGAAATGCAGAACCCTGGGGAGATGTGACAGCCTCGGGATCTGGCTGCCCAGCTGAGCCAGGATCAGTTCCCTTTCGAGGAACTGGAGAGAAAACATCCATCCCCAGCCCAGACTGGGCAGCACTTATTTTTAAAATGGGAAGTGGGGAAGTGCCTTCTTCCCTCTCAGAAGAGGGGTGAAGCAGCTGCACATTGGGGAAGAGGCCACGAGTTTTCTTGCCTGTTTGTGTAGGTGAACTTGGCCTTTTGGCCTGGTGATGAAAGGGAACCTGCCTGACCTTTCTGAGCCCTTGCAAACTCTTTCTTGCACTTTCATTTTTGCACCTCAAGGCTCTATCCCTTGCACTGCCTTTGCACGTGGGAAGCAGCGTGGATGTCCCGTAGCTGCAGGGGAACCTGGTGCCGCTTGCTTCGCTAGCCCTTGGGGGATGCAAAAGCACAAGTCCTCCTGGGGGACCTCAGCCCAGAGCCTCAGAGGCAATTAGCTTATTTAAAATAAAAAGGAATCCCCTAATTCCTGCAATCACCCCACAATGGAGCGGTTCCTCAGTGCTCTCCACATCCAGCGTCAGTGATCCAGCATGCACCCTTGTCCCCAGGGATGCCCCAGAGGGTTCGAGTGAGCCAGCAATGTGCGCTCGCAGCCCAGAAAACCAATTGTCTCCTGGGCTGCATCCAAAGCAGCGTGGCCAGCAGGTCGAGGGAGGGGATCCTGCCCCTCTGCTCCACTCTGCTGAGACCCCTCCCGGGGCACTGCGTCCAGCTCTGGAGTCCTCAGTACAGGAAAGACACGGACCTGTCGGAGCGGGTCCAGAGGAGGCCACGAAGATGATCAGGGGGCTGGAACACCTCTCCTATGAGGAAAGGCTGAGAGAGTTGGGGTTCTTCAGCCTGGAGAAGAGAAGGCTTTGGGGAGACCTTCTTGCAGCCTTCTAAAAAAGATGGCGGCAGACTTTTTAGCAGGGCCTGTTGTGACAGGACAAGGGGGAACGGCTTTAAACTAAAGGGGGGTAGATCTAGACTAGATAGAAGGAAGAAATTTTTTACGCTGAGGGTGGTGAAACACTGGCACAGGTTGCTGAGAGAGGTGGTGGATGCCCCATCCCTGGAAACATTCCAGGTCAGGTTGGACGGGGCTCAGAGCGACATGATCTAGTTGAAGATGTCCCTGCCCATGGCAGGGGGGTTGGACTAGATGGCCTTTAGAGGTCCCTTCCAACCCAAACTGTTCCATGATTCTATGACTTTACCCGCAACTGAACAGAGGTACTGTGCGCGATAGCACTGGGGGCTCTGGCCAGAGATCAGCCTGTCCGTGGCATCACGCTGTGTGATCGCAGTGGGACAAGGCTCTTCTTTCGGCCAAGGACCCTTCCCCGGGCCCTCCTGCCTTCTCCACCAGCCAGGTCCCAAGTTCCCTGTGCATCTTCTCCCTGGGCACACCGCCTTCAGCTCGGCTTCTCTCCCCAGCGTGCGCCGGTGACGGGGTAAAGGTGACCAGCGCCATGGGCGGGTCCGTCACCTTCTTCCTCCAGAGCCTGGACGAAAAAGCCGCAGCCTGGAGCTTTCACAACGATGTCATAGTGA
>NW_008824664.1:32990-39590 GCF_000699105.1 Pygoscelis adeliae
CCCCCCCCCCGCCGCCCTGCCCGGGCCGCCAGAAACCACACCCCGCCCTCCCACCACCGGTGAGCTGCCGAACCGCCTGTCCGTGTCCGGCCTTGCTCTTAAGTGTCTGAGTGTGCCTGAGCTACCTAACAATGTCCGGCCGCCCCGGACCCCCACACGTGGGGAGATGGGGAGCCTCGGGCCAGCACAGTCCCCCTCCCAAAACAGCTCGCGGGGGATATCCAGGTTTTCTGAGCAGTGCTCTTAGCATCCATGCGCTGTCTTCATCACTTGGGGAATTTGGGGCGGGGAGGTGGGTCCACATTTCTAGCTTGTCCCCCAGAAAGTCCCAGCTTGGGATGGGAGCATCAAATTAATTCGTGCAATGGAGAGGCAGAGCCAAGGATGGGCTGGAGGTGGGAGCATGGCTCCGTGTACACCTGCTGCCCCCAGCCCATGTGGGTTTCCCCGCTCTGCCCTCCCCGCAGAAGCCGCCCGTGAGGTCCCCGGAGTGCAAAGGGACATCAGTGGGGGCAGCTGCGGCGGGGCTGGGGTGGGAATCTCCCAGCTGCTGCTCTGTCTGCAAAGCCACTCGTCCTCGTGCAGTATGTCGCCTCCTTTCCGTGTTGGACCGTGTTATTGTGAAATAAGGGTCCCTGCAAAGTAGGGAAGAGCTCAGCGGGGTGTTGAAGCAGATGCGTGCCCCTTTCCCCCTGCTCTGATCCCCGGAAGAGGCAGATACATTTTGGGATGTTGTTACCGGACCTTCTTCTCTTTCAAGGTACCTACTCCAGCAGGCAGGCTGGAATTGTGGTGGCTGCATTGGCGACTGGAGTCGGAGTGCTTTTAGCAGTGGTTATCTTTGTGATCCACTGTAAATCCGAAGGTGAGCTGCTTCCCCTGCGGGTAACCGTCCCTCCAGACCTGGCAAGCAGGAGATGGGACCTGAGAGGGGAGGACACGGCCAGCCCTCGCACCTGGGCACCCGGGGGGCTGCGGCAGCCGGAGCTGAGGATGCTGCGCAGGGTTTGCTTTGGTTGCCACTGCTGATGGGAGCCCCGTGTCGCTTCTTCCCCAGGCTGGAAGACCTGTTTGCCCGCAGCCGAGGCTACGAACACAGGTAGGACTTTGGGGCTCCCCCAGGCATGTCCCTCCCTCCCTGTTTTTCCTGGTGGGGAATAGTCGGTCGCATTTAAGATCATGAGGGAAATCATCCACCGCTGTGGCTTGGTACCGGAGCGTACCCTGGCTCACGGGACCCAGACGTCTCCCCGCGCCCCCACCCTGCACACATGGAGGCAAGTAAAAGGGGACGACGCCAGGCGATGTCGCGGTGGCTGAAGCTGTGCTCTTCCCCAGTCTCTTGCTGGAAAACTTCGCGTCGGCACACCAAGAAGGAGCCGGGAGCACAGCCGTGAGATCACCAAAGCAAGAGGGATTTGGGGGAAAAGATAAGAGCTGGCAAGAGACAACTTGGGGGGGTTGGGGGGACAGAGAAAAGCAACAAGGGGTCGTGTGCCCCGTGGCAACCCCCCCTGCAGCACCGCACAGAGTTCGAGCAGCTGCTGCCTGATTTCCCTAGCTCTTGGGGACAGAGATCAGAGGCTCCTGGGAGAGGTGGAGCAGCATGACAGCGGCCGCAGGGACTGAAGCACGCCCTCGGCATTGCTTCGGGATCAGCTCCGCTAGACTCAGGGGTTCAGGGTGTGAGTCCAGCCGAGAAACCTGCTGGAAGAAGAGACCACTGGACCAGTTCTCATCTCCTCTCCCTGATGTTCAGGGCCATTTTGTGATGGGCCGTGCCGTGCCCATCGCTGCTACAACTGAGCCAATGCCCAGCAGAGATTTTGCTGACTTTTTTTTTTTACATGCGTGTTTTGTTGTTTCCGTAAGCTGAAATAAAGCTGACACGAATGGGGGAGTTCCTGCCTTGTGTTTTGCGTTTGTGTGTGCCCGAGCGGGATGTCAGGACCCAGCACCAGGACCACGGGCTTCCTCCCGGCCGATAATTTGGATCCAGCTCTTCCATTGGGAACCATGGGCAAAACCTCTCCTCGAAGCACTCCTCTCTGCCTGGGCTGAAGCCTGCACGGCTGTTCCTCTGTGGGGCTGGCAGCAGCACTTCAAATGAGAGGCACTGAAATTTTGACCCAAAAATGGGATTATGAAGGATTTAAATCCTCTCTCCCCCAGTCTGTTCGATGAGCCAAAGAACAAGCTGACGCTAATGCTTGCTGCAATGGTGGCAACGTATGAAGGAGAGACGAATGCATATCGCCCTCTGAAAGCAGCTGGGGATCTTGTATTTAAATTAAAAAAAAAAATAATCTGATTTTTCACTAGCAAGTCCCTTTGATTGCTGTCCTTTGAGCTGGAAGCAAGGCCCCACTCCTGCAGCGGCCGGGGCAGGAGGGACAGTGGGATGAGAAGTGATGCTCACCTCGATCCAGACCCACAGCAAACACCTCCAGCGGATCTGAGGGGCTGCCGGGTGCTGCAGCTCCTGCACGGCTGGGCTTTCGCCCGAGCCCGGCAGACTTTTAAGCTGGGATTCCCTCCATCCCTCGGCGAGGAGCATCCCGGCGGCACCGCAGGTCATGCAAGGGGATCCACTGCAGCCCCTTCCCAGCTGCGGCAGCCTGCTCCCTCGCTGACCCTCCACTTTTTTTTCTCCTTGCAGAGGCCGGAGCAGAGTACACGACGGTGTATGCCCAAGTCGGCCCTTCCCAGCAGGTGAGTTTGTGCAGGCTCATCCCCGTCCTCCGTGGCTGGACCGGGCTGCGCGGGTGGGGGGTCCCTGCATGGGATGGGGACGGGATGGGGGCCACGTGGCGGGGACGGGGAGGAAGGACAGCAGCTGGATAACCCCGGGGGTTTGTCTGTTAGGTCCTGCCGGGAAGCTGAAGGGGGACATGCCAGTGCCGGGGCTTGCCCGAGAGCAGCCAGCACGGCCACCTGCCTGCGCTTCCTGGTGCATCACCAGGGTTTCTGTCCCCGGCCCCACCAAACTTGGCTTCTTTGGCTCACCCAGGCTTTGGGTCCCTTTGCCAGCTCAGAGCCCTGGAAACACTTTTTAAAATCTTTTCCCCAGGTGCACCTGCAGAGTTTCTCTAATGCGCAGCAAGGCGACCCGCAGAAGACGCTGAGCCCCGGTGGGGAGACCTCCAAAACCATCTATTTCACCATCCAGGCTATGGCCCAGGTGAGTTGGCGCTCATGGCCGTCTCCCCTGGAGGGGCTGCAGCGCCGAGCAAGGAGATGGGCAAGACCCCAGGGTGAGACACGTAACTCCTGGAGCAAGGGGCACAGACAGATGGGTCTTCACTGGGCTTTCTTGGGGTCCAGAGCTTCAAGCCAAGCCCGTGGGTCCCCTCTTTCTCGCCAACGGAGGGATCGGCTCCCACGAGCCCAAGCAAAGCTTTTGTCCCTTTGCAATTGCAGACGGATGATGAGAAAATGGGCAACGGCATGCCGGGGTGCTGGGAGCAGGATGAGAAAAGCGTCTACTTGTCAGTCAGCTAGCCAGGCCCCGCAGCACAGCCCTGGCACGGCTCCGGTGTACCCATGAGCCTGCTCTGAGTGTGGTGCTCCTCTCTGCCCGGCCCCGGCCCGTGGGGCTGCAGCGTTCCCCCTTCCCTCCCCATCGCTGCTGCCTGAGATTCACCCGTCGGCAGCGGTCCCTGGCCATCGACGTGAGGATGTAAGCGCCCCGTAAGTGCAGGCTCATCTGGCACAGGAGCTCTGCCCGTGTTTTGGCATCCACGTGGGGTTTGGGCTCCTTCTTCTGCCCTCCCTGACCAGACCAAGGAACATGGACCAAAACTGTGGCTGCAAACCCAGCCCTCCTGGTGTAAGGACACGAAATGATGCTCCTGGGATTCGCCCTGCAGCACCTCAGGGTGCAGAGCCTCAGGACGAGAGGATGGGAAAACTTGAGGACTCTCTTAAAGCCCTTTTAAATTTTTTTCTTTTTGCTATACTTTTAAACTTGGCAAATACTTTGACTGCTTCGTGTGGTTGCTAAACCAAGAGAAAGCAAAAATAACACTTGGTGGTAGAAAGCTGAATAAGAAAACACACGTGCCTTTGCCCAGGCGCACACACCCAGGCTGCTGCAGTTTCGGTGCCAGCTACTTCCCCAGCGCTTGCTGCTCCCGGGCCTGCCGGGGACCTTCCAAACCTCACAGCACCCTGGCATGGTGTTCAGCATCGCTTTATGCCAACAGCAAGCTGCTTGCTGTCCCCTGAGATGCTGTAGGGCTGTGCCGGGGTCCAGGGGCAGGAGGTGGTCCGGGCTTGGGGGAAAACAGGACAAGGAACGTGGCTGGTGCCGTTCTGCTCCGCTCCTTTGATGTGTTTGTATATGAGGTTTTATAATTGGATGAAATATTTGTAAGTGAAGTGCTGTGTTTCCGGAGTTGGGCAGCTTCCCAGCAGAGCTTCGGGGAGGAGAGCAGCCCTCCGAGCCCCGAGCGATGCAGGGATGCTGCAGGGGCGGGTAGTGGCTGCATCCCGCGGGGATGCGTGTCCTGCAGCAGGGTCTGCGTGGGTTCACCCTGAGCTGGGACTTACAGGGACCTGGGTACCCGGCGAGCAGGGCGCAGGGCACATCCCCACCCTCCCGGCTCCCCAAACCCACCCAGAGCTGGCAACTGAGCGAAACGTGCACATTGGCATCAATTTTCCAGTGCCGCCGGACAGACAGACGCCGTCCGTGCTAGGAAGCCTCCTCTTGTGCGTGCCGCTTCCCCCTGCTCTTTGTCTTGTCTGTGCGGATAGTAAATTATTCAGGGATGAAACCGGAGATTTCTTTGAAGTGCCTGGCACAGGAGAGCCCTCTAGGAGCTACTGGAATAAAAATGCAAGACGCATCTGAGCTCAATTTCTGTCTGCACAGTATTTTGGGTGAAAACAGTCCATTATTGACGAGCCCGTGGAGTAATTTGTTTATTCTCTGCATTTTCACAGTATGTGACAGGCTTGTTTTTGAGTTCCTCAAATCCACGCTGGTCAATTAAAAATATATACCTCAGCGGGTCATGCATTTTACCAAGGGATTCGTCCATGTGGCACCAAATCTGTCCTTGTAACTCCAATCCCCGGCCTGGACAGGGCTTAAAACAATGGTGATGACACCAGGGACTGGCCTTGAAGGGAGCTGGGGCAGTGCTGGAGCATCACCCCCTCCCTTCGCCCGTGCTGATGGCTGACGGGGCTCCATCCCTTACCCTGGGCACAGCCCCAGAAATGACCCCCCGGCTGTTAATCACCCTATTTCAGTGCCAACACCTTTGAGCTCACAGGAAGCCGTTGGTCGGGCGGAAAGGGGAAGGAAGACATTGCAAAAGGGAGAGCCGTGGTGGAAGGCTCGGTGGGGCAGAGGAATATGGAGCCGAGAGGCGTCAGGATGGGCTGGCTCTGCATCGCAGTGCTCTGCTCTGGAGCCGGTGAGTGGGGCTGGGGAGGGGAGGGGGCAGCGTTGGGTCTGGGGGCTCCCTCTACCTGTGGGGCTGGAGGGAGGAGGAGGAAGGGGTGATGTGAAGGCAGCGGGTGCAATGCCATGATGCCTTCCCGGGGGACCCTTTGCAGCAGGGCAGGATGCTTGCCCAGCTGTTTTGTGGGGGGCAAGGCTCAGGCCGCCTGCTTTATTGCTTGTCTTGGGCCTGGCTCATGTGCGGTGGGAGGATCGGGGTTTCTTGGCCCCCCCCAGCACCGAGCTGTGCCGCAAACCCACGCCCTGGGCTCCCCTCCTCCTGCCCAGCCCTTTGCTGGCCAAGCAGCAGGGACCCTCGCTGAGCCCTTTCACGGCAGGGAGCGTAGCGGCTGCGGGCCGGTTTGCTTAGGGACCCTGTTTTGCCGCCGCGGAGCGCCTGTCCGTGCTGGCACCGCTGCCAGTTGCCCAACCTCTGGCAGCTCCGCGGGGGCCGCGTCAGCGTGACGCCACCCGGCAGCGTGTGGCCATGCACGACTTCCAACAAGCCCTCGGCTTGGTCTCCCCGGCATCCACCGCAGCGCTGCCGCCATTAGCCCCTTCTTCGGTCGCGGAGCCATCATCCGCCCCGGCAGGCTGTGGGACGGCAGCACCCGCCTGCTCAGGCGATGTCCCCCCCAGCCCCACACCTCTGCCCCACGTCACCCGAGGCCAGAGCGACGTGGGTTAGCCGTTTCTCGTGCCTACCTTGCCTTGCCCTAAGCCACGGTGCTGCGGGGCAGGCTGAGCTCCCGGGGCAGGACCACGGTGGGGGCCAGCGCAGCCCCCAGCTCTGCAGCTCCGTTCCTGATCCTCGGGGGCAGTTCTGGTTAGGGGAGGCATTAACGTGAATTAATGACCCTTGGTCCCAGCTCTCGTCCTCAAAGAAGAGGAGCCAGGGGATCAAAGTGATGACGTCCCGGCGCCCACGAGAGACCCCACCACAACCGCCGGGGTTGTGGACAAGCTGACGACGTGGCCAACGGTCACCCCAACTCCTCCTTGGACCAGGGACCCCATCACCAACCCCCTGCCGACACAAGCAGGTGCCGGGGGGAACAAAACCCGTGAGTCCCACGGAGAAAGGAAGAGATGCGGCTTGGGGATGTGCCACCATCCTCGGAGGGTCCTGCATGCCCCAGAGACACATT
>NW_008824664.1:42462-42796 GCF_000699105.1 Pygoscelis adeliae
ATCAACACCAAATCCCTTGGTCCCCCAAACCCTTGGACCCCATAAATTCCAAATCCTTGGCCCCATAAATTCCACCCCCCTGACCTCACAGATCCAAAACCCTTGGCCCCATAACCCCAAAACCTTGGCCCCACAAACCCCAAACCCTTTGTCCCATGGACCCCAAATTCTTGGCCCCCACAAACTCCAAGCCCTTGGCCCTATAAACCCCAAACCCTTGGCCCCATTAGACTCCAAGCTGTTTGTCCCATAAACCCCAAAACCTTGGCCTCACAGATCCCAAACCCTCGGCTCCATAAAGCCCAAACCCTTGGCCCCACAGCCCCCAAATCCT
>NW_008824664.1:44034-44995 GCF_000699105.1 Pygoscelis adeliae
AAACCCCACCCAACCAGTTAAAATAAATCCATGAGGTATTTGCGACCTTAACAAAACCAAGGGAAGGCAAAAGCTTTTGCGTCCCCGATGGCGAGCCAGCCTCTGCTCGTGGGACCACCACGGGCCACCGGCCACCATGGGACATTAATTAAGGACCTCACTGAGCCACGAGCCCTCATCGCCCTCGCCAGGAACCCCTCGTCTCATTCACCCCGCTGGCTCCGGGTCCAGGATGGGACCCCGAGAGACGTTTTAAGCTGCTCTGCCTGCAACCCACGGCTGCAGCTCCAACCGGCGTGGGGAAGCCCCACAGGGATGTTGCTGGGACGAGGGACACGGGTCGCCTCGGGAGCAGGGAAACCACTTAAAAAAACCCTTCTGCTTCTCTTAAAAAATAGGATTTTCACTTGCTTTTGTTAAGAGCTGAGCACGGAAACCATCAGCAGAGAGGCGAGGAGGACCTTCCTACAGCCAGGAGCATCACCTCTCCGGTGTCTCGGATGCCGGGGGAGGTTTTCATAGCAGCCATGGATCGCGGGGGGGTTTGCAAAATACTCCCCCCCCAAAAATCTCTAGGGTTAAAAACCAGGCCCAGCGGGTTAAAAACCAGCCCCAGCCGGCGGGCGGTGGTTTAAGGTCAGAGCCAGGACAGTTGCCCCAGGTAGAACGGGCAAGCGCAAAAGGTCCTTGGGACCTGATGGTGCTTGAAGACGCTGGTGAAGAACATATAGAGTTAGCCCTTGAGTTATGGCACTGAAACACCGTCTCCTTCCCGGCCGTGCCGCTGTCCTCTGCCGGCTGCGCCTCCTGGGGGGGATGCTACACGGACCTGGGTTTCGGGGAGGAGGAGGAGGAAGAGGAAGAAGGGGCTCAGCCCACCCCAACGGGGGCCAAGCCGAGGCGGAGGGCGAGTGGTCACAGGTAGGTGATGGAGCTGGGCACGGGTGCTGCTTCCCCGCGC
>NW_008824664.1:46511-47785 GCF_000699105.1 Pygoscelis adeliae
AAAATACTCCCCCCCCAAAAATCTCTAGGGTTAAAAACCAGCCCCAGCCGGCGGGCGGTGGTTTAAGGTCAGAGCCAGGACAGTTGCCAGGTAGAAAACGGGCAAGCGCAAAAGGTCCTTGGGACCTGATGGTGCTTGAAGACGCTGGTGAAGAACATGTAGAGTTAGCCCTTGAGTTATGGCACTGAAACACCGTCTCCTTCCCGGCCGTGCCGCTGTCCTCTGCCGGCTGCGCCTCCTGGGGGGGATGCTACACGGACCTGGGTTTCGGGGAGGAGGAGGAGGAAGAGGAAGAAGGGGCTCAGCCCACCCCAACGGGGGCCAAGCCGAGGCGGAGGGCGAGTGGTCACAGGTAGGTGATGGAGCTGGGCACGGGTGCTGCTTCCCGGCGCCTGCCGCAGTTCTGCCCTCGAGCCGTGGCCTCCCTGAGCCCCGGCGGAGACGGGGAAGACGAGATAGAGGGGTCCGGAGAGGGTCTGCCCCCCAACCCCTCTCCATCCCTCTTCAGCTCACACGGAGGTCTCTGACTGCAGCCTCATGACGAACTTGTGCGACTTGGGGTCCACGAACTCCTCCGAGAGCTTGAAGAAAGGGATCTTCTTGGTGCTCACCACGAGGCTGAAGTCCTGGCGTTTCAGCACGAAGACCACCCCGTCTTTCAGGCCGTTCGTCACCGGCTCCTCGCTGACCAGCGTCCACTGCTTGGCCAGCCAGCGGTCCTTGTGGTACTGGATGGTGGGTCCGGCCGTCAGGTACCGCTCAAGGAACGCCTTGGAGGAGGGAAAGGACATGTCAACGTTGCCTTCCTATGGCTCAGCCTATTTTTTTTTTTTTGCAGCCTCAAGCTGCTCGGCAGGTCCTGCAGGAAAAACATCCCCGCACGGCTGGTTCCCATCGCTGCGCGTTGCTCCCTTGGGGTTACACCCGCTTTTCTGGCTTTATCCCCCCAACCCCTTGTCCTCTCGGGGGGATGCTCTCACATGGCGGGGAAAAAAAAAAACCCTACCCAAGTCCTCACACTCTGGACCAAGCCCTTGGGCAAACCTGGAGACCCGTCCCCCCTCGCCGTGCCCCCTGCGCACCTTGGGCGTCATGTCGTGGGTGATGCAGAACTCGAGGTGCTGCAGGATGCTCTCCATGGTGTGGTAGGGCTGTTGCTTGGTGGTGCGCAGGTACTTCTGCATGGCCCGGGCCATGGAGGCGAAGATGGCCTGAGCCGCCTCCCGCGGGTCCATGATCTCCCGCGGGTTCTTCTGGGCCTCCTCCTGCCGCCG
>NW_008824664.1:51641-53238 GCF_000699105.1 Pygoscelis adeliae
AGCATCCCGGCCCCCGCCGGTCCCTGGAAGGCAAGAGAGGGGAGCAGGGTGGGTGCACCGGGATGACAGCACCCACTGGGACCAGGGACCCCTCCCCAGGCACGCACTGACCCCTCACCTGTGCTTGCGGGAGCTGCGGGAATGCCCGGACTTGTAGGAGTATCCCGAGTACTGCGACTCATTGTCCATGGTGTCAGAGCGCCGGGGCTTGCGCCACTCCACGCCGAGGGGCTTGGGTCTCCCCGGCCCCGGGACGGCGGCCAGGGCCTCCTTCAGAGGGGGCTTCTTCAGGCCCAGGGGCACCTTCAGGAAGTCGACCGTCACCTTGAGGGACTCTATTTTGATCACCTGGTTGGGCTCGTCTCAGGAGAAAATGGCTCGCCCGCCTGCGGAGGCGAAGGAGAAGGGTCAGCAGCGGCGCGGCAGCATCCCGGCAATCCCCCGGGGGTCCCAGCCCCCGGTGAGCGTCCCCTCGCCCACCATCCCTGCACCACTACCGCTCCAGCCCCAGTGGCAAATGGGGACGGGACTTCAGCAGGGAAAGGGAATTTGGGTCACTTTGGGGCATTTTCTATTTTATCCCATGCCCAAGCTGGGTCCAGGATGGCCACCTTCCCCTTTATTAACAATACTGCACGATTAGCTTCTGTTTTGGGTGATTTACACTTTAATTAATATCATGAACGTTATTTTAAACTGCCAAGAGAGTGCCTAGGGTGGGGGCCAAAAAAAAAGGAATGAATAATTGGGTGCAGGCAACGTTTCAGGCCCATCTTGCAGCGCGGGGTTCTGCCCGGACACGTTTCCCAGCGCGGAGCCGGGATCTCACACCCAGGAGATCGGCGTGGGAGTCCCGGTTTCTCGAGGAGCATCGCTTCGCGCCGGCTCCAGCTCCCCTTGCAGCAGCCGCCCGAGCCGGGGGCCGGGGAAAGCGGGGAGCTCCCAGGCTGCCGGGAGCCACCGCGGTGGCTCCGAGGATGGGACCGCTGGCCTGGGCCACCCCGGCAGCATCCGGGGACTGGTCCACCATCGCAAGGCTGGCTCGGAGCAGATACCATCACCCTGAGCGCTGACTCACGGCTGCCACGTCGTTATTAGCCAACCCCGAACTCCCATTACAGCCATTTGTAGGCACAGACGTATATAAATACACACACACACGATACCAACCGACGCCTACTTATGGTGTCGGATCTCTGCTGGGTTGGGAAAATAACGCCTCGGTTAGATCCCAGCCGGGCAGCGCAAGTCACCTTGACCTTGGGCAAAGGCTCGGGGGATGCGGGCGGGAGCCGGGGTCTCCTGGGGTCCCAGCCCGGGTCACCCCACTGGTTTGGGGGACTCCCAAGCTGCTTACAGCCCCGACGCGGGTTTGGTGCTGGCTTGCCTGGGTCTGTGATCCCACCAGGGAGGAGACCCGGACGGGGATGGGAGCCACCCTCGGGGAGGGCAGAGGGGACATCGCGCTGCCTGACCCATGCCGGGGGATGCCGCACCCGGGCGGAAGGGTCCTGCCAAATCCTCCTGCCCTCACCCTAAGGGTGCTGGGGGGCTGCGGGCATTAGGCATCCCCCAAGAGCCCCAAACACCCCTTCCC
>NW_008824664.1:54094-56977 GCF_000699105.1 Pygoscelis adeliae
GGGCACCGCCAGCCAAAGCCCTTGTCCTGCAGGTCACCCACCTCGATTCCCTCTGGGGGCATCCTCCCCATGAGAGCTCCTCGCTTGGCCTTGACCCCTGGCGAGCACCCGAGAAGAGTGACGGGCAGGGGAGGAAAACGAGAACGGGCTGGACACCCCCCCAGACACCACCACGACAGCTCAAAACCTGCCCCGGCATCACCTCCACGCCGCGTCAGCACCCTGCCCCGTACCCCGGCACCGCGCAGCCGCCTGCCGCTGGATGCGACCCTCCCCAAGGTGTCCAGAGCGAGCACAAGCTCCGCTCCTGCACCTCCCCGCTCCAGCCAGAGCCAGGCACTCCTGGAGAGGCGAAGCCGATTTATCAGCTGAAATTAAGACGGGGTTTTCCAACACATCCCAGTGACTCAAGGCACCAGCCCGTGGATTTAACGCTCCTCAGCCACCACAATCCCGGTGGCCAGCAGCCACACCTCAAGTCCACCCCCAAGTCAGGGGTCCCCCCCACGGCTGCACCAGTGGCGTGGGGACCCCAGGGCCATCCAGCTCCCAAAGGCAAAGCCAGAGCCGGGCGATGAAGGTCGATCCGTTCAGAGGGAGAACAGGGCACGCATTTCCAAGGGGAGCAAGCAACGAGCCATGGGAACGGCTGGGGGGGGGGGGGGGGGGGGCGGCCCTCCCATCACAAGCTGGCGACGGGGCAGAGGTTACGGGCAGAGGCTCTGGGGCCCTTTCCCAGGGCAGAGCAGCGGCGCGGGATGGTTTGCTCCGGCATGATCCACGGATGAACCACGGGCGACCTCCGCATCCGGACCAGGGCTCGGCGCCGGCCGACGAGGACCCTCCGTCTTGCCCGTACCAAAACGGCCAAACTTTCTCCCCAGCAAAGGCTGGCAGGGCGAATAACCCCCAGCCCAGCAGTTTTGCAAGGTTAATTTGTAAATCAAGCAGCCATCCCACAGGTCACTGGAGCCGGGAGCTCCTCGTCCTCCTGTCCCGCGGCTGCTCCGGTGCTGGTGGAGAAACTTGGCCACTCCGGTGGGGAAGAAAGGGATGATTTTTTTTTTTTTTTTTGATGGTTTGCCCGGCAGAGTGGGGAAAGCCGGTTCGGCAGCAAAGGGTGCTCAGGTGGAGAGGCTGGAAATGGATGCCTCGTCTCCAGGAGGAGAAGCGGCTTTACCCTACCGAGCCCACGGAGACGCCGAGCAACTGCCGAGGGCTGGGAGCGAGAGCCAGACGCATGCAAACGAGGAGGAAAACTCACATTTTTAATAGCGAGGTGATTAACCATCAGAACAAACTCCCCAGGGGAGGAGAGGATTTGCCATCTCTTGACATCTTCAAGTCCAGACTGGATAGCTTCTCGGGATGATGCTGGAGCACATCACAGGTTCAAAGCAGCGAGAGCTCGGCTGGGGCTTCGGGGCGGTCAGAAAAGCCGCTGCCGCCGTCTCTCCTGCCTTTGAGTCCGTGAACCTCAAACACAAACTCCCTTTTGCATTCAAATGCTCAAAAAAGTAGATCCAAGCGTTTCTAGATGAGAAAGCTTTCTTATTTCAAACAGCTCCAGGGCAAATCCTGAGAGGGAAATCCTCTCCTCCCGTCCCCGGCGAGGCAGCGTGCCCCTCGGACCGGGCAGCACAAACCCACGCCGCGTGGCTCTCTCCCCTCTTTATTCAGCACCAAGACATCGCGAGAGCTGGGCACGACGTTTGCTTCGAGCACGAGGCAGAGGGAGAAATCGGTGGCCGAACAACTTCTGTCCCGGCCAAGAGCGTTGGGACCGAACCGGCTGCCTTCGCACCGGCGCGGATCGGCGAGCGTCCGCCCGTTCTCACGCCAGAGCTCAGCGATTTACACCACCGGTGCTCTTTTTCCAGCATCTGCAAATCTAGGTCAATTAACTAAACACCAGCGTTAAGTCAGGACGCTCTAATGTGGTTACGAGAGGGGTGTGAGCGCAGCCCTTCGCACACCGGCGATAGCTGGCTCCCCACCGCCGGGCCAAGCAGGAGCAGAAGGAAACATCAGCCACATCTGGGCAGGTGTTTTCCTGCTAGACCCGACAAGCGTCGCGGCGACTGGGAAACTGAGTCACGGAGCGGGCCAGGAGGATCCCGGGGTCCTGGATTCCTGGCACATGACTCCACCGCTGTTCATCCTCCCAATAAGCCCGGGAGGGCTGGAAGCATGGCTCTGCCCGTGGCAGAAATGGGGAAACTGAGGCACACCGCAAGCCGGAGTCCGTAGCCGCACGGGCTGTTTATGGACTGGCAGGAAACCTAGCACGAGCCTCAGCCCTGCCTCGCACCGTAAGTTTTGGGCTGTCCTCCCCTCACTGTGCCAACGCCGGGGAGGTTGGCCCGGGGACCCCCCGAGCAGCGATGCCCACAGCGGGGACGCTGCCGGCACGCCTCCGAAACCGGCCTGGGAACGGGATGCGCCTCCCAGCCCCGGCACACGGGTCTGCCGAGCCGAGCGCCCGGCACATTTGCTTGCTTGGCTACACAAACACGCCTTGCTGCCTCCGCACAATAGGCACCCTCCCCGGCCGGCCACCACTGCGCTCTCCCGCCGGCCACCGGCCCCCCCGAGCCCCACGCTGCCGGGGAAGTGGGAGGTGGCGGGAGGGGGCGGACAGAGCAATGACCGTATTTCACGTACGCACCAAACGCCGGGGTGACGGAGGAGGCTGTCGGCACCAGGAGCTGGGTGCCCACGGGTGACACGCAAAGAGCAGAAGGTGGGTGCGTGGCTAGGAAAAACCCCTGCTTAGATGCGGGGGGAGACGGGCTCCCCAGGCAAGAGCTGGGGGGGGGCAAAGGAGATTCCCCCCCCCCCCCCCCGGGGCTTTCAGACCCCACACCCCACGCTCCCCACCAT
>NW_008824664.1:57163-58319 GCF_000699105.1 Pygoscelis adeliae
GCCTCCCTCAACCCAGGGGCTGCTCCGCCCCTTTCCCCGGCCCAGTCCCCCCGCGCCGGGCTGGGAAAGCGGCCGCCCCGGTCCCCCCGGCCGGTGGTCCAGCCCCGGCCCCGGGAGATGCCGCCGCTGGGAGGAATCTGCAAAATTCCAGCTCTTTGGTCCGTTGGCACGACCAGGCACTTCAGAGGGACGCGGGAAAGGCCCATGGGAAGCCCAAGTGGCCTAATCCAACTCCCCCACGGGGTCTCATTCTGCTCTCAAATTGCTCAGCGTCAGCTTGGATGCAGAAGGTTTAATATCCCTTCCAAACTGCCAGCTTTAATTACGATCACTCGGGATTGTTACAATATCCACAGGAACGTCCAGTCCCTCGAGGGCTCGGTTCCCACCAAGTTTCCTCCGGCGGGGAAGTCCCACTGCGCGACTACGGGACAAAGCCCAGCCTTTCACCCGGCATTTCAATCCCGCTGCGTGTCCGGGAGCGACGGAGGTCGCCGCCGCATCGGGCAGCGGGGATGCACTAGCTGCCTCCGCTCAGGTAAAAAGGACTGCACCGAGATCTAGAACCGGAGGGAGAAAAAAATGTACAAAACCCAGGGATTTGCATGAGAAGGGGGCTGGATGCAAGGAGAAAGCTATTTGCATTGCAAAACCTGCCAGCACCAAGGGATCCTAACTGCAGCCCTACAGCCAGCTGTGCTCCCAGACGCCCACCGGCCGCTTACCTGCTCCGTCTCTCCCTTCCCAGGGCTCAGCGCCCGGCAGAGGGGCTCAACCTGCACCCCAAATCCTCGCAGCCCCCGTCCGCCTCGGCCTGAGATCGCGGGGAGTGCTCGGGGCACCCCGGGAAGACGAGCGGCAGCTTCGCCCTCGTGGGTTTCTGGTGCCGGGTTCCAGGCGGAGGCGGGATGGCATCGGGATGCCCATCGAGATGTCCCCTCCTGCTCCAACCTCCAGCCTCACCGGTGGCACCTCCGGGTGGGATGCCGGCACGAAGTGACAAACCCGTGGCCACCCTGGGGCACAGGAGGAGGCAAACGCCGGAGTCCCAGGCTGCTTCTCCGGTGGCCACGAGCATCCAAGCGGTGCCGCAGGATGCTCGGACAGGGCGAGCCGAGGGGGCGCAGGGGGCCATGCTCGGGGGTCGGGCTGGTAA
>NW_008824664.1:58771-60123 GCF_000699105.1 Pygoscelis adeliae
TGACAACCCCGTGGCCACCCGGGGGCACGGGAGGAGGCAAACGCCGGAGTCCCAGGCTGCTTCTCCGGTGGCCACGAGCATCCAAGCGGTGCCGCAGGATGCTCGGACAGGGCGAGCCGAGGAGGCGCAGGGGTCCATGCTCGTGGTTCGGGCTGTTAACTTTGATTTCAGCGCGTTCTCCAAGAGCATCGTCGGAAGCTCTGTCCCCAAGGCGCTGCAGCGACACCCCAAAAAGCCAGTTCCTACCCCAAAGGGACACCTGCGGCATAAACGACTGCGCTTTTAGATCGACCATAGCTCCGCTCCATCAGCTCCGGGTGCCTAATACTTAACTCTACTAAATCCTGCCAGGCTGTGGCGGGCAGACAGCATTATCTGCGTCTCGGAGCCTGGAAAAGCAGTGTAGAAAGGGGATCTGTCTGGGTCCAGGCAAGGAGCAAGGCGACTGCACTCACCCACCGACTGCGGTGCTCGAGGTGGGGCCGTGCTCAGCCCGAGGCGGCAAACGCCTTTGGAGGGCACGAGGGAAAAAAATCCCTCGCGTGGGGTCCGGCTTTGGCGGCTGGTCCTGCCGCCCCGGCGCCGCGATGCCCACGGGTCCGAGCACTCGCTTCGGCTTCATCGCTGGCACTCGCACGGGGGCAGCCAGGGAAGGGCCCGTGGTTTTCTCCGAGGCCCCCTCCCAAGCATCCTGGCTGGACAATAAAGCCATAAAGCATCTGCCAGCCGCGCCGACCCTCAGAAAACAGAACCAAAATCTAAAATTAAGTCGGACCAAAGACCCGGGGCCGATTCAGCTCTGCCCGACGCCGGGGTGATGGGCTCCCTGCCTTCCCCCCAGCCCCCTTCGGCCCCATTGTCTGCGAGCTGATGAAAACGAGAAACCACATTTGATCATTCAAATGGCTGAAGGGAGCCCAGAAGGAGCACGGGGACGGGCAACTGGTGCCCCCAGCCCCGTGCCCGTCCTCGGGGCCGTGCCTCCAGGATGGGGGCTGTCCATGGGACCCGGCGACCCGCAACCCTAAACCGATCACCCCGCGGTCCAACAGCCAGGCGAGGAGCCATCGCCGGCTCCGATGAAGTCGTCTGCTAATTAAATCAGCCGGTCTCATCCTGAGCTCCCCCCCCCCAGCACAAAGACAGCGTAAATACACAGGAGAAGCCCGGCTGCGCACAGATCGCGTCTGACTCAAGCTGCCTCGGAGCCCAGCTCGGTCCCAACACAATCCCGAATTTCTGTGATTAAGCAACAGCCGTCCCCAGAGGCTCCGTGAAGATAATATTTAATTCTTCTTTTTTTTTTTGTTTTTTTTTTGTTTTTCACCTCCGCCTCGGCTATTACACCAAGG
>NW_008824664.1:64120-64347 GCF_000699105.1 Pygoscelis adeliae
CCCCGCCGGTGTGTGCCCCATAAGGCGAGGCGCCAGGCGGGTGCAGTCCGGCAACATCCTCTCCGCAGCATCCAGAAATGCATGGTCCAGGCTGAGCTCAGTGAGAGCTGCTGGGCCAGAGAGAAGGGAGGGAAAGGGCAGCCAGAGCTGTAAGCTGGAGGACGGAGCTTGGGGCACCTTGGGAGGGACCCCCCGAGTCTGGCCAGCTTGTCCCTCCTTTTTTTAGC
>NW_008824664.1:64917-67195 GCF_000699105.1 Pygoscelis adeliae
AGACTTGAGGGAGGTGGATCCCAGCCTGTGCTGGTCCCCTGGCTCCTGGCAGAGAGCTGGGGGATCCGTGTCCCCCCGGCCTTTTCACATGGCCTAATGGGCTGTGTGAGTCACCGGAGCAGCCTTGAGGTGTAACCTTGGGGGTGCAGGAGCTGTGGCCAAGTTTGGGTCCTTGCGACCCAGCAGGGCTTGGGGATCGCTGCTGGGTATGGGCCCCCTCTGTTCTCCCTTCCCCCTGCAGCCAGCTGCCCCGGGCTGTCCTCTCGCTCCTGCTCCGGCTCCGGGAGTGATTAATGGGCCCTCGGAGCTCATTCCTGGCCAGCTGGGGTTGCTGGAGCCTCCCTGCCATCTGGGAAGGGCCGCATTGTTCCACCTTGTGATTTACAGGGACGGTCCCCTCCCTCCGCACCCTGCTCTCAGGACAGAAGAGCCTGCCCGGCTCTGCAAGGCGCCTAGCCCTGTCCCACGTGGAGCACCTGGGATCTGCTGATCTGCACAGGGTGCCGGGCGCTTCCCATCCATCTCCTGGGGATGAAGGAGCCCCCAGAACCAGCTCTGTCTTGCCTTGTTCTTGGGAAACGACCTTCTGCAGAGCAAGGAACACCCGGGGGCCCTCGCAAAGTCCCGGTACACCTCCCGGAGCAGAGCGGCGGGCGGTTATGTCCCCTCACACCCGCCGGACCCCTCTCCTTGCCCAGAGCTGTCCCATCACCCTACACGCTAACAACCGGACCCCGGACAGGTCCAACGCCCATCAGTCCCAAGGCGTCACGGCCGGGCTTCCCGCTCCGCAGGGAGGGGGGCAGAGGCTCCGGGCAGATAACTCCGGAGATTAGGAGTCCTAGAAAGCAGCGTGCAGGGTGGCTAGCCTCTCCCTGCCCCGGGCAGGATCAGCAGCATCTAACCCATCCCCGCAGATGTTCGTCTGACCTGTCTGCAAGCCCTGGGGCGGCAGGCTGCCAGCGATCGCGCCAGACCCTCCTCGGCCCGTTGGCCCTCCTCTCCCAGCGCCACGCACTGCGGACCCTGCCTGGGGGGGGGGACACACGCGGGTCCCAAACTGCCCCGCTGCACGTCCTCGTGCCCGGCTCTTGCCACGCTGCTGTCTCTGGTCTCCGTCCAGACGGGCTCTTTATCTCAGCTACACGATCACCGGTGCGAGGCATCCGATGGCTCATTAGGTCCTGCTCCGTGTCTCGAAGGAAGGGATCAGATACGCGCTTTATCTAGCGAGACCGTCGGCCCTTTTGGGCTGGGGCCCGTCTCTCCCAGCCACCCATCTCTGATCGGCATCGCGGCCTCGGGGGACCCTTGTGCTCTAAACCAAGCATAAAACAAGCATTTAAAAGGATGGGTCACGGCGGGTGCTTTAGGGGAGGTCCCACGTGTGCGCAGGGGTGCCGTTGGCCTTCGTCCCTTGCACCGGTCCTGGTCCCAGACCTGCCTGACAGCTGCAGCGCAGCGGGGTTTGCGGCAGGTCCCTTCACAGGGGACAGGGATGCTCCAGGGCCCGTCTGGCAGGGACGGCGGTCCCCAGCCTGGGGGGTGACAGGGGTCTGGTGTGAGTTTGCAGGGCCCCGTCCTGGGGACCCAGCAGATGGCACTGCCGCCTCGCGCAGGCGAGCTGGGGACACAGCTGCTGCCCACGGTGACATCCCCGAGGAGCAGGGCGCGCACAGGCGGCCTGGCCCTGGGGCAGCAGGCTGAGACAAGGCGGGGGCCTTCCCCCTTCCCAACCCGGGGTGTCCCGTCCTGCCCCGGCTACTCCTTTTTGGGAGAGGCTGGGACGTGGAAGGGAGCCAGCAGCCATCCCCACCTGGTCGCTCCCGGGGCAGGGACACAGAAATGCCGCCGGGCAGAAGCAGCTGAGCGGTTTCACGCACGTCTGTTTATCTGCACCTTCAGGGCTATTTTCCATGGGTATTTTTCGAATGAAAAGCCATTCCTTGTGCACGCACCTACCTGCGCGCCGGGCCCAGCGTCCGCCAGAGGCCGGGGAAGGGATGGAGAGATGGAGATGTGTATGGGGAAGAAGAGGGAAGGAAATAGCTGTGGGAATAGAGAAAGAGTTGGGAAGTGTCTAGGAAAACGCTCAGGGAGGTAGAGGAGAAGCCGAGCTGCCTGTTACCCTGCCTGCCCGCAAGCACAAAGAGCAGGCAAGGGACCCAATTTGTCGGAGATGACAGCAAGGCCAGAACCAGCATCTAAATTAGCATGAAGTGTTTCCATTGTGCAAGGCACAATGAGGACCATATGTCGGGGCCGGGGCTGGCAGCCG
>NW_008824664.1:67420-71224 GCF_000699105.1 Pygoscelis adeliae
GCGGGAGGGGTTGGGAGCCGAGCTGGGTCTGGATGCAGGCAGTGGCGACACGGTGCATCCCACGGGGCAAACACTGGGGAGAAATGCCTGAGCTGGGACAAAAAGGGGCCCTGGGAGCGCCGAGGTCCCCCAAGGTCCCCTCCCGTGCCCCACCAGCCGCTATTGCCCCTGCAGCCCGATGCTGCAGCCCGGTGCAAAGTCTCCCCGCTTCCTTCCCCGGCTCCCTCCCCCATGTTTATTATTTCCCCTTTGACGCATCTCTGCTGAGCCGAGCTGCAGCCGAGGCCAATTGATTATATGAAGAAATTTGGAGCAAGTCGGCGAACAGCTGCAACCTGCCCCCAGGGACGCGCGGGATCGGCGCAGACAAAGGAGATGAGCCGCAAACTTGCCTCCCCGCGTAGCTCGGGGTGGGCCGAGGAAGCGGGGAAAGCGCTGGGGGCTCGCAGGGGAGAGGGCTGGGATGGAGAAGGGGACCGCGGGGGCTCTGCTCGGCAGAAGTGCAGGGTCAAGTGACGGGTGACTTTGGAGCCGGGACCGTGCTGATTTCCCAGGGCTACGCAGGAGAGAGAAGGTGGTTTATTGGGTGCGTTTGGAGATGCTGATGTCTGGACCAGATGTCCTCATCTGCTGGCACCAGAAGGACCGGGCCATTCGGGGCTTGCTTGTCCCAGCAAACCCAAGCTGGGCTCAAACGGCGACTGCAGACCCGGGGAAAGCCAAAGGCACGGCGTCCACCCTGGCTCCGAGCAAGCCTGAGCCCAGCCCCTGCTCGTAGGACTCTTCCAGTGCCAAGAGGACACGTGCTGGTCCCTTGGCCGGAGCGGTGGGCGATGGCCTCCCTCCCACCGCCTCCCTCCACAGGCACGGCCACAGCCATCAACTCCTGCGTGGGGAACCTGCCACCACCACCGAACAGCCCAAGGAAGAGACGGTTAAAAACAAGATTAAAAAAAAAAAAAGAAAGAAAGAAAAAGGGAAGCCGGGCACTCCAAGTTCAAGATCTCTCTTTTGCTGGCAGTTTAATTTATTTCCCCCTCCCCGACTTCCTTGTGAACTCATAAATAATAAATCCTTGCACAGTCTGAACAGCCAAGACAAACACACGCTGGGGCACACCGCGTACAAGGGTGGGTTGGTTGGTTTTCCGCCGTGGTCATTAGTTTTTTGTTTGTTTTCTAGTTTTCCTTTCCCAAAAGTGCACAACACAGCAAATAAATAATAACATTTATCAATAAATTAATTCAATAAATATCCTCGTGGCACAGAGACGTGGCTGGTGAGTGGAGGGGAAGGGGGGGCTGCCCTGCTCTGTCTTGTTCTGCCGCTGCCCCGCTGAGCGGTGCGGTGACGGGGGAGCCGGCTGCGGGGTCCGCTGCTCCGGCCCTCGGGGATCCCACATTCACTGGTGAGTCCTTGCGAGACAGAGGTAGCGATCGTTCTCCCCGCTTTCACGGGGAGGGGGAAAATGAGGTACTGAGCGAGGCGTCGCTGGGAGCTGGTGGCAAAGACAGGGGTGGGATGGAGCCAGGAGGTCTGCGAGGTCCCGGGAAGCCCAGCTCGCAGGGCTCGGACACCCGGCACGGGCAGTGGCCAGCACCTCGGGGGGGGGGGGAGCGGAGGGTGGGACCCTGGAGGGCAGAGCAGGGCAGGTGCTGCTGGGACCCCCTGCTCCGGCTCTGGGGGTTTGCTGGACATGGCACTGACCCTCTCCCCACGAACGTTTCATCTCTGGCACACCGAAGTCCATCTCCCCCAGCACCTACCCCACGGGCCGGACCACTGCCTGTCTCGCGGCGAGGCTCGGCGAGGAGCAGCTCCAACCCGTTCCCCGTGGGCCAGGCTGTGCCTCTGCTCCCAGCCCGGAGCGTTGGCTCTAAGCACAGTCAGTGGTTTCTGCGCCGTCCTGGTCCCCAGCCCGGGCTCTGCTTGTGCTCTTGCCACTGCCAGTGCAAAATTAACTCTTAAAACAAACGCACACCCATAAAACAAGGCAAAACATTCACTCTCGCAACGAGCTTTCCCCAGCCTCAGCGTGCCCTTGCTGGTGAAAAGGCTGCTCGGCTCTGCTTTCCCTTCCCGCTCCCCTCCCTCTCCCAAAGTGCTGATCCGTGTTAGGGGGGGCCAGGGAGACCCCCAGCTGCTGGAAGCTGGGCAAAGGGGCCGTGCCTGTTTCCTCCCCTCTCCAACCCCGCTGCCCGGCAAGCCGCAGGTAAAGTGCAGTTTACCCCCGCAGAGCGCGTGCTGTGAAAGGTCACGCTGCACCAGTGCCATACTGGTGTAAACGGGGGGGCCCGCGGCACCCCGGGGCGAAGCCTCTTTGCACGTGAGCCCCGGCAGCACCAGCTGCGCTGCAGAGGAGGGCCGCGGCGCTGGGGGAGCTGAGCGCTGACGTCCCCCCGTGCCGGGGCATGTGCCACGCTTGTGACCCCAGGCCTTTTTCACCAGGAGCACTGAAGGGGAGACAGAGGAAGAGTCGGGAGGGATGAAGGTCTGGTGCCCCGGGGTCGTCACGTCTGTCGGTGCAACGGGCCAGACCAGGGGGGCTTCACGCTCGTCGTGCACTAGTGCAAAGGAGGGTCGGGCAGCAAAGCCTGGGATGCACGGGTCTGGGGAGCAGAGTGCTGAGCTTCGGGGAGACCAGATGTGCAACGGAGGGGCTTTGAGAGCCGCTGGGTGCTGCTCCAGCCTGGCATGGGAGCAGGGCCAGCGCTGCTCCGGGCACCTTGCAGGCAGCACGGAGCAGCCCTCTCGCCTCCGTCTCGAGGGGACCCTGCCGCTGTCGTCCATGGAAAGCGTGGCCAGGTCCTGCCAGGTCTGCAGCACACTTTGTGCTTCCTTTTGGGGTGTGGAAAGCCAGGGCAAACACAGAGGAGCCGCTCCGTGCCCAAGGATGCTCCTGGGCTGTGCTCCCTCCGCGGAGAGGACGGTCCTGACGTGGGCCTTTAAGTGCCCAGCACGATGCCAGGGGCAGAGCAGCAGCAAACAGACAAAATGCCCAGACTGGCCGTGCTGGTGGGGCGGCCGGTGGCAGAAGGCGCAGACAGACAGACGGACAAGACCCCGGGGCTGCTTGGTGCTGCAGTGTTTCACAGGTCCATTTTTTTTGTGGCTCCCATGAAAGAGGTGACAGACAGACAGACTTGGGCTCAGTGGCTCCTGCTGCGGGTCAGGGAGCGGACGTGGCAGACAGACTGACGGGTCCCGTAGGCAGTATCAGCGGGATGCGCAGCAGAAGGACGGACAGAAGTTGGGAGCATACACGGCCAGCACAGGCTTCAGGCAGCAGATCCAGCAGGACAGACAGATGGCTGATGGACCAAACATCCAGCCTGACTCAGACAGGAGGGAAAGACAGACGGACGTGGGCTTGGTGGTGGGGAAATACAGAAGATAGTTCAGACAGGGGGTAGAGCAGAGAGCTGGGGACTTGGTCCATTTGAACAGACGGATGAACACAGGCACAGCATTTTGGATGCCCAACATGTGGTTCAGGTCATAGATGGACAGACGGACTTGAGCTCTTGGCTCAGATGCCCAGCACATGTTCAGGTAAGAGATGTGGCAGACAGACAGACAGACGCAGGCTGGGCGGCTCAGACGTCCAGCACGTGGTTCAGGTAGGAGATGTAGCAGATGGCCAGGCGGAGGATCTCAATCTTGGAGAGCTTCTTGTCCGGCGGCAGGGTGGGCAGCAGCTTCCGCAGCTCGGCGAAGGCCATGTTGAAGGCTTCGACGCGGATGCGCTCCCGCGTGGCGTGGGCTGTCCGGTATTTGGCCGTGGCGCGCCGCCGGCGCCGACGC
>NW_008824664.1:71276-71968 GCF_000699105.1 Pygoscelis adeliae
TCAGGTGCTGCAGGTCTTTCTTCAGGGCTTCGCCCGGCTCGGCTATCCGGGACTGAGCGCACAAGCCAACGCCGCCGGCGTCCTCCGCGCTGCCCGTGCGGCCGCCGCCGCAGTCACTGAAGATGGACTCGGACTCCGAGTGTGTCGGGGGCAGGTCGATCTCCGTCTGGTCCGAATTGAGCATCATCTTTGCGGAAGAGGGGTGGACAGAGAGACGGATGCTTCAGAGACGTGGTGCGTCAGGAGGACAGACTGACCCAGGCACGATGTCGAAGCAAAACTGCTCTACTTTAAAGAGAAGGTCTCCGGATCACAGCAAGCCCCTGGCTATTCTCCTCCTCTTCCTCCTCATCACACACAGTCTCCGCAAGGGAATTTCAAAATTTTCCCTTTTCCCCGGAGAACTCGTTGGGCGGGCGACAGCTTTCACAATAAATAATGTAAGAAAGATGGCAGGATGCATATAAAATAAATAAATAAATAAATAAATATCCTCTGCGCGCGTGTGTGCACAGAGACCGCGGGCTCTTCTGTGTAGCCGTGGCAGGACCCAGTTTCGGAGCCGTCAGGTGTCAGAGCCGAACTCCTTCCGCGTGCTCTAGAAAACAGAAGCACAGGGGCTCTCAGTACTGCCCGGCTCCCGGCGGACACGAGAGACGTAGCTAGAGAGCACGGCTGTTTGCTGCACCCGC
>NW_008824664.1:72102-72784 GCF_000699105.1 Pygoscelis adeliae
GGGGCTGCGGGTCCCCGGTCACGGGCGGTGGAGAGGGAGCCGGTGGGGCGGCTCTGGGAGAAGGTGGAAGCCATTTCTCCTGGCTCTCCAGAGAGATGACAGGTGGTGGATGAGCGAAGGGGAAAAACAGACTGCGGGGGCGAGAGGAAGGGGGGCTTATTGTATACTAAATGAGCCCGTATGTCATGGATCCTGGCACCCCCGACATATGGAACCCAACACAGCTGCTTTGCTTGATGTGTCCAAATAGACGCTGAAGGTCTCCGGATCACAGCAAGCCCCTGGCTATTCTCCTCCTCTTCCTCCTCATCACACACAGTCTCCGCAAGGGAATTTCAAAATTTTCCCTTTTCCCCGGAGAACTCGTTGGGCGGGCGACAGCTTTCACAATAAATAATGTAAGAAAGATGGCAGGATGCATATAAAATAAATAAATAAATAAATAAATATCCTCTGCGCGCGTGTGTGCACAGAGACCGCGGGCTCTTCTGTGTAGCCGTGGCAGGACCCAGTTTCGGAGCCGTCAGGTGTCAGAGCCGAACTCCTTCCGCGTGCTCTAGAAAACAGAAGCACAGGGGCTCTCAGTACTGCCCGGCTCCCGGCGGACACGAGAGACGTAGCTAGAGAGCACGGCTGTTTGCTCCACCTGCCCTGCCGCGTTGGCCCCAGCCCGCCCAGGGGA
>NW_008824664.1:73133-75605 GCF_000699105.1 Pygoscelis adeliae
ACCCCAACACAGCTGCTTTGCTTGAGGTGTCCAAATGGCCGCTGGCTCCCCGCCCCCTCCGGGACGCTGCGCCGCCGGCCGGGAAAGCTGCCTCTCCTTTCCCTTCTCCTCCCCCCCGCCGCTTGCCTTCCCTGCGTGGCTCCGGCACGGGGGCCCCAGGCCCGCACAGATGCCTCCGGCACCCCGGGAGCAGGTCTGGGAAAGGCAGGTCTTGCTGCAGGCGCATCTTCCCCCCGGGCAGGGGAAGAGCTGGGGCGGAGCAGGGGAAGGGGAACAAACTTCAGATGGGGAAATGCTCCTGCTGGATGAGATGGCAGCCTGGCTGGGAAGCCAGCCAGGCAGGGATGTACAACATATTACCTCTCTCAGGCCTGACAAGCTTGTAATGAGCCATACGACTGAGAAATGGAAACTAAACGAATATGGACAGGCGATGACTGGAAAGAAATAGTCCACATCCCGTTTTAAAAGACTGGCGGGGGGCAGAGCCCTTGATCTGTGTTTGCAGAAGCACTGCCCGAGAAACACAGGGAACCCCGTAAGTGCGTATAGAAACGTCTGCACAGCCCCTCTGAGCCCCCCCCCAAATGTATGTGGCTGTTCCTTTGCATGCTTACACAAACACACACGTACACACACACGTACACATATACCCACAGACACGTTTCCCAGCACATATGTGCAAATATTCCCAGTCAAAAACTCTGCGAGAATCCCACGTCCCTTTATGCACAGTTATTTACACCCACACTCGTAAACCTACCCCAAGTCAGGCCTCTCTGCGTGCACACGCACACACTCACCCTTGCACTGTGATATTCAGATTTCACTAAAAAAACTAACCTGGACTTTTTTTCTCTCTAACACAAAACCTTTCAGCTCTGGGTGAGAGTACAAGCAAACCATCCAAATCCTAAACAAAAAGTTACTCTTGTGACGCCCTTAGCCTGGAGATGACGGAAGGGCTGATGGAAACATGGCTTTCAGGATCCATGGAGATGCCCTCTCAAGGCTTTGAGCTCGCAGTAAACTACACTGTCCTTGGAGCACGGCTGAGTTTGGTTTTGTGTTTAACTTGCTCTCCCCACGATCAGCCTCAGAGAGAAATCAGCCAGGGACCAAGAACCACAACCAACGCAGGAGCGTGTAGCTCAAGGTCCTGAATTAGCCACATCTGCTGCAGCCGTCCACTATAGCCGTGACTCCTGCACCTTGTTTAACCTTCTCCATTCCCCTCCCGCTTTGATTTCTTTTTGCCTTCCACTCTCGCCCCTTTCCTGCAGATCTGGGACCTCCTTTCTGGCGCTCGGTGGCAGAGGGAGCAGTCCTGCCCTGCCGGCTGCCCTGCCCTCAGGAGTAGCATGTCCGCGGGTGAACACCACCCAAAGCAAGCCTGTGCCTGGCCGGCGAGCAGCGGCAGCCCTTCATGGCCAGCTTGAGGCTTGTTGCCACGGTCGTGTTTCCCTGCGTGCTGGTGGTGCCGCCCCGCTCCCGCTCACAATAGCCGTCCCTGGAGCATCGCTCCCAGCCACGGCGGCTCCCGGCAGCAGGGCAGGGCTGCTGCTCCAGCCACGGGCTCAAGCTCCGGAGAGGCTGCAGCCGGGCCGGGAAAAGGAGGGAAGGTCGGCTCTGGGGTTGGACACGTGCCACGGCAGCTCTGCACTTTCAGCTCCTGGGCCGTGGCGAGGAGTCGGTGCGCGGACATCCAGGATCACGCTCACGTGTGCAGCTCCGTACCTGTGTGCGCAGCTTCTCTTTAAATACTCTCCCCCGTGCTCTTGGAGACGGGGAACTGCATTTGATCTCTTGCACTAGCTTAATCGCTCTTCTGTCTCCCTCTTATCCCGGCGCTGCTGCTCTGAAAACAACAGGCCTGTTGTCCTCTTGCTCTGCAAACTCAGGTGCTGCCTCACCCGACCGGGGCCGTGCTGGAGGTGCAGTCCACACGCGGGTGAGCCACCCCGGTAAGACACTGCAGAGCGGCTCCGCTGCCTCCTGGCCCCATCACTTCAGCAAAGGGCAGGGAAGGAGACAAACAACTGCCTCCTGTCCCCTCCTAGGACACCAGCACCGAGGCACGAGCATGTCACTTCATCCTGGAGTAGGACAGGTTCCAAAAACTCCTTCTCCTTGGGCAGATGGGGATGGCAACCCGGCCCGGCAACAGCCCGGGAACCACTCACTGGTCTGCTGTGGTCCGCAGAGGGCACAGGCTGTGGGACACGTTGCTGTCGCTGTCTCAGGGTCCTTGCGAGTGAATTTAAGGTGTATCAAACACGGGAGGCAGGAGTCCTGCACGGGGGTTTCTGTTCTCAGTTGCAGAAGGATGTCGGCAGGAGACGCCGGACCATTTGCATGAAGACAAGTTTCAGTACTGGACCCAGATAAACTCCTTATCCCACTCCTCCTTCGCTGGGTTAGTCCAGTCCTCAAAAAGCTTTTCCTTCACATGGGTGACTTGTGCTCTGAGGG
>NW_008824664.1:75644-76152 GCF_000699105.1 Pygoscelis adeliae
ACATCTTTCCAAATTCATCTATTGCAAGAACCTCCTTTAAACCTACGCTTGCTCCAGTCCTGCCTTCAGCAAAACCCCCGCAACGCTTAAACCCCCGATGGGAAGCAATGCTTCCCACCTCCTCGCTTGCCCTTTTCCTTGCACTCCAGACCAGCAGTGTAACAATTTTTGAAGACTCCCTGGCCATGCAAAGTGCGTCTGAGACCCACTTTCAGGCCATCTGAATGGAGGTTCCTTTCCTTTTTCCCCGATCAGAAATCCCCCATGCCACTGCCAAGCCCAAAGCGAAGGGTGCGCAGGCGGGGTTTGTGCGTTAAACCTCGCACCGAGGTCAAGCCCCCTTCCCGAGAGAGCCTGCGGCTTTGTGCGGAGGGCTACCTTCCCGCACAGACCACGCTGCTTATCTCGCTGCCCCTCTCCCCCCCTGCCACGCTGCCATTTCAGCAGCATCAAACCTTGCAGCAACATCCAGGAGCACCGCTCACCCATCCCCAGGACAGCCGCCTCA
>NW_008824664.1:76910-84182 GCF_000699105.1 Pygoscelis adeliae
CAGCCTCTCCCAGACAGGCTCTCCCAGCAGCAACAACCACCCCATAGGTCCTGCCTGTGAGCTGCTGCAAAATTCACCTGTAGTAAAGTTTGGTGAGGAAAGAGAAAGAAAGTGAAAGAAAGAGGTACCCAAAAGACACAGGTATTGCTTTGAAACACTGATCCTCTATTTAACCATGAAACAATGATCTCTCTTGTGGGTTAGACTTCGTCTCTGCCTCTCACCCTTCTCCGATTTCAAATTCTCCTGTTAAATGCCGTCGTGAGAAAATCTGCTCTAGTTTGTCCTCATTATCAGTAAACTCCCTGCTCTGAAATCCCTGCATCCCCCATCCCATGCATACGTATCTGTGTGCGTCCTCCCAGACCTCCCTGCAGTTTGCTTGCTGGAGTCTCCCACCTTCGTCCTCTCCCTCCTTCGAGTGCTGGAGGTTATGGCCCCCCCCCCCCCTTCTCTCCCAGGCCCTGGGGGCTGGTTCCCCCTCCCCTGCACAGCAGGCGAAGCCCAGGTGATGGGCATTCGCACCTGGGCGGACTCCAGCCCGTGGCACGGATCAGCAGATGGTCTCGGAGTTTGCAGGGCGAGCGGCGGACGAGGCAGAGGGATCAGGTGGCAGCGAGAAGCCTGCCTCACCATTGCTATGGCACCGATTATAAAACAATATTCGCCTAATGAGCTCGTGGCAATAGCCACATCCGCCCCGAGACTAACATGCGCGCAATGCACAGCATGCCTGGGTAATGCACTGGATGCAACGCACGTCATGCATCTATCACACGCACGCCCCGCGCACACTTCTCACACGCGCAAATCACTCCTCTCTCGCGTGTGGACACACGAGCAGCACATCCACATCCACATGGGTGCGCACACCCTTCAGCGACCCCTCCCAGCCCCGTTGCACGCCCCATATCCCCCTGCCCGTGCACACACATCCCCCTCCTCCCTCGCTGCAGCGCTCCGCCTGGGCCCCTCATCTCCCCCGAGAGCCTGATGGGCTGTTTGTATTTATTTCTCGCTCTGTGCTCCCTTGTCCCTCCTCTGTACCCGTCTCGCCTGCCCACCCCCAGGGCCAGCTCCTCTCCCCCTGCCAGGACGCCAGCAGGGCCCCACCTCTCTCCGCAGCTGATGCTGAGCTGCTCCGGGCATCCTGCCGGGCTGGGCTCGGGGAGGAGGGGAGGGAAGGAGCGGAGCTGGCTGCTGGAGCCGACCCACTGGGGACGCCAGGCCTGATCCGCACTGGCCTCGCAGCCACCGCAGCGTGCAGCATCCAGGCGAGCGGGCAGGTTTCGGCTCCCTTCAGCAGGCTCACACTCAAGTTCTTCTCTCAAGTCGAGGCATTGGCAGATACATCCTCCCACGCCGGATCCTCGCGGCTCTCCTGGGGAGCGATGCACAGTGCTCTGCGGGGACGCGGACTGCCCGGCTCGCCCCCGAGGCAGGGTACACTAACCAGGGACAGCCCTCTCTGCTCGGCTGCAGTGACACAAGCACAGAGCCTGCTCCCAGCAGCTGAGGCCCCCTTCCCATAACGCAGTCACCTTAACTCTGCCCTGGGATGACGCAGACTCTCAGCCTTCCTCCTCCCGCAGGTAAGAGCTGAGATTGCAAAGGCCCCTTCATCTGTCAGCATCCAAATTTTGCACTGCCGGGAGGGAGGATGTCATCAGGGGATGTCCCTCAGCTTGGAAAATGGTTACTCTTTGTACCTGAGAAGCGTCAACGGGCAGGACGCAGCCCTGATGCTGAGCACTGCACGGCGCGCGCACAGCCCGCAAAGCCTTGCAGAGCCGACCGGCTCGTGGAGGGCGAGATAAACACCGGCAGGGCTGTGCCGGGGAGCAGGGGAAGATGAAGCCACAGCCCCAGGTCTCGTGGGAGGGGGACGGCAGGGCAACAAGACTTTTCTCCTGCAATCCAAGCCAATATTCCCGCCGTGGCTGCAATCCTCCCTGGTCCCCGCTCAGAGCCTGCAGCCCATGGGAGCTGCCGTGATCCCTGGGATTTTGGCTGCTGCCTCGTTCTCTACCTCCTCAGCAAGAACTTCTGAGCTTCAAATATGCTAAGGCTGGCCAAAAACTGATGAGATTTGGGGGAGGGAGAACAAGAGACCCTCTGGCTTTGTTCTTCACTTCTGAGTTTCTCAACTTCCTGGCTGGCAGAAACTGGTATTCCTTGTCAAAACCAACCAGGTTTCTTAATTGCAGGAGCCCACAAGCTGGAGCCTGCAGAAAACCCTTGTTTCCTCTGAATTCCTGGGCCTCCTTTTCAACACAGCGTTCAAGAAGAAAGAGGCTGGTGAACACCGGTGGGAGCACAGCCAATTTCTAAAAATCTCTCGATACTTTTGGCTTGACCTGTGAGGTCGATGGACCCAGGGGGGTCCATTGCGGTGTTTCCATCCAAGGGGACGAAGCCCTCCAGGACTTGCCCACCTCAACCCACAAGGTTGAGGGATCAGCTGCAGAGAGAGGAGCTGTGGCATGGGGCCGGGGGGACCCGAGCCGGGCTCGCCGCTCCAGGCCTCCTGCGTGCGTGCAGGGAGGGCACGGCGAGGTATGAAAAGAGACTAGAGGAGGCAGCATTTGGCAGGAGATGAGGCGACATATTGTACAAAACCACTGGGGACCACACTGGCCTGGGCTTGTCAGGGAAAACAGGCAGCTTTAACCCTTGTGCTGCTGGAGCAGATCCAGCCGGAGTTTTGTAACTTTTGTAGAGTGAGGGGCTGCACGTCCAAACAACGGGTGGGAAACCTGGAAGGAAATCCCTGCCACAACTCATAGATGCTGGAAAGACAGAGTCCCTGGGGGGGGGGGGGGGCCTGCCTCACCGCCCCCGCACAGTCACACACGTGGTGGGACTGCACCCCATCGCTCCAGCAAGGACCCTCTGCAGAGAGAAAGGTGCTGGGCTCTGCTGTGTTCCTGTGACCACCCAGCTGCTCATTCATGGCAAAGTCTTCTCCGGCAGACCTGCCTTTTTGGACCGTTCGCTGCAGCCAAGCCCTCAGAGATCCCGTAGCATCCACAGTGTCACGTTTGGTGCCATTACACTTTGTCCAGACATGCACAAGTGCAGTTTGTGGGGAGGGCAGCTGCCAGCTCCATCACGTCTGGTTTGCAGCACGCTCTTGCAACCAACAGCTGCAGCCTGGGCTGGCTGCGAAGGTTCAGACGCTCTGCACAGACGGCGCAAGGCCTCGCCGACTACACTGCGATGCTCAGCCGGGTGATGCTCCAGCTACCAGACTCTTTGCAGACAGTGAGCGGGAAGCAGAGCTATTTGGATCGATGCTGGAGAAGCACCTGGGCAGCCTGTTAATCTTCACTCGGGGTGATGATGCCCTGCGAAGCCAGGGCTCAAGGCCTTTTTGGGCAAGTATGTTAAAGCACGCAAATGTGTGTGCACGTGCAGGCTGTCTGCGCAAGCTGCGTGTGCACAAGCGTGCGTGCACGTGCAAACTTGGGTTGCAGAGCACACGCGTGTGTGGGTAGGTGGCTGAGCAAGGTCTAGCACCCCTCAGCACGTGTGTTTGCGTGCACACCCACGTTTACTTGTGCATGTGCCTAGCTAATAACAGAAGGCCCCTGATCTGCACAGCTCTCTCCACGCCCTGGCCACGCTTGCCTGGCTAGTGACAGAAGCTCTCGGCTCCGATAGCCCCTCTCCTCTCCTCGCCTTTGTCTCCCTGGCTTTTATTGAGTGCAGGTTTTGTGAGCGGTCGGTGACAGACGGCCCCGGTGCTCGATAACTAGACAATCTGTCACCACCACCACTGACAGCTTTCACAAGGAGCCCCTTTCCTTTCATCCTTCCCAGTTCCCTTCGCCTCTGCTTGTCCCCCTTCCACACGTGCTCTCTGGCTTTGTTCCCCCCTAAAAGCCAAATAGCGACAGAAGCTCCTGATCATAATATTGCTCTAATCGAGTCTGTCATAATCGGATCCAATCTAATTACGTTCAGATCCCTCTCTTCTCCTGACTCTCTCTATTGCCTGTCCATCTGTCCCTCTCTTCCCTTCCAGTCTTTGTGTCCATCCATCTGTTATCTGCAGGCCTTTCTCCCTTCCCATCATCTCCCTGGGCCCCTGCCCCATTCGCAGCGTGGCCACCCCGGCCCTTTCCTCCAGCGGCTCCCTCTCCAATCCATCTCTCTTAAAGGCCTCTCCATCAATCCATTTAGCAGCAGCTCCCTGCCTCCTCTAGCCCATCTGCTTCTCCCTTTCTGCTGGCTGCGAGATGCAGAGATGCTGTTTTGTTTGTATGTCGATCTTGATTAGCCCCAGAAACCTCACTGTTAAAGCTGTGCTGGCACTGGGGAAAGATCACCTGGGTAGCAGAGAGCTGTAGGTCCTAAGCAGCATCCTCCATCCCTGCCTCACCATCTACCTCTTCCAAGCAATTGCACCACACACAAGCGTTCAGGCCGGACACGCAGGTGAAAGAGGCTGGAGATAAAAGGACGGGGCCCCAGGAGCACAGGGCTGCACAAGGCAGGCTGGGGAAGAGCAAGCTTGAATCAGTATCTCCCCAAACTACCTTCCTTTTTCCCTAGCCCTGGTATTTTTCTCCAGGAATGCACACGACTGGCTGGACAACGGACGGACGGATGGACAGACGCGCAGGCATGGTGGTGGTGGTGAGATCTGACGGGACGTTCTTGCTGCACACAGAGAGAGGACAAGGTCGAGCAGAGCCGGGGCAGACGGCTGCAGTGGTATCCAGAGTGGGAACTAGGTGCCCAGGTATCAGTGTGTTGTGGATTTGGGGCGCGGGGTCACTCCAGGGTTTCCTGTGCCTTTCCCAGCAGCAGGTGCTGGTCTCTGTCGGAGATGAGGGCAGCAGCAGAGATGGACCCTGAGCATGATCCAGTCTGGCAATTCCTACAGTCCTATTTGTAGTAGTCAGACCCTGATTTTAAACACATGTTGGACTCAGATGCCTGCTGGGTGCCAGCCAATGGCCCCTGCTTGCTGCGATAGTTATCCTGAGCTAAGCTGCCTTCATTCCTTCAGCTGGACCTCGTTGCTGCTCATGGGCAGGACACAGAAAGCAGTTGTCAACGATCATGGCAGCAGGATTACTGCAGAGCGACCACAGGCTACTGGACAGAGCATCGGACTGGGACACAGGACCCGGTGTATCCTTTAGACAGCAACATCACACGAAGGCTCCATTACGTCTGTATCCACTTTATTGGTCCATGGACCAAAGACCTGCCAGTCTGCGTAGGCAAAGGATGGGCTCAGGCCCACTTCACAGAGACTCAAGGCGCAGGGCACGCAAAGCTCAGAAGTCTTTAAAGTCTTCAGCACAGAGAGATCTAGGGCAGTTTCAAAGGCATGCAGAGGAGTAGCTCATGTGGCAGGTAGCAGGTTTTTCCATGTATTTATTTGGGAGTTAAAGCTAAATGCTCTCCCTTGAATAATCCATGCCTAAGCAATTGTCACTTGTGGAAACAGGATCTGGTTGTCTGAATATGCCTTAAAGCGGTATGTAGAGCAACACCTCAGCCTCTCTAAATCCTCAGCTAAATATCGGGCAGGCAATAGCCCAGCTGGGAGCCGAACCCAGCCACACTGCAAATGCTGACCATCAGGGAGAAGCGAAGGGGGTGAATGACAGTCCTAGCAAGGCCATCTGCGGGACAGCTTGACTCCAGCCAGCTGCAGCCACTGGTGCCCAAAGCACAGACGCTGGGCTCCAGTGCTGGGAACAGGAGAGGCAGCAGAAGCTGGGCAGACTGGAGAGGAAGGATGCTACGTGGGGAGCAGAAGTGTCATCTCAAGTAAGAGAAATAGCGACTTCTTAGGGAAGCGACAGAGAGCACGGTACTACAAATGCTGCTCTGCGATGTCCCAAGCTCAGCCCCCAGCTTGAATAAGGCAATGGAGGCTGTTCCTATAGCTCACCCAGCAAACTCTCCTGCCCTTTGTCAGAAAGCCTCTTTCTTTGGTCTCCAAAAATCAATCCCTTCACCCCCCCGCCCGGGCTTCATCTCTGTTTTAGCTGCTGATAAAACGTAGAAAACAAATTATTTAAGAAGACACCAATTTTTTCTTCCTGTCTCCACTGCTTCCTTCTCCCAGAAGCCAAACAGCCCTGGCTTTGTTCTGGGTATTAATTAACTTTCCTGCCTCTTAATATTCCAGAGCCATAAAGTTCCCAGGAGCTGGGAGGCCGGGCGCTAAGAAAACACACATTTCCTCTCCTTTCTCCTTGTCTCATTGACTGTCACCCCCATATGCCTCCCCCCTCAGGGCACAAGGGCAGCTGCAAACCCTCCTCTCTGGGCTCAGCCCCAGCCCTCTGCCTCCCAGGAGGCAGCCGAGTTCAGAGGTCAAGAGAGTCAGTGGCATCTTCTTTTTGTGCAGAAATCCCTGGTAGAGTTGTGTGGGGAGAGAGGAGAGGAAATTGATGCTTGCAAATTATGTGTGTGCATGAAGGGGAGTGTGTGTCTCAGCAAGATGCCTGGGGGCTCTATGGCGGAGACAGCATGTGCCAGCTGCTCTCCTCAGCAAGAGGAGTCAGGGGCTGCCCAAAAAAGCTAGTCTGGGCTTTGACGTAGCTGGAGGTGGTTTGGGGAAAGTTTCTTCGGAGCAGGTTGGTAATCCAGGCACTATCTCAGTACCAGAGGCGTGGGTGGGAGTTCCATGGCTTATCGGTTAAGGACAGGACTTCTCACGGACCTTTGCAAGGCAAGGTACAGGGATGAAGCTGATTTTGGAGGACAGTCAGGAGAAAAGTGGGGCTGAGATCCCTGGGTTTCTACTCCCAGCTTGGCACATTGTAGCCAGAAGAGCTGGCAGCAGGTAGCGAATTACTTCTCTCCAAGCACAACAGGAAAGGGGGTTCCAGTGCCCGGTCGATCTTCTCCAGGGCTGTCCTGCCAGCACCAGGCTCACCGGAGCTGGGTGCGGGGAGGAGATGAGAACAGGCTCAGAGCTGCAGCCTTTACCTTCGAGAGCAAAACACAGCGCAAGGTGCAGACAGGCAATTGCCCCTGGGAGCAGCTGCCCCAGCCTTCGCTGGCGTCAACGGCCTGTTTATTTTGAGGAGCAGTTCAGCAAGACTTGCTAGAAGTTGCATCACTTCTTTTTCCCCTGGCAGAGGGCTGCAGAACTTGCTTCTTCCAGGCTCCATCTCTTGAGGGTGAATTTACCCTTGGCTGCTCAGCTGCTTTCTCCTTTCTTCCCTATTTCTTTGGTCAAGCGTTGAGCAGGGGAGAGAGCTTGCAGAACCCCTGTCCCACTAAACCAGCAGAATAACT
>NW_008824664.1:84228-92666 GCF_000699105.1 Pygoscelis adeliae
CTAAAAGATGCCAACGATGCCAACCGCTTGGACAGAAGTCAAAGCTGTCCAGCATCTCTAAGCATCAGGAAGAACTGGTTAGACCAGGAATGATGTAAAACAACCTCAAAATGTAGTAGTTGCGGAAGAAATTCAAGCACTCATGCTTTGGAGCAACAAGCCAAAGTCTTAAGAGTTAGAAGAGAGCGTTTTCCCAGTACCTGAACTTGACTGTGATGCTGAACTGAAACGGAGCGAGCTTTTGTCTCCTCTGCTGACTGTGCGTGAGAGATGGTAACCTTTTTCAGCTGGGAGAGTGTCCTAAATCACTGCAGCAAGGTTTGCCAGGAGAAGCCTGTTGAAGCCAGAAAACAGCTAGGTATCTCTAGAGCGTTCCTGTGAATTGTTTCCCAGCTGGACTATGTCCTCCTGGACCAGCTACGACAGACGCAAGTGGTGCTTGCTGCAGCCTTTCCCTAGACCAAGAGGCAACCAGGGGTACTCTGCTGTGAGCCGCTGCTTCAAAGACGACCAGACACGGAGCAGGAAAGTTGTTTGCTTTCCATATGTTTTGCGTAATTTCCCATGCAAACTTTTCTAATTATCAAAGCAAATGGGCTTTGAATGGGGGAATTATCTCGTTCACGTCAGCCTACCTCAAAGAAGGCCACACCACTGGCTTTGCACTGTCACCCAGCGCAACTCAGACTCTACCTTATTTAGCCAGCACACATCAAAATACACGTAGTTGCTCCTCAGAACTCAGCAATTTTGTTTCTATTGCAAAGGTAAAAAATAAATCTACATATATACCAATACTCAAACTACTTTCCACATTAATTTACTGAGAAGGCACTTATTCCCCATTGCTTATTAGCATTAGGGATGCTCTAATTAATGCACATAATCTCAGGAGTGATGGAGAAAAGCGTATCAGGGGAGTTATCAACTTTAAGGTTCGCGCAGCTGAGGACAGCTGCTGTTACACCAGGATGGGCAGGAGACACAACTCAGCCCCAAACCAAAGGCAGCTACTCTACATTACAAAGGAAGATACACAAGGGGTCCAGCCTGTTTCATTTTTAAACTGGGGACATGTATCTACTGCAGATAACTGTACTCAGACTGAAGGCATGGAAAAGATGGCTTAAGAGCGAGCCTTTCCAGGGCTAAGACACTAACTCCGGGCTTAAAGCAGGAGACAGCAACTCCCTAAGGGGTAGCGATTTAGTAGCCGTAGACAAAGCAGCAAAGGCTTTCCCGGTCCCAGCGGAGGGGAATGAGCACTCCCAAATCCACTGTCAGCTCTTTGTTTGAAGATCAGGAGTGAGACTAAACGACTGAATAGGTCACAGAGATCCCGATTCCTCCCAACTTGCCCCATTTATGATCTGGAGAGGGATGCAGGTGAACTTAAGACCTTTTCGCATGGTCTTGTTTCCATATAAAATGGGATTTCATTCTCCACGACACACAAAGCAGCTCCTTTCACCAACATTAGCTTTACTTTAACAAAACACCTTTGTATTTCAAGTACTGTTCACCTCAAGGTCTCAAGAGCGTCCCCTCACCCCTGTGAAACAGGGCAGTAGCAGGGTCCGTCACCGGTGAGAGAAGGGCACTGCGAGGGGAAGGGAAGCGGCCGCAGCCAGACTGGGGAAGGACAGGGAAGAGAAACCTAGGGACTAGGACTCACTCTCGTAGCCCATTTACTTCCCAGACGAATCCCGCAATCCTGACTATTTGTTCCCCACCCCCTTTCATCCAACACTCAGGCCCAATTCCCCAGAGGAGGGAAGGCTCAGAGCTGCACGCCGCGAGCCTCGTCATCAAAAGCCAGCTGAGCAAAATGCATTTACTGACCATGGCAAAACACAACGAGGAGGGCTGGAAACACCAATGGCTACTGCCTTTCCTTTCACCCCTCTGTGCAGCGACAGTGCTGGCACCAAGAGAGTTTGAGGGACACGCAAACCCCCAGCTCAGGGTAAATTTTGGGCTGACAGTCAAGCGGAGACTTGCGGTGTTCTCCAGCGTTGGCAGCAGGAGGGAAAATGTGTCTCTGCTGCAGTGCCTGCCAGCCTAGCCCCCTTGCTTCTCCCTTCCTTTTGTCAGCCACTGATAGGAGGGTTGCTCATTGCACTGTCCACAGGGGAGACCTGTTGGCCATCCAAGGAGCGGCAGAGGCACAGACAACGGAGGCAGCTGTTTGTTCGCCTCGCCAGAGAGCAGCTCTGAACAAAAAGCTGGGAGTGGAAAATGGGGCTGGGAGTGGTAAAAGGGTTTATTTCTGTTTGTACGGGGAAAACAAGGGGGGAAAAAAAAATTCCAACCAGAAGCCTTTGGGGGGAAAACAAAACAAAACAAAAAGCGCTCAAACCCAAGCAGAGAATCTAGATCTGAAAGATGGGAGAGAGCACAGTATGGGAAGGACGCATTTTTAATTTGAAAATTATCAAGAACCCTGTGTATATGGACCCTATTTGCTGATTAGCCATCACTGATCCCACCATCTCTCCATACAGCACTGCTCCACCATGAATTAAGCATTTGCATTTTGATATGTAAAAAAAAATATAAATAATCTAATAAATAATAATAAACTTACCTTAGGGAAGGAAAAACATATTCCACAAAATTCTCTGCCAGACCACATGCTGTCCTGAGGTCCTCCGTCTCACCCAAAATACCTTCATGCACAGAAATAGTCTACTTGGATAATTTTGGGAAACTGATTTTGTTCTGACAAGCTGGAACGTGTCCAAAGATTAGGAGTTAGAGGCTATGAAAATCCTTATTGTAAAGACAAGATATCTCCATGTAAATTGAGATATGAGTTTCTTCAGCATTGCTAGGAGAAATGAAAAGAAATCCGGCACGGAAACATTCCACCAAGTATCAGGAGCCGTTTCCTGATAGCAGGATGCATTAGCAAGTGGAAAAAGTCTCCCTCAGGGTAGCATTGAAAGTACAAAGTCTGAATTACTTTAAAACTCCAGACTGTATGCCTGGTTGAGAAAAGACTTAAACACAATAAGCCCACACTGTCCTCTAGGGAAGGGAAAGCGATGTCTGCTTTAGCACTCATCAGCTCTGATTTCTGGAATTAATCCTCTCTACCTATTTTTGAGCTCTTCACTTTGGACAACAGCACTATCGCACTTTTAAATCATGACTGCTGAAGAACAAGTGAATTTTCATACAAAAGAAACAACCAGGAACGTCCAAGTGCCTGGTCGGTCACAACCGCTAGCCCTGAGAGCCCAGTTGTGCTGGGCACTAAGGCATTGAAGGAAACAAAGTGTGTGAGCATGCTCATTAAAAAACACGTTTATTATACCAGCGCCTAGGGATCGACTGAGATCAAGGTACCATCGTACAAAGCACCGTTTGGAGTGATCAGCCACCCCTGCCTTGGAGAGCTTACAGTCTGAACAACAGTGAGTTAATCCCCTGTCCTGTCTGAGGGCACAATGTCTTTCTTCTGCCCAGCTGTAGAAAGAATTCAAAGTTTCAAAGCGAGTCAAAAAACAAATCGGACAAACTCTGTTTCTCCCGAGACCGAAACATATTGCAACACCCAGTGTTTTTGGTCCTTTTGGCAGCAACTAAGACAAAACAGGCAATGGGTTAATTTGTAAGTGGAGATTTTTTTAATTAAACGGAACTATTTATATATATACAAAACCCAGAAAATATTGCACCATTAAAAAAAGGACATTTTACATCCAATCATCTGTTAAACACACCTTGCCCTCCCTGCATTGTAGTATACACAGATTCACAGCAACTGCTGGACATTAACAGGCAATCTGTGCTGTCAGACACCACGGAAATCTGCTGGTCCACGTACATCCCAGAGAAAATACCTTTACCCTTTCCACCCTTGCCTTCATTTAGGGAACACATCCGTCACATTGTCGTCTCAGTGGCATTCAGGACCAATCCTCTCAAGTTGCTCAGAAGTAAGGACAAATTAAAAAGAAAGGCTTTGGGAACTTCTCAGTCACCGTTTCTTTAGGGCTTGGTCGGCACCGTTTTCTGGGAAAGTCTCTTACGTTTTAGGGCTCAGTCCCTAGAACCCGAGCACGGAAGCTCTGGAGAGAACCCTTTGCATCCCTATCCAGAGAGAGAGGGGCATTCCAGTGTAGTTTTATCTTTGACAATTGTAATCCAAGGGCTAAAGACTTCTCAAGCCCCGAGAGCATCTTCAGTAAGCCACAGCCCCAGGGTCCCGCGGGATGCTAAAAAGTACATCCGCTTTGGCGTTGATAAAATACGTGGCGAGGAGAGAGAAGATCAGAATGGCAATGCCCACAACCAAAGTGATTATCTGGGAAGGGATGAGAAACACTTAGCATTGTTGTTACAAACACAGACCTGCAGCACCTCACAGAACTTGCATCGAATGGGGGTCTCTGTCAGAAAGCTACAGAGGCCAGCTCACTGCTGAGGCACCGTGGACAGTGAAATAAAAAGATACTCTGAGGACCTTACAGACTTGGGCAGAAGCGACTGCCAGACAGGATCAGGTCAGCTTTCGTTGTAGTTATCAACAGTGCACACAAACCGATTGTTTAAGGGAAAAGGTAAGAAAGTTGTACCACGGATAAAGAACGTATCACGTTTCAGGGTGGTCGACACAGTTTGCAAAGATTTTTAGCAAGCATTTAATGTAATGCTTTGGCTACTCCTGCATGAACTGTCATCTCCTCCAGCGAGGAACTCTAAATGCCTTCAACAAGCACAGTTGCTGGCAGAATCAACATCCGTCAAAAGCCTTTGCATAACTGAGATTACCTCCTGCTCAGCACCTTTCCTGAAGCCTAAGTGCCAGACCAGTCCAAGGCCTCGTTAGATTCCTCCCTGTTAACCCTTCTCCTTGCACGGTAGGACTGCCGTTCCCAGTCTCCCCTGAATATCTCAGAACAGTCCCCATGCAGTGGCCAGACACTCATGCACCACTACAACTCTCTCAGTACATTTTCTATCGGGTCAACACTTCAGGGATGGCTGGGCTCAAACTGTGCATCTCCAGGGCACCACTATCTACTGGGCTGTAACAGGCCGAGAGACACAGGCAGGGCATTGTGCTTGCCCGACAGTGTTAAAGAGGCCCAGTGCCCCACAGATAAATTGCTCAGATTTCAAATAACCATCCAAGAGATGCAACAATTGCCCGGGCTTGCATGGCCTTTGGGTGGCTTACTGCTAGCATGATGACGACAGCGCTGTGCACTCCCAAGTCTGTCCTGACAGGGTATGACATCATTAACAGCCAACCAGAGGGCATCAAGACAGGCACAGAGTCCCAAAGTGACTGTACGCTTAACCCTTATTCTGCTGGCACTTAAGCCACATCACACCCAGCTAAGGGCTGCTTAGAATCTGAGACACTGAACCAGCAGCAGCTTCTGTTTGTGAAGGTTTGTGCAAAAGTTACTCCTGCGCTGTCAGGAGGGGATTCGAACTGCAGGAAGGAAGATCTGGGCTGCACATCAGGCAAAACACCTTAACAGCCAGATTCACTGCCTTGGCTTCCCGTGCTTGGGGAAGGGGTTAAGACTCCTGTCATTTCTATCTTTTATTCACAGAGCTCAGCCTGCTCATGGGACTCTTGATTATTCTGCACTGTCTCAGCCTCAGCGACTAGGTTATTAACCCACAAATGGCTGGAGGTGGTAGGGTTATCACCAGTGATGCATTCTTGGTTACCTCATTTTCAAGGATCAAAGCCTGGCTGTTCTTAACTGGGGAGCTCGCACAGGATGATGGCACAAGACCCTGTAACAAACTCTGAACTGTTTCTCCAGCTGTCAGGAGATGTTACTCAAAGCTAGCCACATTTTTTTCTCTACTTTCTTTTTCAGACATGTACAAACTCACCTCTAGCTCCTTGCTGGCTACCAGAAATATTCGGGCACGGATCTCTTTCCACCGACTCTCTGTCCATGTGGAGTACTCTGTAGATCCCCATTGCCTCAGCTCAAAGGCTGGAGAGAGTGCTTTGCTTAGGTGAACGGTTGACCGAACGCAGTAGGGGACTCGTGATGTTGAGTTAGGGTCCAGAGAACCCTGCACCCAGGCATATTCATACATCTGCAAAGAAAACGGGAGAGTAAGAGACAGCATAACAGCCACTAGCAAATAACCAGACTATCCCCTCGTTCCGGAACCTTACCTGTGTCTCTGGGGAGAGAGAGAGGGGCTTTACTGACTGTTCGCACTGTAAGGGGATCCTTTTGCCCACTCCTCCCCTGCCCTTGGGCATTAAGGTGCTTCCTTGTTGGTGGAGTTTCCCAGTTCTCCCATGTGTTACTACAAGCAGTAGAAAGCATTCCTAACCAGCTTTCCTCAAAAGCGGAAACCAGCAAATGGGGACAGCAGATCTATCCTTACCTATCATCCCACTCTAATGGATACTTACTTCTTTCTCACTGCTGGGTGTTTTTTCAGGGTTCAGGCACTCTTCCTTGGTGAGGTTAACAACAGTGCCCGTGAGGTTGGCCAGGACATACTGTACAAGGTAGGTAGTGTTCACAGGGCTGGAAACGGCGACGTAATGTTGGGGAACATCACCTGGAACAGTCAGAGAAATGGGATTGGCGGGGAGAGGGCCAGAAGCAGACCATGTTAGTATGGCACTTCAGAAAGCTGCCAGGTAACATATGGGGTCAAACCCATTCCTGTGTTCTTCTTCCCTATGTTGCTCTTACCCAGAATTCCTTTTATGTCTGGTTTAATGATGGACTGAAACCAGGAATTGTTCATTTTAATCAGAAACCCATACAGCATTCGAGAGACCTGGAAAGAGATGGAAATCGGTTTATACAAAGAGGAGAGAAAATAGCATCTCAACAGCTATACCTCTCAAGATTATTGGGCTGACAGATGTTTCCCACTACAAGGGCCAAGAGCACAGCAAAGGAGAGACTATATGTCACAACTGTATATAATTCAGGACCGAGCTGTGAAAATTGGGTTTGATTCCAGCTCCACTGACTCCTTAGCTGATCCCTGTGGCACACATTGCCATTTCATCTCAGCTTCATCTTCTGCTTTGTGGAACGAGGATAAAGGAGCTCTGTTTTGTAGAGGGCTCGTGAGGCTTAATGTCTGCCCTGAGATTGAGAGGCAAGGAACTAGAGAAGGGTGAAAGGTTTTTCATTCAGCTGTGGTGGGGAAAGAGAGAAGGGGGGGAGGCAAAGCCCTCATGGAGACAGCCCGGACAGCATGCTGTGTAAACACATATAAACAGAGACAGAAGGGAAGTACGTGAGGGCTCATCAGAGATGCCAGGGACGCAATTCCATCTGCATTGAATCGCCCTGAATAGCGGGGGTGTTGTTGGCCCCCCCCGAAAGCCGGTAGAGAGCACGGGCGACCACTGTGGCAACTTCTGCCAGGGACTGCAAAAGAAGAGTGCTCTGTGTTAATCAAGATAGGCAGATCCAGCAAAACAAGCAAGCAGAGCAAGCCAGAATCTACACATCCATCAAACGCTTACATCGTGCTAGCATTTGAGCGCCTATTGCCTTTGTCACTGTACAAAGCACTCCCACCTTCTTTCAGCCCTTTTTGGAAACAGCTTTCCCCCTCTCCCCATGACCCCGCATCTATCTGCCCCCACCCAAAGCCCCATCCACCCCAGATACAGCAGCTAAAGAAAATGCAAAGTAGGAACCTTGGCTGTGTCTGTGACATACTCCAAGGTCTCCTCAGGGCTAAGCCCCTCGGGGTATTCCATCCGGATGTTCTCTGGAGTGTCGTACATGCTCTGGTAGTATCTGAAAAGAAGGCAGCAAACAGAGGTTGGGGAGGGGCAGAAAGAAACCACAGGGCATGGAATTCAATTCAGAGTGTGCCTAAAGCAAACAGTGGGAGCAGTCTCCTGGGAGCAGAGATACAGCCCTGCCAAAGCGCTGCCCTGCCACACGCTCCTTAAACCATTTAATGAGGCTTTATAATTAACTTGGCCCTTCCACAGCTTCTCCCATCTGAGGATCTCCACGCAATTTACAAGCTGTGATTAGCTTTCAGGTGGGCGACAGCCCAATCTATTAAATGGGTAGAGAAACTGAGGCAAGGACAACCCATGCAGAAGGTCTCCTGGGAAGAGGGCTTTTGATCCAAGTCATGCCAGTGGATTTTATTAATGCCTTATCTTGAAGGCGGCGAGGAGTTGCAAGTGAACTCTATGAAAGATTTACACCAAGGCGTCTGCAGCACACGCAGCTGAACTGGGAATTGGGCTGAGAGCCCACTGCATGGTCTATGCACCTGACATTCCCAGCTAACCTGGGACTCATCCCCCCACAAAGATGGATCACACAGCAGTGAGCTGCGCTTCCCTCCACCCCAGCTCTTCTCACCCCTTTAGAGCAGTGCAGATTTAGAGGTGAAAGGGAAGCTACTTCCCCTTGATTGCTACAGAGATTCTCAGAAACTGCAGAGAAGGA
>NW_008824664.1:92700-99372 GCF_000699105.1 Pygoscelis adeliae
GGAAGAAGGGAGAGGCATCTGTCTGTCCTCTACCCCACATTTCCACTTCCAAAGTTGAAAAGGAGCAGAAGATCCCCAAGGAACACACTGTAGTAGGGTCATGTGGGGTGAATGAAAGTGCCCTTTCCAATGCCTGGGGCTTTCTGCCATCACAAATAGAAAGCTATATTAAAAAAAAAAAAAAAGAAAAAAAAAAGGCAGCTAGCTTCTGGAAGAACAGATGAGGCTTAGGCACGCTCAGTTGCCATTTGCTCACCTCTGGCTTCTAGCCAGCTGTGGGGAACATTTTCTGTACAAAACTGGATTTCTTTCGGTTGTCAGAATAATTATGTTGCGCTTGTTCAATTACATGGCACATGTTTGCTCCTCCGCTCCCCCCGGACTGCCGCTCTACATGTATGTTAGGCAGCACACCCCCGGCAGAGGCGTTGCAGGAGCTCAGATGCCCTCTGCCGGCTCCGCCGCCTTCGGCTGTGGGCCAACCTGTGCCCCGTCCACCCCGGGAGAAGTACCTGTTCTGGAAGGCAGTCTTGTGGTCAGTCAGGACCACGCCGGGGATGTGCCGGGCCCGAAGGAAGCGCTGGAAGGAAGACGGGGGAAGAGGCTGGGAGTATCCAGCTTCCTGCAAAGTCACATTTGCTCCCACGCTGCTATTACTCAGAATACCTAGCAAGTTTCTAACCTGAAAGAAGAGAAAACGGCACTGTTCCGCTATTCTTTTGGATGTGTGATTTCTCTGGAAAGGTTAACATCCCGATCATCTGCGGTGGGCTAAAGATCCCACAGCATTTGGGTGAGATGAACGACTACACAGTGCTTTCTATTACCTGCACTTCAACAGATTCATTCATCCGAGAGACGGGGTCTGTATGCATCCATAGAATCGAGTCATTCCTTAGAGCCACCTTCAAGAAAAAAAAACAACCACCACCATGAGTACAAGACTGGACATTACTGAGTCTTGCAGAGCAGGGAAGTCCAGTCCAGGGAAAAATCAAAACCAGTGAAAGGCTGGCTGGGAAAACCACAGCTAAATTATCACAGAGAAACGGAATAAAAACCTAACTTATCCCACACCTGATTCAACTCCACAAATGAATGAATGTTGTCCAAGCGGAGAGGAAACTTGTCGTTTTCCATATCATACACCATTCGTGAGCTGCCAATGTAATCAAAGGTCTCCTGCAACAGAAAAAAAAAATCCTACATGAATCACATACGGATAGCTGCCTGGCACAACTAACAGCAATATCTGAGAGGCTGAGGTGGACCAAAACCAAGAATTCGGGGGCCAACTACCGCACCAAGTATTTCTGAAGGTTCGCAGAGCGTGGCACATGCCAAAAGACCAAAGTAAACATTACATTGTGCCTGGCTCCAAAGACAAAGGTATTGTAGGAAGGGATGGAGCAAAGGACAGAAATGAAGGCAAAGAGAAAAAAAAACAGGGGACAGCTACTGAATTCCACAAGCAAGAAAGGCACAGAGGCGAAGTCAGACTTAAGACAGCACCAATATCTAGCAAGATACCGTTTCTGTGAGTAACAGCGGAGAGGCATTAATACAGCCTTTACCCTGGCGTAAGTCATCCTCTTTGTTTTTTGGTACGGAGGACAGCAAGCCAGGGAAAAGGGCAATTCTCCATTCCAGGAATTAAACATATGAAGCTTTCCTGAAAGGAGGGATGTCTGCTTCCCTGGAAAAAAGGCAGGGAAGGCTAGATGACAGAAATGAGTTTGTCAAGGGAGCTGCAAGAAGCTGAGCATTGCCTGGGGAAGAATAGGTGCCCCTAAGAAGAGAATCCCCACGACCAAGAAGGGCAATGAAGTCAGCCAGCCACCAGACTTCCCCCTTGACTAATTTACAGCCAAATCTTATCATTCCTCCTGCACCCTGGGAGCACGACAGGGAATGTCCGCTCCATAGCGCTGTATGCCTGTCTCCCCTGGGGAACTTCTGACTAGGGATATATGTGCCGAGGAGGGTGAACGAAGGGAATCACATGGCTGCAGCATGGGGCTGTGGGAGCCAGTTTCACAAAGCTGCACAAAAGAAGCCATCAATGTAGATGCCTTGAGGGGAACATCAGCTGTTGGCCATCAGTCCCTCCTCCACAAGCTTGTTCTGCTTTTCCACAGCTGCCAACTCCAGTGCTGGGCGCTCAGAAATGAGCTACATTTCACTGCTGTCAACACATATATTTTTAATCTAGCCTTTTCTGGGCTTCATTTCAGAATTTAAAGCCTGGCCATTGCAGTTCATCCTGAACGGGGGTGAGGCAGAGAACAGACACGCAGACAGGCACACCGGGAGGAGACAGGAGGGAAAGCAAAGTTTGAGTCATTCATCTAGAATGAACTGTGGGGCAGAATATGGGTTGCCCCAGTGGAAGCTCCATCTGCTGTTGTCATCCCAGTGCAATTAAGATCCTGTTCTCACCAGGGGAGCAAAGAGAACCACGGTGTGGGGATGCAGACAAATGACTCCACACAAAGAGTAGGGAAAAAGTTCATTTGCAGGGAGCCAAGGGCTGATTTGCTGTCTTAGGACAAGCCAAATGGTGGAGCGACGCCGCTGCTCATACCCCTTGGAAGAAGGTGAACATTATATTCCTTTGCAGCAAATGAACATCTGACACTTTATGAAGGGCTTCAGCAGCAGCCAAGTGGGTCACAAAAGAAGAGACAGCGCTCTCTGCCCCAGGTGCAATGTTCCAGAAGAAGGAATGGCTGTCAATCTGTAAGCATGAACAGGAGGTGTAAGAAATGTGCACACAGACAGAAGAATACTGTATTGGGAAAGCAAATCTATCACCTCTCTCCTATCCCACTCATCCTACTGATAAGGGAAGAACCAAAGCACCCCGCCTAATGAAATTTAAAACACCAGTTGCATTGCTGTGGCAGTCCTGAGGCCTCAGAGCCCTGCCCCCCCCCACCCCTGACCTGAAAACCGAGATTATCAAGTGTGCCATAATATTAATGCTGGCATCACTGTTCAGCAAGAGGCTCTGAGATGGTGACAAAATGGAGTTTTGAACTTGCATCTCTGGCGGGTGTAAAGTGACCGTAAATCAGACTGCTAGACGGAGAAGCGAACTTCTTTCTGAGCTCTGACACTGACTCACTGCTTGAAACACAACAAACTCTCCATGTGTCTCAGCCTCTGCCCCCCCAAAAATACAGATGAGCCAACCATGCTGTCTCCCTCTGCAACACATTTTAAGGATGTGAAATATCTTAGGAAAGCATTAACTTAGAAACGCTAACTATTTCCACTTGTCTGGCTCCATCAGTGAAGAAAATGCTGAAAAAAGTCTCACATAACAAGACAGAAAGAAACAAAACGCAGGTGTCCTTACATTGAAACAATAGGTAAACCCACCAACTAAAAGGCTCATACTTGCAGAAACACAATAGCCAGTCAGATCTAAAAGGTTTGGAACATGGGAAGAAACGAAAATACATGCGAGAAGTACATTCCCATGAGACTCTCAGCCCACATCCTCCCAGAATCCTTCCAGTCCATGCTCTACAAAGCAAGATTAAGAGGTACCTACTCGTGTAGCGACAATAATAACTTCCTTCTCAGGATCGACTTTTCCAGAGGAATTGATAGGTTGCAAGGTGCTCCACACATTGTAATCAAGAAGAGGATCACATACAACCTCTAGGAAGCAGAAACAACATTGCTTGAGTTGAGACTACAGCAGTGACAAGTGAGAAATGAGCTTTCTGGTCAGCTGTAGCTCACCAGTGGTTCTATTGCAGGGACAAGCTTCTGCTCAGCAGGGGTGAAGTCCTGGCCCCAGGAAAGTCACTGGCAAAACATTCACCAGGACCAGGATTTCAATTCATGTACACACAGCCTAATGGAGCAGTGATCTCAGAGCCCTTCTTGATGATCTACGTAGCAGGTATTAGATACTTTTCTCAGCCAGCATCTCTTCTACATATTATCTTCTAAACTGATGACAAACATAGCCCAAAATCCCTTAGCACTTCAATAGTTTATTTTGAAAAGGCTCAGCTGGCAAGCAAGCCTTTAGGAAAACTCTAAAATTGCCTTTCTTTTGCACAACTCTATTCCACTGGGATTTTTACCACCAGCCTTATCTGACATCATGACCAGGAAAGAGGAATCTGCTCACCTGGATTAATGCTGAAGGTGCTTTGGAGGGAGCTGCGTCTCATGCAGGTAACCGTGCTGGTGACAGCGTGCATGTGGGAAAAAAGCTGCATGGCACAGAGAGGGTACTCGGGGCCAGATCCATCACGAGGGACATTATGGTCTTGATAACACTGGATGGAAATAAAAATCGTTACAAAACTTAGCCTTGCTGTGATAGCATCGTGTACTGCATATAAAATCGGACCATACGTTTTTACTGTAGATTTCAACATCTAAGCTGAGAGAGAACAAAACTTCTGTCCCCTTTCCTGAACTGTGCAGCAGTTCCTCTCTCCTACTCGCCGAGGAAGTGCAGTACCTGCTTAATGACTTGTGTCTCATTGGCATCTTCAAGCAGAAAAATAGGGAAGTCAAAATCCTCGTACGAAAGCCCACTCCCCACAGGATTCCACACGGTCTTATTGCAGTGTGCAAACTGAGGGCCATAATCTTTGGAATAAACACCTGGAAACAGAAAGAAATGGGCAAATCTGAGCCTGCAAAAGAATAACAGACTGCAGGAGAGGTAGGGCCCGCTGAGAAAATAGCAGCAAATACAGAATGAGCACCATTACGGGCTGAGGAACCAGCTGAAAAAAAGCTTGGAGAGATGGAGTTGGTCACTGCATGCGGCAGAGTGGCAGAGACAGAGCGCCGTGCCACGCAGAGAGAATGAGAAACATGCATGCTCAAAGCCATCACATGCCAGGAGGCTGGCATGAGCACTCAGTGAGCATTTATCACATGCTGAGAGAGCGGAGGAGGCACACAGAGAAACATTATACTTCAAAAGGAGGAACATACAAACCCGCAATTTCTGAGCTCATCATGTGCTGGAAGTACCCCTAAGGCATCCATAACGTGCCAATCATTTTAACACCTAGATACTGTGCAAACAGCATGAAGGCAGGGACACGACAAATGCCAGCACACCAAACTCATCTCAGGAGCGTACACGGCATCCTTCACAGCAGAAAGCTTTGTGCAAACTACAGAAGGGGTAGTAATTTCTCCCCTCAAAGGGCAATACTGTAAATTTGCTGCACGAAAAAAATAGCGAAAGGAAAACCTAACTGAAGCCACAGGGGGAATTCAGGGAGGCAGAATGGCATTTTAAAGAGTAGCGACTGGCCCAGACAGAGGTTAACACACCCTCCGCTCAACCTGTGCAGACACAAGACGCTTTAATGATCACGTGTGGACAAAGCACAAGTTTCACATGTTAAAGAAAAAGAAGTTACAACAACCCTTGGTTAGGCTTAACACTTGAGTGACTTAATGCTGTTTTAGCCGGCTTATCTAACTGTCTTCCCCTAAACACCCGTCCCAGCCCTTGTTGAGAAACGATGAGATTCCAGCTCAGACAAACTACTTTGAAAGAACACATTGAGCCTGTTACCTTAAACACCGTTTTGACATTAAAGCGTAGCTGCAATTCCAGCTACCCTTTGCACTTCTTGCTTTGACTGTAAAATGTAAAGGCACCATTTCTCTTCCTCCTAATAAGGATAAAGACTTAACATTTCCTTACCAAACCCATCATTGGGGCACTTCAAACCAGGAGAGAATCCCTGGGGAGGGCTAGGTTTGGCAACGGTCACAGCAAGGCCTGACACTCGTGAGGTTCCCTTCAGCTGCAGCATTACCCTCCTGGAAGAGAGAAAATACGAGTGAAACTTTGAATTCATTAACGAAGAGTTACAATCCAAGACATGCTAACGCTGACGTATTACAGTCGAGCAGGCGACGATGCTTTTGACGAAAATAACCAACATGTCCCTTTTTCTTTGTCTTCTCAGAACTGCCTGAGAGTATGCATGCAGCAACAAGCAGAAAACTTCAGCCACTTCTTTCCTGCTCTGCCCAGGAAGAGATGTGAGCAACCTTAATCACGGTGTTTAATGAACTTCAGCAACTGCTACAGTGATGAACGTGGCATGAGAATTTACGCAGAGCAGAGCTCTTTGAACAGCAAACCAGCCCGTTTAAGACGAAATAAATCCAGGCACTAAAACACACAAATGTTTCAACCTCACTATACTTCAGTGCAGTCAGGGCTGATTCTGCCATCTGTCACTTGAAAAATGACCTTTTCATCACCAGATTAGGGACCCGTATCGGTCTTCTGGGCTCCAGTCACCCTGGGAAGACAAAAAACTGATGATGACCGACCTGTTGAAGAGGCTCCCATCCAGCAGTATCATGTAGGGTGGATGCGGGCCATCAGCAAGCACCCAGTTCAGGTCCTCCTCCTTCTCAACCACGTGGATCACCCCTGTGTCTCCGCTGATGGAGGCTGTGGAAAGAGAGCGTGCCCTTCCCGTTTCACAGTCATCTACTTCCTTCACACCCCCAAACCACCCCGGAATAGCAGGGCAGTATGTTACTACGGGCTTTAGGGAAGAACAGCTCATGGGATTAGAGGGCTGGAGGAAGCAATTTGGTGAAGCGGCACCATTTAGCTAGAGCAGGACAGAAAAAGGAACGGCGTCTTTTAGTAGG
>NW_008824664.1:99387-100998 GCF_000699105.1 Pygoscelis adeliae
AAAAGCTGAATAGCATAGATTAAGAAATAAGCACTCATGTTTTGAAAGCTTCTTTTGTTTAAGCACATCAAAGCACTTAAGGACCTTCAGCTAACTAAGCACTGTGAGTCTCCTGTGACTGAAGAGAATAAGGAAGTATGGCAGGAAACAGGGCCTGAGACAGAAAGGCACCTGGAGGAGACGGGACCGGCCTCAAGGACCGCGGTCACAGAAGCAGTTTAGTGCTGCCCCTCAGCAAAGAGTAAAAATTGCAAATTCAGAAACTGAGAGCTCAAAGACAGCTCAGCACAAGGCCTGGAGGAGTGCAAGGGGCAAAAGATTGTGACAGCAAAGGGGACTAGCAACAAAGCAGGTCCACCGCTTGTCATTTCACCCCATCCCAAAGAAAATGGGTGACAGACAAAGCGCTTTCATAAGAAGCTACTGATAAAAACAAGTACTTTGTCAAGCCCCCCAGTTAGTAACGGCCGTCATTGTTGGAAACCGCCTGTGACCAGGAAGGCAGGACTGCGTGCGGCCGTCTGCCCTAGCACTAGGCTCACACAGAGGGTGGAAGAAGAGTCAAGAGAACCTTGTACCCTCGGTTTTCTGACCGACCAAGTGCAGCTGCGCTGCCCTGTAGTGGCAGCTGACAACCTCTGCTGCAGGGAGTGGCTCACTGTGGAAGCAAAACTGAATTGGAAATGAGCAAAACACTGACTCACACTAACTTCAGCCAGGAATAGTGCTTGAATGGGGTTCCCTTATCTATCTTTTAATTTTAACAGGCATGCAGTTCTGCCTTCCCCCTTCCACTATGACAAAAACACCCTTACAAAGTTAACAAGCACTGCACAAGCAGCTCAACCAAACCCTCCGCTCCCTTCAGCTGCCACCTTCTCCCTTCTTCGCTCCCTGCTCCCTTTCTCTCGTACCTTGTTAACACCAATGCATTCCGCAACGCTCACAGCTTTGCCTCGTACCCCTAGAAGCTGTGGCTTAGGTTTTGTCCTGTGTGTGCACCGACTGCACAAGCTCAAAATGCTGCTCTCTGCCTCGGCAGGGATTTCCGCGGTCTGCAGGAACAGCCTCTCTAAGGTCTCCACCCCTCAATTTAGCAGAAACAGGTCAGCACATTCAGCATCACTGGAGCAGGATTGGAAAAGAGGGCAAACGGCGCCGAGAACGAGGGCAATGCTGATCTAGGCAAGTCCAACAGGAGAGCTGCATTACACCCGATCACCCACGGCATGACCATCCCAAGGAGCAGCTCTGGGGCCCTGCAGCTCTACTCACACTGGCAGCCGATCTGGTGGGTGGCATTCAGGAGGCGAACGCACGGTGCCGTTTTGTTCAGGGGGATGTAGATCTTCCTCTCAACAGAGTTCCCCTGGCAGGACCCTGGAGAGAAGACACAGCCCCGCCTCAGAGGGGGACAAACCAGGGGCTCCCCGCATGTCAGAAGGCTCTCCCCAGCTCAGGGGGGAAAGACGAGCCCCTCCCCAACTCAGAAGGGGGCAGGCGAGGGCTCCTAGTGCCGCCATCTCAAAGGGGGCCAGGCGAGGCCCTCCCTACCTCCCCTTCAGTCGCGGAGCGGCCCCAAACCGGGGGAAGCAAGGCGAGGCGAGGCGA
>NW_008824664.1:104599-105372 GCF_000699105.1 Pygoscelis adeliae
GGCTGCTCCGGGCCTCTGGGCTCCCAGGTGCGCGGAGGCCTCGCTGTCACGTCTCTCCGTGCCTCGGCAGGGCTCAGCTTTCACCCCAAGCGGCCGTGGATCCTCACCAGCCTGCACAATGGCGTCATCCAGCTGTGGGATTATCGGATGTGCACCCTCATCGACAAATTCGATGAGCACGACGGTCAGTGTGCTGGGGGGAGGCGTTGGGGCCTGCTTGTGGCGGGAGCCTGGGGTGTGAGAGGAGGAAGGGAGGCTCTGCTGAAGCCTTGCTGAGGCTTCTGCCTGTTTGACTTCAGATCCTCTCTCTGTTCCAGCCTGTGTTTCTTTGCGGCCGGTTTGCTGGCCCCGAACTTTGCTCGCACGGGCACAAAGTGGGGTAGTAGGTTTGTTTCTGGCGTGGAAGTGAACCTGTAAATACAGATCCGAAGGGCCTGGATGTTTTGTGGTGGGTTGCTGCAGGCATCTTGACGGAGAGGAAGGGGTTTGGGAGTGGGATCTCAGGCTCTTAGGTGACGCTCTATCGTTGCTTTGAAGCTCCTAGCAAGAGGAGGAGGAGGAGCGCAAACTGTAGTGGTACGAGCTGTCAGCCGTCCTGCTGTGTCCAACCTGCTCTTCTTATTTGTAGGACCCGTTCGAGGTATTGATTTCCACAAACAGCAGCCTCTGTTTGTTTCTGGAGGTGATGATTACAAAATAAAGGTAAAATTTTACCCCTTTAGCTCTTGTTCTCTAAAAGGCATCATCCAGGGAAGGGAACGTGCAAAGAAACC
>NW_008824664.1:105474-122974 GCF_000699105.1 Pygoscelis adeliae
CGATTCTCCTGCTGCAGAGGCATTAGAGTTAACTGCAGCGAGCTGAAGTCTCTTTGTAGTAGCTTGCGTTAGAAACACGTTTTAAAATGGAAGGGTGAGGCTTGTAGGTGAACTGAAACGTGAGAACGCACACGAAAAATCTAGCAGGTGGTGGCACGTACCGTCTTTGTTCTGCTTCTGTGTTGTGCAGGTCTGGAATTACAAGTTGCGCCGTTGTCTCTTCACTCTGCTCGGGCACTTGGATTACATTCGCACTACCTTCTTCCACCACGTAAGCTCCTCTCGTACTTACCCCAGTGATGGGTGCCCGCTCCCTTTGTGTGTGAAAGGGAATCTGTCTTTTGCTTCCCCGGATGGGAATCTTTGCTAAAGAAATCGTGCTGGACTTGCTGGTATAAGGGCGCTCCAGATACGGTGGCCTTCTGTAGAGGTGTAAGAGGCATAAATTCCGCCTCTGAGATCTTAAATAAGATTTAAAAGGGGTCATTCCAGGGGGCAGTTGGAAAATACTGTGCGGGGAGGGAATGTCTGGGGTGTGTGTGGTTTCGTATACAGAATACTTTGTCTTTTTAGGAATATCCCTGGATCTTGAGTGCTTCTGATGATCAGACCATTCGGGTTTGGAACTGGCAGTCCAGAACTTGTGTTTGGTAAAATCAATGGTTGCTTTGAAAAATAACTGCACGGTTTTAGGGCGAGCTGTCTTCATCTGTTGTTTTCAAGTGGAAGCTGTGCTTAATTGAAGGAATAGAACCGACAGAGAGAGCTGATCAGTTATGAATGTTTCTGTCAGTCTTGTCTTTTGCTCGTTTATTCTGATGCCACTAGACTCGTATTCATAAATCCGCATGTTGTTTGGTTGAAAATTTTTTGAGGTTAAAATAATACGTGTCAGTGCTGAAGCCTGTGATGTTACTGATATTGGAAAGTCGACCCTTGAATCCTCCCTGTAAGAACCGCTCAGTGTTCAGTCACGCTAACTCTTGAAGAGTAGCATTTAGCAATCCTATGTTCCTCGTCATCCTTCCCACGACTGAGCTTATTGCTCTCGGTGCAAATTGGAATGTGTATTAATATATCTTATGTTTAAATGGTATTTTCTGTCCTTTTTGTTGTAGCGTGCTGACAGGACACAACCACTATGTGATGTGTGCCCAGTTTCACCCCTCTGAGGACCTGGTAGTGTCAGCCAGCTTGGATCAGACTGTGCGCGTTTGGGATATTTCTGGTGAGCTGCCCAGATCAAGGGGGTACCCAGTGGCAAAGCCCACTTCAAAACTGCAATTGCTGAAAGCCAAGTGAGGCAGGAAAGAGGGGTTCGGATCTGAGAGCAGGAAGAGTAGCCTGTTGACTGCAGGAGCCTCGGGCGGAAAATTCTCTATTGACAGGACCCCATTCCCCTCAGTTCCCATGAAGTCGTAGGGTGTTGGCTGGAAGGGACCTCTGGGCGTCATCTAGTTCACCCTTTCGCTTGAAGCGAGTCTTCTACGACAAGTAGATGAGGTGAGCTGTAGCTTTTTGCAGCCAAAAAAACCTCTAGAGACGGAGATTCTGCAGCCTAATCTCCCAGTCTGATTTTATAGCCCATATAGGCAACGAATATTGCTGTCAGAAGGGACGTAGTGTTGTCAACTGATCAGATGTGCCAGCCTTGCAGGAGGATTTTAGAAAGTTCTGGATTGCCTTTATCCCCTTGAAAAACTCTTGGAGGCAGCAATAAGCCATTCGTTCTGAGAGAAGGATAAAAAGGCGTCTGTCTGGATTGCAAAAAGGGTAGGGTTTTGGATTTTTGGGGTTGGTGGTTTTTTTTGGTAGCCTAGTTGTGGGTGGTGACAGGAAGTTAATATTATTAAGAATTCTTTCAACTTTTTCAGTCTGCTTGACTGTTTCATAAAACGAAGCGTGGCCTAAAGATCAGAGCAGGAGTTGCAAGTCAAAAGTCCGAAGTGCTTTGCTGATATCTTAGCTATTTGTTAGTTATACCGAGGCCACAAGGTGACTTAATGGAATGAAATATGATCCCTCAATGAAAAGCTAGAAATAAAATATTACATGGAGATCAGGGACTGGTGGGAGGCAGGCGGGGGCAGGACTGGTGGTGTTACAACACAAACTATTCTGTAGACAGACTTCATCCGACCTGCCGCTCTCGCCATTGCAGTTTTGGTTGGGCACACTGCGTTATTTGTAGTACACGCTCAGACATGGCCAGCTGTGTCAACAGTAGGGGCTGGGGACAGGATATCCTGGTTATTTAAAACCTGTCCCCCTCTCTGTACTGCCAGCATGGGGAGTTTAACAACTATTCTGCCAGTAAGCTTTGCTGCTGCGTTCTCCCGCAAACACTCTCTCTCAGCAGAGTTCCAGCTGCCAAATTGGTTTGGAGATGGTACAGACCTTTTTTTCTGAGCTGATATGTGATGAGGGGTTTTAGAGACATGCTGAATTATTGACTCAGCTGTCGCTCCAGTCAGACGCGACACTGCGAGAATACTAGTGTGTGGAAAGACCTACAGAGCTGAGAAACGGATTCAAAAAACAATTCCACTCTCCAGTTTTTCCCCAGAATGACTTGGGTCCTCGGCGGGACTCTGTTCGGGCTCTAGCAGTCTCCTGGGAAGGGTTATTTCCCCATTTTGACTGATGTCTGTTGTGCACATAATCCTAGTCATAGGGAGCATCGTTTGGTGTTGAGCTTTAACTCCATTTCCGAGTGCTGCTGTTAACTTGCAGCTTCTGCTGACTTCAGTGGGAAGTTTTTTCAGCAGGTTTTGGGATTATGAGCACTGGTTCTTTGATGCCCTCAGTTAAATGAGTTTAAAGGTCACATTCCAAAATCCTCCTCCCAAAACTGTCAGCCTCAGGAGAGAGTGTGAGGGATGAGGAGCGCGACCCGAACTGGGCACCAGAATGTGAAGATGGCCCTGTTGTTTTGAATTCCTGTACAGGTAGTGCTCCTTGGTTTGAAACCTGCTGATAAAGGATCTTCAATGCAAAACAAGTATGCTCAAGGTTAAAGGGTCTGTTTCCTGCTCCTGAGAGAGACTGTGTGAATGCAGTCAGAATAAGCTTGTTTTTGTGTGTGTATATATATATATTAAAATGCATGAAGACTTGTGTTGTATTATTCACCTGTGCTGTGGAATGAAGTCCTTGCTCATGACGCTGATATTAACTTGCAGAAACTACAAAATAATCGTCTGTTTTTCTCTGTCTCTTTACAAGTATTAACCCCCGAGGAGGGCGTTAGTGGTCTTACCCTGATCAGAGTGCTTTTGCGCGTGCTCTAACATCACACACCAACTCCTGTTTAACCTTACTCATGGTTGGCAAATATCGACGTCTGATGCTTGGCAGGAAACTTCCTTGTTCTGTCAGAGCTCTTTTTAGTCGATCTGGATGACCAGCTTAAGTGAGGATCACCTGAGGGTTTGGGCTGGCGATGTTGAGAAGCCCTGGGACTGGGAGGGCCTGAGCTGAGAGTCCCCAGATAGCGTCTGTAGACCTAGACTGCCTCTCCCTGAGCACCCTCGGTGGGTGTATGTTGACGGCTGGCGAAACCTTCGGTACAACTTCAGCCTCCACTGCACTTTTCTGATTGCCCACTGAGTGTGGATGGATTACAGGGACAGGAAGGAACCTGAGCCCAGCAACGAAAGGGTCTACCCAAGAGCCCTCTTTAGTTTCCATTGAAGAAGAGAATAGAGCAAAAGAATTTGCAAAGGACCGTCTGTCTTCTTACTTCTCTCCTAACTTGCAACTTGTCATTCATTCACAGTTAGCATGTTGCCCCTTTACTCTGGTTATTTTAATACCTGTTCTCCTGACTGCTCGTGCGCATGTTGAGCTGAGTCTCCTTTTCAGGTTTTTTTTTTTTTAACAGCAGTCCTCAGAATGTCTAATATCTGCCTTTCTGCTACAAGTCCCTTTTCTGTCCCTGCTCCCTCCCCAGAGCAATGCAGGAGGCTGGTGTGTTCTGTGAGTGTCCTGCCTTTCCTCTCGATTTGTGCAGTTATGCCAGAAATTTTCCACTTGTGTCCCAGTCCTGTTTCACTGGCTTGTCAAAGGCTCAGGTATTTTCTCTTCCAAAAGTCTTGTGTTTCTTCACTCATCTTTCTTGGATTATGTATGTTTTATTCCTCCTTTCTGGGGTACTTTGTGTCAGCTTTGTAGAAGTATCGGCTCAGCCATTCAAGTCCTTCACCGTTACCCGGACCGTCTGTATGTGTACCTCACTCGGTGCGCTGAGCATTTGTGCTTTGCTGTGAGACACCGCTTAACCCGTTGGTTTCATTAGACTAACTTTGCCAGAGAGGTTGGGGACATGTTGAGCTGTTAATCCATGAGGAGTTTGGGAATCAGAATTGCAAATAATAATAATTTTTGTCTTCAGTATTCTTTGTTTTCTTCTTACGCTTCCCTCTCTGTTGGCATCCATACCAGTGCAATTCTGCTTTTATCCTAGACAGTTTTTTCTTACCCTTGATAAATTTCATGGTAGCATCCTTGGGCCAAGTACTTTTAAATAGAAAAGCATGTTTTCCAAGTTTTGTTTTAGAGTGTTATATGTAGTCTTTTCCCTGTGCGCTGCTGGAGGAGAAGCTTTTTTCGACTCTCAGTTTCCCTACTGTGTTCCGTTGGGTTTTGATGAAGGCTTGGAGATAAAGGTCTGTTTTAACTGGGATGACTTAGTTTTCTTCCGAAGCGGGAACAGGCTTTATTTCATATAGCTTTAGCTCCTGAAAATACTTTGTGCCTAGGCAGATTGTCCAAATCCGTAACGAAGTGGCATGGGTGAAAGTCCCCTGAAAGGTGCAAGCTCAGATTAGCAAAGGGGTGAGAGGGGGAGAAGTCGGAATGTGTCAGTCCTTTGCTGAGGTGCCGCTGTCTGCGTCCCAGTGAGCTGAGGTGATCCTTCGTACGATTCGCTGCATTGCAGACTTTCCTTTTGGTATGTCTAATCTGAGCTTGCACTTTTGGAGGAAGTGGAAGGGAGTCCTGGATGTTTCCCACCCTCTTTCAGGTTCCCAGTTTCCACCTGAAGACGTGTGTAAACAGCACAGGAGGGCGCTCAACTTGTTGTTAAATTAGAAACATGGTCTTGATAATACAATTTTTGTTTCCTCCGCCCCTGCTTCTCCTTCCTCTTTGTTCCACAAGGCCTAAGGAAGAAGAACCTGTCCCCTGGAGCTGTGGAATCGGATGTCAGGGGAATAACGGGGGTGGATTTGTTTGGGACAACAGATGCGGTTGTGAAGCACGTTCTTGAGGTACAGTGTCAATGTGTGTGTGCAGTACAGCCTTTTCAGATTTATTTAATGAAATCTCTGTGGCACAGATGATCCTCTAAAAGCCCAGAAAAATAGCAGAGGAGAAAAGAGTTGAAACACCTGACTCAGCTCTATAGAGTTATATGCTCTTGTAGATTATGGCATTACTTTTTCTGAGTTAAAAATCTGAAATCTGGAGGTGTTTGCACTGTAACCAAACAGATACGGTTTTCTCTGTAGAGCCAAAAGCTCAGTTAAATAGCAGATGTTATTACCTTGTGCTACTGGAAGCAACAGAGGAGATTATGGTAGAGACAGTCTTCTGTAACGGCTTGTTAAAGCTAGGGAGTGGTGCTGCTCTGCTGCCGAGCTTCAGCTTTGCTCTACTGGTGAAGAACGGTATCTGCAAAGCGTATTATTGTGGGCATCTATGATCTTACTGTCTGTAAGCACTCAGTCTGAGCAGCATGGTGAACAAAAATAGTGAAAGCTGTGTCTTGGCAAGCCTGTCTGCAGGCTTTGTTGCTTCGTCCTTCCTTTGCCCATTCCATTCAGTCACCAAATTGCTTCACTTGAAGACTGTTTTCTTTTTGCCTGTAGGGCCATGATCGTGGGGTGAACTGGGCTGCCTTCCACCCTACAATGCCACTTATTGTGTCGGGAGCTGATGATCGGCAAGTGAAGATCTGGCGGATGAATGGTAAGAGGATTCTCCAGAGGGAGCCCACAGGGAGAAGGGGGTTAAGAGTTGAAATTTATGTTTGAACATCCGTAAGCTGAACCTGGAGGTAATTTACACTTTGCAAACATGTCTGTGTGATAGAGTGGGAAATAATCCCAAGCAGCATTGGCTTTTGCAATTTGAGGAGAGCTCAATTCTCTAGCAAACGCTTCTAGCTTCTTTTGATTTGCACACACTGCTGAGCAGAAGCTTGTAGGAGTAGAAAAGCTTGACCCTGAAGTTTTTTTGAATATGCACCGATGGAATAAGAAAGGGAGATGATTCGAGAGCCAGAAGCCCTCTATCAGGAATGGTTGTGCTTTTGTCAGCTCGGTCCAGCTGAACTACATACAATTCTTAGCACCTCTTTAGTAATCTGACTTGTCTGTTTCTCGTAGGTGAGCTGTGCTAGTGGTTAGAGAGAGATCATAAACGTAAATTGCAGAGAATGGTATAGTAACTAGTGGCCGATGCAGTTCGCTTTATAATAAAGTGCTTGCTGTGCTTCTGCTATGGCAGAGCTTAACCTGTTTAAATGTTATTTTCCTCATTCTTTTCCACTTCTGGTTAGAATCGAAGGCCTGGGAGGTTGACACTTGCCGGGGGCATTACAACAACGTCTCGTGTGCTGTCTTTCACCCGCGGCAGGAACTAATCCTCAGCAATTCGGAAGACAAGAGCATCCGTGTCTGGGATATGTCTAAACGGTTAGTGCTTGTCAAGCACCTGACTCAGTCTTATGAAAGTTTTTATACATATGAAAGACCTACAGTTATTCTTAGAGAAACCGAACACTAGCAGTTCTTAAAACATCAGTGCTAGTGTTTGATAATTCATGAGTGAGAAGTCACGTTTTTCACATTCTCTGTCCCTTTGAGACACGTGTTAAGAGCAGGGCTTGTAATTGTCTGAAACCAAGTGGAAGAGGGCTGACTTGTCCAGTGATACTGCTGCTGAAAATATGTTAAATGAGAACATATTATTTGACAGAAGGCTTTGAATACGGTGTTTTGAACTCTCAGTGGACTCCTCGTGCTGAATGCTAGAGATGGTCTGTATGGCAAAGCTTAGGATCTTCATTTTGGAAACTGAAGTTTACACCAAGGTTTCCATTTTGTTTATGTTCCTTATTCCTTCTGTTGCACATTTAGCACGGGTGTCCAGACCTTTCGGCGTGATCACGATCGCTTCTGGGTATTGGCTGCTCATCCCAACCTCAACCTCTTTGCTGCAGGTAAAAAAAGGACCCATTCAGTGTCTGACAGGTTGTTGTGAAATGTATTCCATGTAGGATTTGCTTTTCTTTAGCAGCTTTTGCAGAACACACTGACTTGCGGATGCTTTTATTAAATGTATTGTAGGGGAAAGATCCTTATTTAACTTCCTGCAGCATCTGAGAGCTGTGAGTGGAACACAGTCTCGTTGTATCAGCTGCAGTTCAAAGCTAGAACAAGATAGCCTCTGCATTAACTAGTGAAATGCTCTAAGGCTAAGAAGGGATGGGACAGATCCTATGGGAACCCACGCTGGACTACTAATGCTTAAAGAAATGTGTGACAGCGAGGCAGATCTTAGATTTATTAGAAAACCTAAAGGAGGGTGGGCCCGTGGGAAGGAAGTGGAATCAGTTAATTCAGTCAGGCTGAGGAGTAGCAGACGTGGCTGGCAGCCGTTGGTTATGATTTTTGCTGTCTCTCTCTTGGTTTGAAGGGCTTGGTAGTGTCATCTTCATAATGAGAAAAAACCGCAGGATTTAATTCACATGTTTGGATTCTCCCATGCCTTTTCTCAGGCCATGACGGTGGCATGATTGTGTTCAAACTGGAGCGTGAGAGGCCTGCTTATGCTGTGCACGGGAACATGCTGTATTACGTGAAGGACCGTTTCCTCCGCCAGCTTGATTTCAACAGTTCAAAAGATGTTGCTGTCATGCAGCTGCGAAGGTAGGAGATGAGTGCTCATCATGTTACAAGAGGTGTTGCCAGTATCCTGAATCCCTTGTTAGTTTGTCGCTTCCAGATAGGTCGTATTGTTGTATTCACATACCTCAGTTTCAGCTGACTTTTCTGTCACGTGAACTGACAAAGCCTACAAGAAGTTTTTTAGGTCAATTTTTATCTGTGTATAGATATAATTTTTTTTTTAAACAAGTTTTAAGTTTGAAGTGATTTCAAACTGGAATGCCAGCTCTTTCATTTATGAAATGGTGATGTTTTTACAGTGTTTCCAAGTGGTTTTGATTCAGGAAATTCATCGAAACTGAGCTTTTCTGGTACTCGGTATATTTCAGAAAATGAAGAGCGTTTATCAGAAGGTGACTATGGTAGAAATAATCTTAGTCCACTCTAACTTTCTCTTTTCTTCGTGACTCTTCTTCAGTGGTTCCAAGTTCCCTGTGTTCAACATGTCATACAACCCAGCTGAGAACGCTGTCCTTCTCTGCACAGTAAGTCAGTTTTGCTGCATAATTTGCTAAAGAACTTTCCGTGAGGCTGTGAATGTCGGTTCTGTGAAATCCTCTCTCAAAATGGGTTTTCCCCCCTCTCTGCAGAGAGCCAGCAACTTAGAGAACAGTACTTATGACCTATACACCATTCCCAAGGATGCAGACTCCCAGAATCCGGACGGTAGGCATTTCTTATTTCACATTAATCCTTGTGAGTGTTTATTACTGTGTAGCTGTCCCCTCCTCCGCTCTCCAGCTGCGTGTGTGTGTTATATATAAAAAAGCTTCATTTCTCTAAGCCTCTCTTGTTGGACTCTTTCTCCGTGTTTCCCAATGCCCCTGCAGCACACATCATTTGGCAGGCTTCCTGCTCACTATATCACACTACACTGACTTGAAAAATTCATGTTCATCCCAAACTTTTACTGCTACAAATATATATTTTATAATTTTGTTATTAGGAACTTTCCGTTTTCCCTTTCGACGCAGCAGGCAGCCTTCCTGGCTTGTCAACAGAGATGGATTTTAACCAGATACGTTTTGTTCTAAGAGGTTTTATACTCTGAAGAGTGGCTGTAAAAGTGACAGTGCCAGGGTGCCAGTAGTCATTCTTCCTCTCAGCAAATTCCAGATCAATTTTGTGCAATTTACAAGTCAAAACATGATTTAGGAAAAAAAAAATAGTTCTTTCTCCTAACTATGAATTCCATTTGGGATCTGAAACTCCAGCTGGTTCCTCCTGCCTCTGTCATCATGGCAGTAAAGATTTTGAAATGAGTGGGAGTGATGAATGAGTTAGACTAGAACCCAGCTCACTTGCTCACAGATTTATTGATTTCTGCGGGTCTAATGAAGGGAAGATTTCTTTGCCGAGTACAGTCAGCAGGTGTATTTGGAGAGAGAAAGAGAAAGGGAGCTTTTTAGTAAGTTTATACAGATTAAATGTTACTGAATATATTTCAAATATTTAGTTTGAGATGTTCAAAGCTGACTTGTCTGGGGACGCCCAGCTTGTTACCCTTTAAATGAGGAAAGGGGTTGTTCTTCTAGAGAAAGGAATGTCTAGGCCTCGTGACAACCACGCACTTTTATGCTATTCTGGAAAATGCATTAAAATTCTACTGGTTGATAAGTATCTTCTCCAACAAGCTGCTATATATGCAACCTATAGACCCAGGACTATAATGTAGGTATTTAACATGTGCCTTGGAGTTGTCATCCTCGTGTCCTTCAGCTTATTTACCTGACCTAGAAGGCAAGCTAAGCTTTCTTATCGCTCTTTAGCAGTCTTCTGGGTAATATATTTCAATCGTTTTCTGCCTGATCTACGGTCAGTGTTAAAGACTTAAAGCCAGCAAAAATGCTGAGTTGTGGAGATTCAGAAAAACGGGTGAAGTTGCCATCAGAAAGCCCCAAGCGGAGCTGGGAATTGAATTCAGACAAGTCTTTCTTGTGTTGGGTAGTAAATGAGGGCTGAGGGGCGAGGCAGTCGGGTTTAAATCATCGTTTGTTAGGATGTACATCTGCCACAAATGGCACTATGTTTGGTGAAACAGCACTTGGTCTAGTGCCTGAGCCTCCAAAAACGCTCGTGTCGAGCAGCAGGACTGGTGAGAAAAGGGGCTGAGAACTAAAGAAAATTTTATTTTACCAAAACAGCAGCAGCTCTCTCGCTTCGCTTCTCTGTTCCCTTCTGCTGCTGCAAAAAGCCTTCTCCACATCTGAAGCGCATCCCGCAGTACTGTTCTTTCTGTGCTGCCTGACATGCAGAGTGCTGTGTTTGTATTAGCATTTTAAAACTGGGAGAACAGCTGCGTGCTGGGGAGAGTGCAGCCTTTCTCCTCCAGCTCGTTATATCAGTTTGCAGGGGGGAGAGAGAGGGGGGCTTACATCGAAGCCGGGACCCTCGCTGCTCAGTTCGTTTGGCCAACAAGGCTCTGCTCGTTAGCTTGACAGACGGTGCTGTCGCCCAGGATGGCCCGCTTCAGAGCCAAGCAGTGGCGTTGGCGGTACAGGCAGCCACTTGTCTTGTGCCTTGGCTGGAGAGAAGGGCTGGCGCTGGCCACGCTGCGATCAGAAAGGACATCGGGGGAGGAAATGAGTCTTGTGAATAGCCTCAGGTTAAACATGAACTAGTAGGAAGCAGCTACAACAGCCAAGATGGGATCAAACAAGACTGACTAATGTGTTGCCGTAAGAGCCTGCCAGAGGTTTTATTCACTGCCTGCGTTTTGCTCTCCCTAGCCCCTGAAGGGAAACGTTCCTCCGGGCTAACAGCTGTGTGGGTAGCTCGTAACCGCTTTGCAGTCCTGGATCGCATGCATTCGGTAAGGGGACAAGCTTAATAGGGTCATCTTTTTAACGGGGTATGTTGTCATTTGGAAGCATGCAGATGGAAAGCAGGGAGATTGGGTTAACAGAATTATTGGAGATCCAAGTAGACTGGCAAAGCATTGTCAGTAGAGAGCGGGCTGCAGACGTACACGAAGAAATATACAGTGAAAATGTAATGAGTTGAAATATTATTTAATTTCTTTGAGAGTAAATCTTAGCTCAGTTGTTGGAAGCCTGCTACAGCAGGCGAGTTCAGGAATGAAAGCTGACCAGAACAGGACTGTGAGGCCACCCAGGTCACTTTCATAGCATGAAAGTAATGGGGAAATGGTGAAAATACAGGTTAGATTTTTAATAAAGCTCTTTGTTGTCACTTGTAGAGTGCAATAGGAGAAAGAAGGGGGAAAGACAGTCATGGACAGTCATTTTCCCGGCTTGAATTTACTTGATGTGAAGGGGAAGAAAAGTCTTGCTCTTTGCCCTATGCAGCATATCGTTTTTTTCCTTTTTTCCCCTTCTTTTTTTCTTCTTTTTTTCTTTTTTTCTTTTTTCTTTTTTCTTCTTTTTTTCTTTTTTCTTTTTTTCTTTTTTTCTTTTTTCTTTTTTCCTTTTTCCTTTTTTCCTTTTTTCCTTTTTTCCCTTTTTCCTTTTTCCTTTTTCCTTTTTCCTTTTTCCTTTTTCCTTTTTCCTTTTTCCTTTTTCCTTTTTCCTTTTTCCTTTTTCCTTTTTCCTTTTTCCTTTCTTTTTTTTTTTTTTTTTTCTTAAATTCAAGGTGTTTTTTGGCTTAGTAAATTCAAGTTTATTTCATGCCTATTCTGTTACTCCTCCCTGCCTTCCCCTTCTCCCCTTGCCATTCTTCCCTCTCAACTTCCTCATTTCCTTTTTCTATCCACACTATGTTCTCTCTCACTTTTCCCTAATACTTACTTTGTTCATATACTTATTGTAGAGGGGGCTTGCAAACTGTATCAGCCAGCTAGTAATAACAGCAGTGGGGCTGAAAAGAAAGAATACACTGTGTCTGCACCCTGGTAAACTTGTGGTTGGGTTTTCCAGCAGCATAAAGTCCGATCCTGCTTCGAGAAAGGCTGCAGCTCTTATTTTGGCCTCTTACCACTGAGGTTCAGCTATACAACTATTCTGAGTTAAAATAATCCTCAATTTCTTTGTAGAATCTACCTAACTGTCCTGTGCTGTTACATTTCCTCTCATCAAATGGCAGATCCTAATCAAAAACCTGAAGAATGAGATCACGAAGAAGGTGCAGGTGCCGAATTGTGATGAGATTTTCTATGCTGGCACAGGGAACCTGTTACTGAGAGATGCAGACTCCATCACCCTCTTTGACGTGCAGCAGAAGCGGTAAGATCTAGTCTGCCGGGAGAAGTTTTAATATTGTAATCCTGCTGGCGTGTGCCCTCTGGGGACGAGTAATAGCTATTAATGCACTCCAGAATTCAGCATCAGCTGCAGGCTGCGTCAGACTGATCCAAACCACGGCTAACAACTGTTACAAAGAGCAGAGTGTAAACATAGCCAAGGTGCAATTTATGTTGCAGGCACCGTGCCATTGATCACAGGGAGATGTGTGCCATACCCTTGTAAATCCTGTGACTGCAGAATCGGGTGCTATAAAAGTGGAGAGAAATCAAAAAACCCAAACTCAGTCAAGCTAAGCTTGCTTGATGTCTTGTCCCTTAGGTTTTATATCTGCTCAAAATGCTCTTTTGGCAGCATGTTTGTGCTGGTATACACTTCGCTAGCCACAAAGAAACAGGCAAGGAGTTGGTGCTTTTGGCCATCTTTGTAGGCTTGAGAAGGTTCTGGATTATCTGCAGATAGATACGGTGTATGTTGATTGCTTATGTCCCAGAACTTGCCTCGTTTCCTTATTTGTATGCCTTTGTCTTTCTAGTATTGTTGGGAAAGTTATAAGTAAATTAAGCAATGCAAATGCTGCTCGGAAATACCTTATTTCCCTCGTTCTGTTAAATCTATCCCTAAAAACCCCTCATAAATGTAGGTTTTGAAGTCAGTTGTCACCGAAATATACTTGTTATTGCACAGGTATGGAGAGAGGTTTGTTTCGCTGTACTGGACTGCAGAGACATTCAGTTCTGCCTCATGATTTTATAGCTCCAGAATGGCAAAAAGGGGCTTCAGACCATCTGCAAATTGGGTTCAGGGTGTTGGGCACTGGTAGTTATCATACGGAGCTTGCTGCGGAGGGGTATTGTTCAACTCTCTGATGTCAGTGCTGTGCTTTCCCAGAACTCTGGCCTCAGTGAAGATCTCCAAGGTGAAATACGTCATCTGGTCAGCTGACATGTCCCATGTAGCTCTGCTGGCTAAGCATGGTAAGTGGGGGGGGGGGGGCGCAGTGTTTCACCTGGATCCTAGCACACACTATCTCCTTCCTTGGTTGGGAGCAGAGTCCCTGCTAGCATGGCCTGCTAGAGAAACCATTGAGTGCCATGGCTAGCAGTGGAGGGGCAGCTGAAGGCGTTCACAGTGCGGGCCCTGCCACTTTGTCTCTTCAGCAAAACCTTCCTGTAAGCTTGTAAAACAGAGCACTTCTTGTACTCCTCAAAATGATCCAGCTAATCTCTTTCATAAAACAAAGGCAGATGGTGACAGTTTAGTTGTGGTTGCCATCATCTCCTTAGTGTCTGACACTCTGAATATAGTTCCTGTTGCTGGGACGATGGAAGAGAGAAGCCATAATTCAGAGGCAGATGTTTAACAGCAGAGGGTTCCCTAGCCTTACTTCTTTTGGCTTTCCTCCCCAGCCATCATGATCTGCAACAGAAAGCTGGAATCACTGTGTAACATCCATGAAAACATCCGTGTCAAGAGCGGTGCCTGGGATGAAAGTGGTGTTTTCATCTATACCACCAGCAATCACATCAAATACGCTGTGACCACAGGGTGAGTCTGGGAGTTGTGCACTGCGTCCTTGAACTGGCAGGCCTTGTGCAGACTACCATGGGGTTCTTTTTGGGAGACACCAAAACTGGTGCTTGTGAAACGACGCTTTTATTACAGCATGGACGTACCTAAAGACAGCTAGAGCTAAATACTCATGTTTGGTTGCTTACCCTGTGCACTGGTATTTTGTCGCTGGGCTGGATGGCTGCACTGTTCATCTGACTGGTGCTTGCTTTTATAATGCAAGCTAAAATAACATATAGAGTGCTGAGCCTTCTTGGAGATAGGGAATGTAGTCATACTGCTAGGTTGCGTTGGCATGCATGTCACGCGTGTGCTGTGTGTTGGCACAGGGATCATGGAATTATCCGCACCCTGGACCTGCCTATCTACGTTACCCGCGTGAAGGGGAACAACGTGTACTGCCTGGACAGAGAGTGCCGCCCCAGGGTCCTCACCATTGATCCCACAGAATTCAAATTCAAGCTGGCATTGATCAACAGAAAGTACGATGAGGTGAGGAGGCATGAGAAACCCTGCACTCTTCCTTGACCTATACCGGAGGGTAAAGGGATGTTGCTGACAGCTTCAGTGCCTGGGCCTTTTCCTTGCAGGTGCTGCACATGGTGAGGAATGCTAAGCTTGTGGGCCAGTCCATCATTGCCTACCTGCAGAAAAAGGGCTACCCAGAGGTGGCCCTGCACTTTGTCAAGGATGAGAAGACCCGTTTCAGCCTGGCGCTGGAGTGTGGCAACATTGAGGTGAGGTGGCAGGTGGTGCTGTGAGAAAGGCACGTCCTTTGGGGCATTGCATGCAAACCTTACTTTTTGCTGCAAGGAGGAGGAGTATTGGGAAGAAGAAGTATTAGTTGAGAGTGATGGAGTTGAAGATGACAGCAGCCTTTCGAAGGTGCAGGCCTTCAGCTGCGGGCATGATTTAGTGCAGTGAGCCTTGTAATCCTGTGCTTTCCATCACGGGCATTATCAACAGAAGCCTGCAGAGAAAACTGCTTTCTGCAAAGCCTTTGTAACCACGTCAATTCTCTTGTTAGATTGCTCTGGAAGCAGCCAAAGCTCTGGATGACAAGAATTGCTGGGAGAAACTGGGAGAAGTGGCGTTGCTGCAGGGAAATCACCAGATTGTGGAGATGTGCTACCAGCGCACCAAGAACTTCGATAGGCTCTCCTTCCTCTATCTCATCACTGGCAACCTGGAGAAGCTTCGGAAGATGATGAAGATAGGTGAGTGCCAGGGTGATGGCAAAGAGGAATGAGGTAAGAGGGTCTGAGTGTCATTCCCGCAGGGAATGAGCAGCATCACAGTGGAGGCCAAGAACAGCAAAGCTATCGTGACTTTTTTTTTCTTTTGGTTTAGCTGAGATCCGTAAAGATATGAGTGGCCACTACCAGAATGCCTTGTATCTAGGAGACGTGGCAGAGAGAGTGAGGATCCTGAAGAACTGTGGGCAAAGTGAGTAATATCAGACTGACATATGTCCCTGTGGGCTGGAGAGAAGCTGGAGAGGTTGTTGGGACGAACAGTAATTTTTGGAGGCAGATCAGCATAATCCCTTACCTGAGAAACTGAATCAGATGAGCAGAAAGTAACCCAAGAGCTCAAATACCATCCAGGAGACCTGAATCAACTGTAGAGCGTATTCAAATGGTCAGTCATGGCCTGCACATTCTAGTTCTAAATCCAGTGACACCCCTAAAGGCGTGATTCTACACCTTGGTATGCTGCTAATCTTTCCTTTGTGACTGTGTGGCCATGCGTGCTGGTGTGAGAAGTTTTCTTTCTCTAGGCAATGAAGAACACGCGCTCATGTTAGTTATATCTCATTTCAGAGTCCCTGGCCTATCTCACAGCTGCAACTCATGGTCTGGATGAGGAAGCTGAAAGCCTGAAGGAAACATTTGATCCTGAAAAGGAAACGGTTAGCAAACTGACTAATGCTTCCTACTTCATTAGAAGAGCTCTAGAGTTTGGGAAGAAGATGACAGTGGGATCTGGTGTTAGTGTGACTGGCTAGGCACCTCCTTTCTGGGAGGGAGGAACCATCTCCATTCCAGTCACCGCTTACCAGGCCTGAGACTGTCTGTGCTGCTTGGAGGTGGGCGGGTCAAAGAATGGGATTTTTCTTATGTGGCCTTTGACTGTTTTCTGCTCCTCTCCGCTCAGATTCCAGACATTGATCACAATGCGAAGCTGCTGCAGCCTCCTGCTCCTGTCATGCCTCTGGATACCAACTGGCCATTGCTGACTGTCTCCAAGGGGTTCTTCGAAGGAACAATTGCTAGCAAAGGTATTGCTTTGTACTTGGAAAGTTGCATTAAGCTGGGATATGCAGAATGGAGGTATTTGTCTCCGTGGCTCCTGAACTGTTGCTGTTAACCTCCAGATTTGTTGTGTGTTACTAGCAGAGGTTGGAATCCAGCTTGGCATTTACACCATCTTCGGCAAATCTCTCAAATTTTTGGCCTTTTAGCACAAGACGGGACTTGAGAATTGGAGGGGAGGGTGCTGGCCTAACGTAATTCTTTGCTTAATACCTGACCCGCTCAGAGATGGATAAATGAAGGATCCTACCCTTTTTGTAGGCAAAGGGGGTGCCTTGGCTGCTGATATTGATATCGACACTGTTGGCACCGAAGGCTGGGGAGAAGATGCAGAGTTGCAGCTGGATGAAGGTGTGTGAATCCAAGAGTTTTTCTTGCACAAGTGTAAGTGTGTGCCTGTGTGAGAGCTCTGACTATTTCCCCCCTGCCCCCTCCATGCAGATGGCTTTGTGGATGCCGGAGAGGGCTTTGGAGAGGAAGGTCTAGGTAAAGGACAGGAAGAAGGAGGTGGATGGGAAGTCGAAGAAGATTTGGATCTTCCCCCTGAACTGGTAGGAGGCTTCCAGGAGGCTTCTTAAGCAGCCCAGTTGTAGTTACTTGGGAAGGCAATGACAGCTTGTGATGGTGCTGGTGGGGGAAATGTGTTCTGGGCTTCTTCAGAGCTTCTTCAGGTCACCACAGCTGTGGCCAGCTCTGATTTCATCTGGGTGCTGGAAACTTCCACGCTAATCGCTGCTCTGTGTGTCCCCCCCCAGGATGTTCCTCCTGGTCCAGCAGGAGCAGCAGAGGATGGATTCTTTGTGCCACCCACCAAGGGCACCAGCCCAGCTCAGGTAGTGGCACAAGTCTTTGATTGTCTTTCTCAGAAACTTTCTGCTTTGGCGCTTCTTTTTCCGGGTTCGGTCCTTCTTGTTAACACTCACCTGTGGGCACAGCATAGGAACTTTGTTAAGGGGAGTTCGGGGTGATGAGGGTGGGTAAGAAAAATGCGTGCATATACACAATTCCTCTTGTATATGTTTCCCTTCCATTCTTGTAGGTGTGGTGTAACAATTCTCAGCTTCCTGTTGACCACGTTCTGGCAGGCTCCTTTGAGACAGCAATGAGAGTAAGTTTGCCCTGGAGTTTCTAGGGAAAAGAGTGTGCCCTTGTCCCCATGTCTTTTTGTCTCTGATCCAGTCTGAAGCTTCGTTTTGTGTCCTTTTGTGAATCATTTAGTGCATTGTTTTCTCTGCGTATAAAATAAGAGGTACTGTGAGCCTGAGTGATGTCTGTGCGGCCTTTGTACAGCCCTGGACAACTTTTTCTCAGCAGATCAATGTGTCTCTTTCAGCTCCTCCATGACCAGGTGGGAGTAACAAACTTTGGACCCTACAAGCAGCTGTTCCTGCAGACCTATGCCCGTGGCCGTACGACCTACCAAGCCCTGCCATGTCTCCCTACCATGTATGGATACCCACAT
>NW_008824664.1:123005-140050 GCF_000699105.1 Pygoscelis adeliae
CATATACCTCCCACCTCCTTGACAGTTGTAGCCAGAAACGTCTCCTCCTTCTGTTGTGAAGGGAGGAGCCTTCCTGTTTGCTGGATATAAATAGGGAGCATTCTGTCTTTAGTGGGATTTTTCTGCTGCCTGCTGTTAGATGTAAAGATGTTAGAGAACTGCTTTCATTTTCTTTAGAGACTAAAACCAGGGTGAGGCAGCTGGGACGCTGTGTTTTCTAGCACTAATGCTCTGCCTCTGACAAAGCTGGTCTGAGGCATCTAGAGAACCACAGGTGTGTTTTTACAGTGGTGCCTGGAAGCCACCGTAGAAAAATGAGCCAGACTTCCCAGCCTCCGCTAACGCAGAGAGCTGGGCATTGTGCGTGGCAGAATTATGGAAGCACAGATGTCTTTTGCGCTAAGCTAATGGCAAAAAAACCCAGCGTGGCCCTTGGTCAAAACATTTCTGACAAGTTGCAGTTGAGCTGACAACGTGTGTGTTCTTGTTGGCCTCTGCAGTGGTCCCGTTTGTACCCCCACCCCCTCTTTGGTGCCCCCAGGAAAGAAGCTGGCTTGAAGAATGCCCTCCCTGCCGTTGGACTGAAACTCAACGACCTGATCCAGCGCCTGCAGCTGTGCTACCAGCTCACTACGGCTGGCAAGTTTGAGGAGGCCGTGGAGAAGTTCCGCTCCATCTTGCTCAGCGTGCCCTTGCTGGTGGTGGACAACAAGCAGGAGATTGCTGAGGTGAGTGGCAGACTCTTCTGTCCGCTGTCTGCACGTCTGTGGTGCAGGAGGCCGAATCCTGACTGTCTCCCTCTCTGAAAGGCCCAGCAGCTGATAGCCATTTGCCGGGAGTATATTGTAGGACTCTCGATGGAGATTGAACGGAAGAAGCTGCCCAAAGAGACCCTGGAGCAGCAGAAGCGAATCTGCGAGGTACAGAAACTGAACTTCCTCACCATGAGGGAGATGAGGGGGAAGTAGCCTTTGGGTTTAAAAAGGCATTGGGAATCCTGAATTCTGCCATTTCCTCCTTTAAAGTAGATGTGGCAGTGATCACCTGGGAGGGGTTTCCTGCAGCATTTTCAGGGCATCCAGTTTTTCGCGTGGTTGGTAGTGATTGTATCCCTACTTTCCCTCCTTCTCCCTGACGCAGATGGCTGCCTATTTCACCCACTCCAACCTGCAGCCCGTCCACATGATCTTGGTGCTGCGTACTGCTCTCAACCTCTTTTTCAAACTCAAAAACTTCAAGACAGCTGCTACTTTTGCCCGTCGGCTGCTGGAGCTGGGTCCGAAGCCTGAGGTGGCCCAGCAGGTATGTCTGTGAGGTGCACGGGCAGAAATATCTGCTGCGGCAGACCCTCTTTGGACTGCTGCTTCCTAGCTGCCCCTCTGGTCAATGTGGTTGCTTTTTGCAGACTCGCAAGATCTTGTCAGCGTGTGAGAAGAATCCCACTGACACCTACCAGCTCAACTATGACATGCACAACCCCTTTGACATCTGTGCCGCCTCTTACCGACCCATTTATCGTGGCAAACCCGTGGAGAAGTGTCCGCTCAGTGGAGCCTGCTACTGCCCCGAGTTCCGTGGGCAGATCTGCCGCGTCACTACAGTAAGGGAGTCTCGACGTCTGTTACCACCTGCTCCTAGCCCGTGATGTTTCCCTTGAGAATCCCCTTCAGCAGCTTCCCCCATGCTCCCCCTAAACTGACTTGGCGTGGGTTGTGGGTCAAGTTGGGTGTCGGAGGACTTGGCATGTGAGGTGGAACAGTTTGGGAACTGTGAAATACTGCGTAGTTTAAATGCTACCTTTGGGGACTGACATTGCGGTGATCGGCAGCGTGCGTTCTTGAGAACCGTCTAGGCTCTAGTTGGGCTGTTGAGTTGCTTTTAAGCATTGATCATCTCCCTTTTATTCCTCAGGTGACGGAGATCGGCAAAGATGTCATCGGGCTGCGCATCAGCCCGCTCCAGTTCCGCTAAGGCGTGCCTGGCCCGGGGAGGTGTGAGATCGGAGGGAAATGGTCCCGTTTCACAGCACAGTGTGGAAACTTTCACCTCCCACCATTCCAGCTTCTAGTCTAGTCTCTTTACCGTAGCCGTGCCTGTGCTGTGTCTTACCTGCTCTTCCCCACCCAGGAATGCTGTAGTGAGACTCTTAGCTGCTTCTAAGTAGTGGCAACTTGCACTTCTGTTTCCAGATCCAGCTGATGCGAAGTTTCTGTGTACCATTGTAGGTACATAGAAATCAAGGTAAATCTTTCCCAGAGCGTAAAGGGTGGCTCTTGCTGAGCCCTGGTTTACCACACAGCGCACTCGGTAGAAGCTGCTTGAGACGCAACAACTGCCCTTTACACCCTTTAATGTTGGGCTCCTGAAAGAAGAGCTCGAAGACCCTGCTGCAGCTTGGGCAGCAGGAAGAGCCGAGCCCGCCTCTCCCGGGAATGCGGCACTGTCTGGAACCTGGGCCAGCGCAGAGCCTGTCCCTCCTCAGGGGCGGCTCTGCTCCCCTCGGAAGTGGCAAGAGAGCCGCTCAGCATCCAAGTGCTAGTGTTGACTTTTTGTTTTGTTGTGCTAGCAACGTTTCTTAAAATAATCAGCTTCCCTCATGAATAAAGTAAATCGACCATCTTGATCTTCCTGTTTTGTAGCTCAGCTGGTCTTACGGAGATAGTAGAGAGATTAGATTTCATTTCCTCTTTTCACCTTCTCCCCCCCTCTCCCCCCCCGCCTTTTGCACTCTTAAGCTACCAGACTGGGAGGGTTTTGAAGTTTCCAGAAAATGGAGGCTGTAGTCCTGAAATAATTTACCATGCCAGTAGGGGCTGCTTCCGCTAATTATTAGTGAGTAATTGCTGTTGCTAGTGCTCAAATTATCCTTATTGGTAATGCTCCTGTCTTTGCCTTTACCTTGTGTAGTTGTACCCTTTAGTGTTACTGTACCTTTCCCCGTGGTACTTAACAGGCCGGAGGATTTCCAAAGCCAGGCAGATCGTAGTTTCTGGCGGTGACAAGGAGGAGAACATGCATGTTCTCGCATCAGCGGTGAAGCAGAGGGTAGGGCCTAGAGATCCTGCTCCCTCTGTGCCTGGACTACTTTCCTAGCGCTTCCTCCTCACTCACGATGCTGAAATAAAACCATGCCTTACACTAGGCTTTTAAACCTTTTATTTTGTACATAAAAATGAAGAATGGGGATGTCCCGTCTTAAGGGCACTGCTTCCAGCTTTGCATCGGTCTTGTTCGAGGAATGTTCACAGTGGTGGGGGAGACGCAGCAGCCAGGGCTAGGGGCAAGGGGTCTTAAGAACCAGGGTATCGTGGCAGGCCACCGCAATGCCCCCGATAAGGTTCAGGAACTCCTGGAAGTCTAGCTGCCCGTCACTATTCAAATCGAGTTTCTTCATCATCCTGTCCACGACACCTGGGTCCTTCTGATTCTGCAAAAGACCAAAGAGATGGGAATCGATGTCTGCCTCGAGGCAGGCGTGCCCCTCGCCGAACCCCCCCCTGCCCCAGGTATGGAACTGCAGCTGCCAAGTTCATCACCAGCGGAGAGGGATTGGCAGAGGGAGGCAGAATTCACTCAGGCCAGCTCTTCCCCCTTGCCCGCCCCACGGTGCTTGTGGGGGTGGAGGCTTTAGTTGCTTGTCCCAGGGGCTGAAGCACACGCTACGGGAGACTCTTGGCCCGGATTTGGCTTACCTTCGTGAAGGCAGCCAGCTCGGTGTTCATGAAGGCCAGGAACTCCCTCTTGGAGAGCGTGCAGTTGTCCCCTTCGCGCCCTGCGTACCGCTGGAAGACGGCCAGCAGGGACTCGATGCAGCGTTCCGTCTCGGTGGGCTGCAGGAGCAAGGGCAAGTTCAGGCGAGCAGTGCGGGGAGCTCTGGGCTTGCTGAAGAGCAACCTGACCCTACTTCTGGAGGAAGGCTGGGCTGAGGGGGGCCTCCTGCAGTTGCTTTCCTGGAGGAGTCTCCTATGCCCAACCTGTCCAGCTGCATTTTTCTTTGGTATTAGTTTCTCTGATGCCTTGGCACAGCACTGCGGGAAGGACCCAGAGGATTGGGGAGTGGTTCATGGAAAATCCCCTGGGGAGATGTCAGCTCCCATCGGAGGCGTGTCCCGGACTGGGAAGAGCTTGCGCTGCAACCACAGCGACGTGCCAGTTTTTTCCATGCTCTCCAGCACGGCTTGGCTGGAGCTGCTTTTTTTGGAAAGATAAGCCTGCCTCCCCCCCTTTCCATCCCCCTGCCTGGACGGAGGAGAAATTCTGAGTCATAAGAGAAAAATGCGAGCAGAGTTGGCTCCCCAGACTACTGCCCCCGGGCAGGGATAGAGCTGGCCTGGCCTGTGGGCTTCTCCAGCGGGGATAGACAGGGCAAGGTGAGGGAGGCGGGGGGGGGGATGTGGGGCTCTATCCCCTCCCCGTGGCTCCAGTCTTTGGGGAAGGGCAGTGCAGGGCGAGCTGGGAGGAGTCCGCCCTTCTCTGCCTAACCTCGGCGTCCTGGGGACTCCCTGCCACATCCTGCCCTGCCTGAGGCTCAATTCAGCCTTTTTTGGTTAACGTGAGAGGAGCTGAGTTGCTTCCACCCTCAGCCACAGGCACTTGGCTCTGGGTCCTCTGCACCACCACCACCACCCCCCACCCTAATGCTGGGGGGGGACGGGACGGTGGAGGCAGAGCTGCAGCCGCGAGTCCGGTGATGGGCATTGGAAGCATCGGTGGGAAAAAGGAGGAGAGGGGAGGGAAGGGGGTGGGGGGGAACAACACAAATGCCACCCCCTGGTCCCCCACAACTGCAGGGACCCTCTGCCCTCCCTCTCTAGCTCTGCACCCTCTTCCTGCGCCAGGCCCCATCCCCGGCAGAGGTTTAGCTCAGCCCTTGGCACCGTCTGCTCTTTCCTGTGCCAAAGCACGTCTCGCCTTCAGCTCTGGGGCCACTTGCGGGAAACGCTCCTCCGCTATCGCCCTCCTGCCCTTACGGAGCCAGCTCTCCCTCCCCGTCCCGGGGTCCTGGCTCACTCACCATGGCTGAGGTGCGAGGAGGGGGTTTGGTCCTCGGCACGGCCGCGGTGCAATGTGGCAAAGCAGGAGCCGGGGCGGTTATGAGCTTCACCCTACAGCCAGCGCCCTTCCTGGTGCAGCCAGCGCCCAGCCCTGACTCAGCCCCCTGGGCTGCGTTGGGCAATCGTCAGCTCTAACGGCAGATCTGGACGTGCCTGCAGTCCCCAGCTCAGGCTCAGGAATGTGCGGGGCCCCTCCTCTAGGTTCTCTGTCCCTTTCCTTCCTGAGTTTTATTCCTTACAGTTATTTACACTCACATTTTCTCCTTCTTAACTGTTTTTGTCCCTCGGTCCTTTGCCACTCCGTCCCTTTATGGCTCCCTTCATTTCTTCCCCAGGGTCAGGGCTAAGCCCCCCCAGGGCTGCCTCGCTGCTACCTGGAGCATCCTCAGTGTTTCCTCTTGCTACTGCGAGATTTGGGCTTCCCCAGCTTTGCTAATGAGGCCGGTAAAGGCAGATCAGGCACAGGAGAGCAGGCAGCGTTCCCCTGCCGACACAGCTGGGGCTGCCCACCCTTGGGGGCCATCTGCTGCCTGTCCCCTCCAACCTTGACCTGTCCCACCTGCTGAGCTTTGCTGATAACACCTTGGAACCTTCTCATGTTGTAAAAGGGGGGGGAAGGCAGCCCCGTGGGGTTGGGGGTGCTGCGCTGGGAGCTGGCTGCAGCCAGGATTTGTCCCCGGCGGTGCTGGTCTGAGCTCCCTGCCGGAGCTGGCCACCCTCGTGCTGCTGCGGAGCGAGAGGCCCTGGAGGGTTTGAAAACAGGGAGACATGGAGGTGGAGGAGGGACGGGAGGCACCCAAAAGGCACCCAGAAAGGCAAGTGAGCTGCTCAAATAGCTCAGGGCAGGAAGGGGGGGGGCGGCGGGGCTTGTGCTGCTCAGAAACCAGCCCATGGGGCTGTGATGTCCAGCCCCGCTCCCCATCCACCGGGAGCCGGGGAAGCTGCTCGGACACGTCGTGTTTACCCATGTTTGCACAGCCGTCCCGTGGTTACAGCACCCGTCTCCACGCCTTTGCGACCGGCGCTGATGTAGAATCGCCCGCCCAGGGCCGGATTTCCCTGTGACTCCCAGGCCTGGGCGGTGCCACGTTTCCCCAAAAGCTTCAGGGGGAACCTGGAGCGGAGAGGTCGGGGTAACGCAGGCTGCCCCCGCGGAGCCAGGATGTGCGCTGGGATCTGGGACAGCTTCCAGGGACGGAGCTCTTCGGGAAATCCTGCTGGAGGCTGTGACTCAGCGTAGAGCAGGAGAAAGGGAAGCAGCAAATCGGGGGGACAACTGTCCCCAACATATTTTCCTTTCTTGCCCCAGTTTCCTGCCTCCAAACTCTCCTTTTTTTCTCTTGTATTTGGGAAAAAGTACTGCCTCCCCCGCTTCAACCCCTCCCAAACTGGAAACAGTTCAGTCCACGTAAATCAAAAGGATTTTCCAAACCCGGGAGCTGAGGGCAGGAAACCTGCTGCTCTTCCCCTTGGATTTTGCACTTCCACCTGCATTTTGCAAACTCCTCTTTGTGCTCCCTTAACAATAAAATCTGAGCTGCTCAGAGGGGCAAGTGTTATTTCCCCCTTTGCAAGAGCAAATCCCAGAGGGGGTTGTGGCCCGGCCCCGTCCTGCCTGCAGTGGGGGATTTCAGGAGGTTTCTGTTTCTTGCTGCTGCTGCGTGTGTTTGCAGTCAAGGCTTTGGCCCTCTTTGCAGACAGACCATCTGCGGTGCCATATGTTTGTCACCAAGACGTGCGACTGTCACGTGCACGAAAGGGGCATCGCTGGGGGCATCGCCCCGTGCGTCCGCCTGCCCCTGGCTGGGACAGACCCTTCCGAGTCCCTCTGGCACCAGGTTCAAAACAGCACAGGATGGTGGCTGTGGCTAGATGAGCGAGAAGCCCTGGCTGCTGCCCCCTGAGGCTGCATCAGGCTATGGTGGACCTGAGATGCCCTTGTTCCTTCCTGGCCGGCCCCGTTACCAGCCAGAGGGCTCTGGTTGCATTTAAAAGCAAGACACAGATGGTGCTGGGGTTGTCCTCGCTTCTCCCTCTGTCTTCTCGCAACATTGCAGCCCCATCTGCTGCTGAGGGAATTGGTTCTCTCTTGCTGAAGGGAAAGAAAAGTGAATAAAATCTGCTTTTCTCCAGGGAGGGTCATGGAGGTCTCCATCTCCAGCCTCGTGCACCATGTGTGAGATCCGGTGCATTTTCCATGCCGTGCTGCCGCCTCTCTCCTGCCCAAGGATCCAGGAGTGGTCCCAGGTACGGGGCAGCCCAGGGGAAAAGGCAGACAGATGCTCGTGGCCAGGAAAATGTGTGTCTGGATGGCTCTTAACCAGCAGTGGCTTTGCACAGGCACATCCGCGTGTCCCCACGTGGGTGTCAGATCACAGCATGTGCGGGCTGCGATGGGAGCCCCTGAAATCATGCCGATCAGCAGCAAAGGCCAGAGTTTTAGAGGTATGTGGGCTCCTAGACGTGTAGTAGGGGGGATTTGGTGGGATTTTGAGCAGCCCCTGTCTGGATTAAGTGCCCGGGATTAGGAGGACTGTGTGATCTGAACTGGGACACCCTCCCATTAGGCTGAGGCCCTTGTAGAAATTAGATGCAAGGATGAAGGATGGCAGCAGCCAGTGCAGTCATCAACTATTTATTCTGATTTTTCATGCAATACATCAGTGTGAAGAAGAAAGAGACCCCCCCCACCTGCCACCATTACCCTGCGGTAACCACAGCATAACTCAGCTGCTTCAAAGCCTCCGTGAGGCTGGAGCTGGGATTCTGCTCAGCTGTTAGGGGAGCAGAAAGGTGTAACCAAGACCACTGAGTTTACAAAAGTGTTTTTTTTCCCAGCCTCGAGGATTTTCAGGCCCCAGAATGAGTATGATTGAGCTACTGGGATTTTTAGGTTTTTTTGCATTGCAGAGCAGAAGCTAACAGGAGAGCCAGTCACGGGGCTAGGTAGAGGTGAGTGCAGTGAGATGCAGAACAGTCATGCCACAGGGTAGAAGAGATGACAGGAACATAAAGGACAGAGAGACCCAAGGAATCCAATTAGAGCAGAAAAGTGACTAAATACTGCATTAAGGTGGATAGACACAATGCAGGAAGGCAGAAGCTGCAGATCCTGGGGTAACTCTCTGCCTATCTAGCCGCTGAGGATTTGTTAGATGGAAAAATCCCAATCCCACCTGACACCCTCACAGAGCACCCCATTAACCCTTTTGTGTCGGACACTTCTGTGCCACCACATGGTAACCTCCTAAGCTGAAAGCAGAGAGCAGAAGTGATCCTCAAAGAGACTCGGAGAAGACCCACCAGCTCCAGGGAGGGGACTTGCCCTTAAGATGCTTTGGCTTCATCCCTGGCAGGACGGCTCGGTGCCTTCTGTGAGACCCTGGGGCTGGGGGGACCCTGGTTCTACTTGATGCAAAGACGTGGTTCCTCCTCCCGTTGAGGCTGGGCATCGCTCGCTTGCCGTGGGCTCCTCTTCTCCTGCTGTGGCTGGCGGCTCTTCTCCGGCAAGGGAAGCTCTGCACCCTCACGGCAGTTGCTGGCCTCATCTCTCTGGGACAGCTGGGGATGGCTCTCTTTGGCAGCTCGCTGGCCTGGCTCACAAGCTTCCCATGGCTCTGGAGCCTGGGGCAGAGGTGGGCAGCTCTTGGCCTCCCTGTCCTCACACGCCCTCACCTGGCAGCTGGATTCGGGCTCCCATGGGACCTGCTCCCTGGCAGCTTTTGATCCATCTCCCTGGGGCTGATGGTCCTTCTTTTCTGCATGAGGCATCTTGAGGTGCTGGCTGTCCCTCCTGTCCTCCTTGGGCTTTGCCCGGCAAGGGTCACCCTTAACACCATCTGGCTTGGAGGCAGAAGCCTGGTGAGGCCTTTCCTTCACCCCTGTTTCAGACCTCTCCTGTGGCTCGTTGAGATCCCCTGTGTTTTCCTGGGAGCTAGAAGCTGGTGTGCCCCCTTGCCGCGGCGGTTTGGACTCCCCTGTTTCTCGCTCATCCCTTTGGGGTCGTGGCTCTGGGTGGTTCCTGCTGTCACACGGGACTGCTGGTGGCTGGGGTGAGGCAGAGCACTTCTTCACGTAGATGGGCTGCCCCAGGTCACGGGGCTGGTGGCAGACGATCTTGTAGTTGGTACCTTCAGGATCATTCAAATTCTGGATCACGTGGATCAAGTACGCAATGGTCTGAGGCTCGCAGGACTGAGGGATGACCTGCACCTCTGGCCGTACATCAGGCTCAGTGGGGATGTAACTTACCCTCATGTTGCTGACAGACGACTGCTCTCCTGAGGGGCAGAGGTCTCTGTTATCCACCTCCACGGTTTGGTAGGGGCACCTCTCGTGCCTTCGTCCTTCATCCTCATGTGCCCAGCACCTGTCTGGCTCACACGCTTCTTCCTCATGTAAAAGCCTGTGGTTCCTCCATTCTTGGTCTTCGGAGGGCTCGCAGGGGGTGCTTTCACACGGCTTACAGCGTAAATCATTTCCCTGACGGTGGCACAGAAACTCTCTCTCCTGTTCTTCTTCAACTATCTGGAGGCTGCTTCTCTCGCATGCCTCTCTCTGGTTTGTCGCCTGTGGTTCCTCCATTCTTGGTCTTCGGAGGGCTCGCAGGGGGTGCTTTCACACGGCTTACAGCGTAAATCATTTCCCTGACGGTGGCACAGAAACTCTCTCTCCTGTTCTTCTTCAACTATCTGGAGGCTGCTTCTCTCGCATGCCTCTCTCTGGTTTGTCGTGGCACCTCGCTCTTCCCTTTCTCGTGTCTGGCGGCTGCGGCGCTCAGAGACCTCCAGCTCCAGGTCCCGCTGGCGATCGGTCCTCCTCTCCCGCACGGGCTCTTCCCTCTCTCTTCCCCGGCAAACCCTCCTCTCATCCTCTGGTTCTTCGCACTCACGGCCGCGGTCCCTGCTTTCCACGTCCTCACGTGGCTCCAGTTCCCGGGACACACGGTGGATCTTCACGTCTGCTTCTGCTGCCGCCACCGCAGTCTCTCGTGTCCTTTCGTACCTCACTGACTCACGTTGTCTCCTTCCATCGTCTTCGGGCTCGCGTGTTTGACAGTCTCGTCTCTCACATGCCTCTCTCTGGTTTGTCGTGGCACCTCGCTCTTCCCTTTCTCGTGTCTGGCGGCTGCGGCGCTCAGAGACCTCCAGCTCCAGGTCCCGCTGGCGATCGGTCCTCCTCTCCCGCACGGGCTCTTCCCTCTCTCTTCCCCGGCAAACCCTCCTCTCATCCTCTGGTTCTTCGCACTCACGGCCGCGGTCCCTGCTTTCCACGTCCTCACGTGGCTCCAGTTCCCGGGACACACGGTGGATCTTCACGTCTGCTTCTGCTGCCGCCACCGCAGTCTCTCGTGTCCTTTCGTACCTCACTGACTCACGTTGTCTCCTTCCATCGTCTTCGGGCTCGCGTGTTTGACAGTCTCGTCTCTCACCTGCCTCTCTCTGGTTTGTCGTGGCACCTCGCTCTTCCCTTTCTCGTGTCTGGCGGCTGCGGCGCTCAGAGACCTCCAGCTCCAGGTCCCGCTGGCGATCGGTCCTCCTCTCCCGCACGGGCTCTTCCCTCTCTCTTCCCCGGCAAACCCTCCTCTCATCCTCTGGTTCTTCGCACTCACGGCCGCGGTCCCTGCTTTCCACGTCCTCACGTGGCTCCAGTTCCCGGGACACACGGTGGATCTTCACGTCTGCTTCTGCTGCCGCCACCGCAGTCTCTCGTGTCCTTTCGTACCTCACTGACTCACGTTGTCTCCTTCCATCGTCTTCGGGCTCGCGTGTTTGACAGTCTCGTCTCTCACCTGCCTCTCTCTGGTTTGTCGTGGCACCTCGCTCTTCCCTTTCTCGTGTCTGGCGGCTGCGGCGCTCAGAGACCTCCAGCTCCAGGTCCCGCTGGCGATCGGTCCTCCTCTCCCGCACGGGCTCTTCCCTCTCTCTTCCCCGGCAAACCCTCCTCTCATCCTCTGGTTCTTCGCACTCACGGCCGCGGTCCCTGCTTTCCACGTCCTCACGTGGCTCCAGTTCCCGGGACACACGGTGGATCTTCACGTCTGCTTCTGCTGCCGCCACCGCAGTCTCTCGTGTCCTTTCGTACCTCACTGACTCACGTTGTCTCCTTCCATCGTCTTCGGGCTCGCGTGTTTGACAGTCTCGTCTCTCACCTGCTTCTCTCTGGTTTGTCGTGGCACCTCGCTCTTCCCTTTCTCGTGTCTGGCGGCTGCGGCGCTCAGAGACCTCCAGCTCCAGGTCCCGCTGGCGATCGGTCCTCCTCTCCCGCACGGGCTCTTCCCTCTCTCTTCCCCGGCAAACCCTCCTCTCATCCTCTGGTTCTTCGCACTCACGGCCGCGGTCCCTGCTTTCCACGTCCTCACGTGGCTCCAGTTCCCGGGACACACGGTGGATCTTCACGTCTGCTTCTGCTGCCGCCACCGCAGTCTCTCGTGTCCTTTCGTACCTCACTGACTCACGTTGTCTCCTTCCATCGTCTTCGGGCTCGCGTGTTTGACAGTCTCGTCTCTCACCTGCCTCTCTCTGGTTTGTCGTGGCACCTCGCTCTTCCCTTTCTCGTGTCTGGCGGCTGCGGCGCTCAGAGACCTCCAGCTCCAGGTCCCGCTGGCGATCGGTCCTCCTCTCCCGCACGGGCTCTTCCCTCTCTCTTCCCCGGCAAACCCTCCTCTCATCCTCTGGTTCTTCGCACTCACGGCCGCGGTCCCTGCTTTCCACGTCCTCACGTGGCTCCAGTTCCCGGGACACACGGTGGATCTTCACGTCTGCTTCTGCTGCCGCCACCGCAGTCTCTCGTGTCCTTTCGTACCTCACTGACTCACGTTGTCTCCTTCCATCGTCTTCGGGCTCGCGTGTTTGACAGTCTCGTCTCTCACCTGCCTCTCTCTGGTTTGTCGTGGCACCTCGCTCTTCCCTTTCTCGTGTCTGGCGGCTGCGGCGCTCAGAGACCTCCAGCTCCAGGTCCCGCTGGCGATCGGTCCTCCTCTCCCGCACGGGCTCTTCCCTCTCTCTTCCCCGGCAAACCCTCCTCTCATCCTCTGGTTCTTCGCACTCACGGCCGCGGTCCCTGCTTTCCACGTCCTCACGTGGCTCCAGTTCCCGGGACACACGGTGGATCTTCACGTCTGCTTCTGCTGCCGCCACCGCAGTCTCTCGTGTCCTTTCGTACCTCACTGACTCACGTTGTCTCCTTCCATCGTCTTCGGGCTCGCGTGTTTGACAGTCTCGTCTCTCACCTGCCTCTCTCTGGTTTGTCGTGGCACCTCGCTCTTCCCTTTCTCGTGTCTGGCGGCTGCGGCGCTCAGAGACCTCCAGCTCCAGGTCCCGCTGGCGATCGGTCCTCCTCTCCCGCACGGGCTCTTCCCTCTCTCTTCCCCGGCAAACCCTCCTCTCATCCTCTGGTTCTTCGCACTCACGGCCGCGGTCCCTGCTTTCCACGTCCTCACGTGGCTCCAGTTCCCGGGACACACGGTGGATCTTCACGTCTGCTTCTGCTGCCGCCACCGCAGTCTCTCGTGTCCTTTCGTACCTCACTGACTCACGTTGTCTCCTTCCATCGTCTTCGGGCTCGCGTGTTTGACAGTCTCGTCTCTCACCTGCCTCTCTCTGGTTTGTCGTGGCACCTCGCTCTTCCCTTTCTCGTGTCTGGCGGCTGCGGCGCTCAGAGACCTCCAGCTCCAGGTCCCGCTGGCGATCGGTCCTCCTCTCCCGCACGGGCTCTTCCCTCTCTCTTCCCCGGCAAACCCTCCTCTCATCCTCTGGTTCTTCGCACTCACGGCCGCGGTCCCTGCTTTCCACGTCCTCACGTGGCTCCAGTTCCCGGGACACACGGTGGATCTTCACGTCTGCTTCTGCTGCCGCCACCGCAGTCTCTCGTGTCCTTTCGTACCTCACTGACTCACGTTGTCTCCTTCCATCGTCTTCGGGCTCGCGTGTTTGACAGTCTCGTCTCTCACCTGCCTCTCTCTGGTTTGTCGTGGCACCTCGCTCTTCCCTTTCTCGTGTCTGGCGGCTGCGGCGCTCAGAGACCTCCAGCTCCAGGTCCCGCTGGCGATCGGTCCTCCTCTCCCGCACGGGCTCTTCCCTCTCTCTTCCCCGGCAAACCCTCCTCTCATCCTCTGGTTCTTCGCACTCACGGCCGCGGTCCCTGCTTTCCACGTCCTCACGTGGCTCCAGTTCCCGGGACACACGGTGGATCTTCACGTCTGCTTCTGCTGCCGCCACCGCAGTCTCTCGTGTCCTTTCGTACCTCACTGACTCACGTTGTCTCCTTCCATCGTCTTCGGGCTCGCGTGTTTGACAGTCTCGTCTCTCACCTGCCTCTCTCTGGTTTGTCGTGGCACCTCGCTCTTCCCTTTCTCGTGTCTGGCGGCTGCGGCGCTCAGAGACCTCCAGCTCCAGGTCCCGCTGGCGATCGGTCCTCCTCTCCCGCACGGGCTCTTCCCTCTCTCTTCCCCGGCAAACCCTCCTCTCATCCTCTGGTTCTTCGCACTCACGGCCGCGGTCCCTGCTTTCCACGTCCTCACGTGGCTCCAGTTCCCGGGACACACGGTGGATCTTCACGTCTGCTTCTGCTGCCGCCACCGCAGTCTCTCGTGTCCTTTCGTACCTCACTGACTCACGTTGTCTCCTTCCATCGTCTTCGGGCTCGCGTGTTTGACAGTCTCGTCTCTCACCTGCCTCTCTCTGGTTTGTCGTGGCACCTCGCTCTTCCCTTTCTCGTGTCTGGCGGCTGCGGTGCTCAGAGACCTCCAGCTCCAGGTCCCGCTGGCGATCGGTCCTCCTCTCCCGCACGGGCTCTTCCCTCTCTCTTCCCCGGCAAACCCTCCTCTCATCCTCTGGTTCTTCGCACTCACGGCCGCGGTCCCTGCTTTCCACGTCCTCACGTGGCTCCAGTTCCCGGGACACACGGTGGATCTTCACGTCTGCTTCTGCTGCCGCCACCGCAGTCTCTCGTGTCCTTTCGTACCTCACTGACTCACGTTGTCTCCTTCCATCGTCTTCGGGCTCGCGTGTTTGACAGTCTCGTCTCTCACCTGCCTCTCTCTGGTTTGTCGTGGCACCTCGCTCTTCCCTTTCTCGTGTCTGGCGGCTGCGGTGCTCAGAGACCTCCAGCTCCAGGTCCCGCTGGCGATCGGTCCTCCTCTTCTGTATTGCCTCTTTCCTCCTTGCATCATCTTGTTCTTTGCACTCCTGACCCTCCTGGATGTCTCTCTCGCTTTCTGGACATTTAAGCTCATATTTTTGATTCTTCCGTTGTTCATCGATACCTCTTTCTGGCTCAGAGATCTCATAGTACCTGAGGTCAAGTTCTAGTGGTTCCTGAATGTATGACTGATGTGGGCGTCTTGAGTCTAGGCGGTCAGTCTCACGTGGCTGGTGCCTGCTCTGTTCAGGTGCTTTTTGTTCTAGCTCACATAGGTGGTAGTGGCTTCTCTCTTCGGGGACTAATTCAGGTTTATGTGGCTGATTATTACTTCCTCTCTCTGCTTCCTGTGGTCGCTGTTTTTTTTGGTCATATGCTGGTAGTCCTGCGGTAGTGGTAGGCCCATGTGACTGATGGCTACTGCCCCGTTTTGGCAGTGGTTGATGTTGACAGATCTGGCTGCGACTCCTCACATCTGCCAGTTGTTCTGGCTGAGGCCCCTCTTGATTTTGCCTCTCATCTGCCTGCACTCCGGGCTCATGTGCTTGCAAGCTGCCACGCTTGCAGAGTTGTACATCTCCTCGTCTGTCTGGCTCCGGTGGCTGACGTCTTCTCTGGCTGTTCCGTTGGTGGCATGGCTCTTGGCTTTGTTCTTTGTGTACCTGAGGGATTGGCTCCTCCGGCTTGCTGCCTTGCTTTGCATCGTTTCTGCTTTGTGTGTTACGTTGCTGGTGATGACTCCCTGTTTCCTCTAGTGTTTCGAGCTCGTTGACCCTGGCGTCTCGTTGCAGCTCTGGTTCACAGGGGGGGTGATGATCACTCTCACAGGTTTGTTGTTCCTCCTCCTGGAGCTGCCGACGGCTCCCTCTGTTCTTAATGTCTGGCTCTCGGAGTGACTTGCCACCGGTTGTCAGCGTTGTTCTTTGCAGAAGGCTTGGTCCCTTCGGCAGGTACCAGTAGCAGGCCTTAGCCACTCTGAACACCAGAAGCAGGAACTCATTAAAATCTATTTCCCCATCACCATCCCACTCCAGAAACTGCAGAATCTTGTCAATTGTCTGAGGGTCATGCGGCTTCTGCAGGCAAAACACACACAGGGAAAAAAAAAAGGGGTTTTAGCCTTCCTGCCTCTTGTCAGAGAAGTGTAAAGACAGGGATAATTGCAGTCTTTTCTCCTTCCATGTCTCACACCTTCACTTTTATAGCTCAGCAACAACTCCATGTCTTTGTTCTCCATTTTCCTGGTTGTTCCGTGGCTGCAGCTAACCAGCTCTCTTCTCTTTGGGATATGCTGTATCCCTCTACTGGATGTATTTCCTTCCTGCCTTTGAAAGAAAACCATACCTCCCCGTGATTCATTCTCCAACTTTTGCCCATTTGGTCATGACAAAAGGGTTTGGAAGAGCTGGTGAAGCAGTCAGTGCAAAGGAACGCAACTGCTGCTCCTCTTTGGTGAAAGCCTCCCCATCCCACTGTCATAAGAATCATCCCCTCTCCAGAAGGAGATTTTGCAGTCCCTGCACTCCACTTTTGGCCTCAAGCCCTCCACCTCGCAGCAGGACTCACAGCTATGACATCTGCAAACTCCCTCTGGATGAACTCTTTCATCTTCCTTCGGCTGAAGTTGGAGCAGTCTCCATCTTCCTTTGCATGTTTGTGAAAGACGCTGATGATGGTGGAAACGCTGTCTAAGAAGCGAGACATCTTCCTGCAGATTCAAGCAAGCCTGCAAGAAAAGGGGCAGATCTAAGGACGGCAGGTTCGCTTGCCTCTGAGCATGAAAAGAGAGGGGAGAACTGCTGGGATCAGGCTGTGTGTGTTAACAGGACCCTGGGTGCCGTGTGCTGTGTGTCCGCTCCTGTGCCATGGTGAGCTTTGTTTCACCAGAGCACTGGGAAGAAATTCAAATGCTTAGGGGTTTTAGTGGGATGGGGAGTGTCCTCCAACTTGTCTACTGACGTATTTGAATGATGTTTGATAGGGGATGGCAGGACGCCATGCCTCCCCTCCCAGGATCGCAGGGAGGGGACTGGGAGTGGTGACTCAAGAGGTGCCCCAAGAATCCATCCCCATGGGGCTATACCAGGTACTGATGTTTCCAGGACTCACGCTGCTATCTCTGCCTGGCACTAAGATAGACCGGCTTCTCTGGAGTAGGTTAGAGGATGTCTAAAGCAGCGCTGGCATGGCCTGAGACAAGATCTAGCTGGGTCAGAGACAGGTAGAGTGCTTACAGGGAGTTAAAACAAGCCCTGTGGCTGATGCTCCTGTGGCTGATGCTCCTGTGACCAGTAGTAATGCAAAACAATTGATAAAACTTTCATTACGGCATCAGTTTGATTGGCAAATAGATTTACACCAGAGGGGGACTGTCAGATCACCTAGCCAGAGTGACTTATTTAATTTTACTGAGATCTGCTTGGCAGAAAGCAGTGCTCCTGTTGGAGCTTTGCGTCTGGAAACCTCAAAAGCCACCTCCTTCCTTCTTCCTCACAGCATTCCTAAGCCTGTTATCAGCTACATCACTGCTGAGATCTCAGCTTGCAGCTGGGGAAGCTGTGCCGTGTCTGCCTTGCTGCCTCTATAACGTGCACGTACGCATGGACACATGTGCACACCTCTGCATACGAAATCCTTGTTTTTGGTATTTCTGTAGAAAACAGAAATTGTCTCCAATCTGTTCTTTCTGGCTGGGAGCTGACTCCAGACCAAAGTCAGGCACAAAACCCATCTCCCTCCCTTGTTTTCCCTTTGAGAAAAGCTGCCTCTACACATGGACACACGACGACAGCATGCAGGTGTCCGAACAACACAAGACAAGACTTCACTGGATATAAACGCAAAAGACTC
>NW_008824664.1:140092-148583 GCF_000699105.1 Pygoscelis adeliae
TGAATCCTATAGAAATAACATGTCCTTGCCCAGCAAAGTGCACGTTTCAGAAGGAGTGACTTACCCAAATCACCAACGGGATCAAGTGGGATTCCTGTGAAGCCGTGCGAAGTGATCGGAGGACCTGAGTGCTTTTATAGGGTCCTTGACGGAGCTACAGAAAGGAGACACCCTTTGTGGACGTTGTCCTGATTCATCTTTGGCCAAGCCCAGCTGCACCTTCACGTCCTCAAACGGGTTATTTAACTTACCATCCCCTTACCTATCATTTTAACCCAGAAATAGCAGTTGCCATGTGGCAATTTCAGGCACTGGCTGGTTCCACCTAATCCAGACTGTAAAGTTATTTTACAGGCTGATTGTATTTCAGATTTTAAAAAATCTAGAGTAGCTATTAAGTGTATAATGGGAGGGTGTATTTTTATATAAATGTGCATTTGCATAAGTATGAATTTATATCTGTATAATACACACACACACACATAAAAATAGTACCAGAATGAAATTTCGAGGATGGGGACAGAAGTGCTGATGGTAGCAGAGCTCACTATGAGCAGATCAGGGACAGTCGAGATCTGTACGGCCCGTGATCTTGGTACCGCAATGCCAGAGATTATTTTTGTTTGCTTTTTGTGCAGTTCCTTCGGCACCTTGGGCCTGAGGTCAATGGGGTTTGGGTCTGGCTTTTGCTCACAGAAGGACAGAAGAAGACCTAAGCGCTATGAAAATAGTGAAATGCAGGTGCACAGCAGTGAGATCCCCAAATCCTCCAGATCTTGGCTTGTGTGTCATCCTTGTACAGTGTGCTGCAAAATGTGTTTTATTTTTGGTAACTTCTTATTAAGGAGCCTTTTTCTTATATTATCCAGGTTTTTGTTGGGAAAAAAACCCAACCACAAACAGAACATTTTTAAATGGTAAAGTTTGCAAAATGAATTTTTGTACAAGAAAATTTCTCTTCAATAAGCAATGACTTTTCATTGAGAAAAATCACGACAAAACATTTTTCATATTAACTGTCTTCCACGATCGACTTTCATTTCAACTTTGCTTGATCTTTAATTAAAAATAAAAGCAGAAACCTCTCTGCTGAGAGGTCGATTCATGTTGAATCTTCATCTGGTTGCCCTAGGCAGCTTTTGCTGTAATTACCTTTACAATCTTCTTTTTTTTAATCTTTTAACTGTAAATTAATTAGAGACCAACTGATTCCTTTGTTCAACCCTAACTCTCCCAGTACACAGAGCAAATAAGGAAGACACCAGCCGTGCCACCTGGGCCCCTGCTTTTGGTTTTGGAGGTAGGATGCTGCCTTGACAAGCATGACGGAGACATTGCGGAGAGCCTTCAGAGCATGAACTTGTCACGCAGCCTTGGGTGAGTGGCTCATCTGGCTCATCTGTAAGGTAAGATCATACTGGGTGTAGGAGCCTAATTAATTAGTGCTGGTAACACCTTGGGGATACTCATACAAGTGCGTACGAAGGATTGTTACTAACCATACTTCATTTTTGAGCTTTTTTTCAAGATTAAATTATACTTGTGCAAATTATACCCCACCTGTGGGATAATAATACCCTTGGGAAACTGTAATTTTATGGTAGATTGGAGTTATTATTAAAATTAGAGTATTACAGTGTGGCTTGGTGTCCTGTAACAGTCTGTAATCCCCCCCGCAGGGGCTGGGGCAGTGCGGGATGGTCAGGTGCTGCGTGAGCCACCGGGCAAAGTTTGGGTATTGATGCAGGAAAAGGTACGTTGTGTTTCGGCCATGCGCATGCTGGCACGCTCGCCTGCTTTCCCGTGCTTTGCTACCATTCCCAGGACAAAGCAATGAGTTTCAAAGCGCGTTCTTGGCAGCACTGAAACCCCCTTTTCTCCAAGGGCTTCATTTTCCCCGAAGATGTTTTCCTAAGACAGGACTTGGGTAGGTTTTTAAAAGCTGTTACCCAAGAGGGTGGGCTCCGTCCTCCTGCTTCTTACTCAGTTCTGTGCCCATCCCCATCACTGTTTGTATAGGGTGACCAAGCTTCTATTGCATTTAATCTTAGAGGAACTGGGCCTCTCATGTGGTGTATGAAAGACCTTTTCTCTTCCAACACCTCCCAGGCTTGCAGGACTCTTAGACAGGTGTTTGTGTCAGCGGGGTAATTTTCATGTTCTCCTTAAAATGAACTAAAACCCCCCTCTTAACCTCAAATATGACACTCCTGATGGCAAAAATAGTGTTATTCAGAACAGAGCATGTAATTAACATGTCCCTAACAGGGCTTGGTGCCTGCCTGAACTGGGAGGTCGGTTTTTTATTGATGCTGCAAAAGGTGGCAGCTGATGGACAGGCAGACTACAGGGGGATGGTTGGGTCTGGTGATTTTAGACCCTAAGCCAGAGCTAATAAGAAGCAAAGAGCTATTGGACGAACCTCTAATTGAGACCTATTTTACAAGAAAAATGGAGTTCTCTGGAAAATGAAATGCTTTGAGGAATGTCTCGGATGGAATGGGGGTTTTGACAGACAGGTGATGAAATTTAAGTCTTGACTCTCCCATTTCATGTCCACAGTTGTCATGAGGTAGGTCAGAACTTATTATTGCTGATATGCTTTATCAGTAGTAGAGCAGACTGGTGTACTTTGTGTCTAATACATTTAATTTTGACGTTAGCACAACCAAATCATTTTTGTGATGTACATTCTGGGGATAGTTTTGAAATGCTGGTTTTTCTGATTCAGCGTTTAGCAAATTGTGAAATTCTGGGGTGTCCAAGAGGAATGACGTTTTATTTTCCAGTGAGGTCTCTGCGTGCTGCTTGTCACCAGCCACAGAGCAGGAGGTGCGGGTGCATTTATCATGTGCTGATTTTGCTGATAGGTTGCAAGTGAAAGATAGCATGGGGAAAAACAGGCTGAGCATCACCCTCCCTGCGGGATGCCGAGTCCTGGGCCTGCGTGGTGGTCCAGCACGTCTGAACCCCCTAATAAACCCCACTGACTCCACCGGACTGCTCATGCCCTCAGAGTTACCCACACTCCTATGTGCATGTCTGGACAAGTGCCCGAGGACCTGGTACCCCGAACTGCCTGAATTGAACCTGAGTTTGAGATTGGCTCCGTCTGTGCACGGTTTGCATGTCAGCTTTTTATCTCTGGCCTCCCAGTTGTTGCTGGGGCTGGATGTACCCAAATCATCATTTTTCCTGTGTTTAATATATCTCCACTCCTTCTTTTGGAGGCTTCCATAGCTAATAGGGATTTTTGATCTTCATAGCATGCTCCACATTCCCCTTGCTTCTGAGATTATTAATAAGTGAGGTTAAATAGGACAAATCCCTCCCATTCAGTGTTAAGCAGCTGTTTATTCTTTTCACAGCAGACATGAAAAATGCCCGGAGCAGATGGATGCTGTGAAGAATCTGTTCAGGTTGGCAATGCTGTTGTGTTAATTCAGATTTCTACCCCCTCTGAAGACATCTTTCGTAGGGATGTCACATCCCTGCCCACGAGGAGCAATCGATTCACCTCGGCTAAATTGCAAAGGCAGCTGAGCAGCCGCTCCTATAGGCTATCCACCCCCAAGACACACCTGCCTCTCTGCAGCTATCCCTCCATCTGCACCCTGGAGCAATCTGGCCATGTGTCATGCAAGGGATGGACGCTCAGGTCCTCTGCACCCCATCACGTCAACCTGGCTGAGGGCACGCTTGCAGCAACACACCAGGACGCTGTGCCGTTTTTGCCTTCAGTTTTATTGCTTTGCTTACACAGGCAGAGGCAGCCTAACACAGAGTAAGAGGGAAGGTCTCTAGTCATGCATAGCTCAGTACAGACCAGGAGTGTGAAGCCCAGGGTTAATAAGGAGTTGGACAAGACATGACAAATAGAAATGCAAAAACCAGAGTGGGACTGGACAAAATGTACCCCCTCGCGGGGGGCAACAACCTCACTTAGGCGGGGGCTTGTATCAGCTTTTACTGCTGTAGTGGCCATTGATACAGAGACTGCAGGAGCTGTTGCTCTATAGAGGCTTGTGTTTGGCGATGAACATCTTGTTGCTGTTGTGCTGGACAAGATGGAGCCTCTGCCTTGCTGTGCTCCTGCTCCAGCACCTTGGATTCAGGGAGCTGATGGAAAGCCAGGTCATGGCACATTCCCTGGGGCTTGGAATCCCGACGGGGGCTTGCACCCCGCTGTGGGGGCAGCACCTTCCGAGTCTTGCTGGGGTTGGGGTCTTGCTGAGGGGCCTCGCAGACCTGGGTCTTGTTGTTTGGATCTCTTCCTTGTGTCTCAGAGGGACAATTCAGGTCCTGCTCTGCTGACTCTGTCTCTGGATTCTGATAGTGGTTTGAATCTTGTCCTGGTGCCTCAGTTTCTTTGGCCTTGTGGGGTTTTGGATCCTGTTTTGGTGTCTCAGTCTCTTCAGCCTTATGGGTATTTCTGTCCTGCTCTGGGGTTGCAGTGTCCAGAATCTCACCTCTCTCTGGACCCTCTTCTGGTGCTTCAGTCCCATCGTCCTGATGGGTGTCCTGGTCCTGCTCTGGTGTCTCACCCTCCTGGGTTTGACGGGTGTCCTGGTCCTGCTCCTTTGTGTCACCCTCCTGGGTTTGATGGTTGTCTGGCTCCTGCTTTGGTGCCTCACGCTCCTGGGTTTGACGGGTGTCCTGGTCCTGATCCTTTGTGTCACCCTCCTGGGTTTGACGGTTGTCTGGCTCCTGCTTTGGTGTCTCACCCTCCTGGGTTTGACGGGTGTCCCGGTCCTGCTCTGGTGTCTCACTCTCCTGGATTTGATGGTTGTCTGGGTCCTGTGTCTTAGTGTCCTGGACCTGGTTTTTCATACCCTGCTCGGGGACCTGCTGGTTGCTTGAGTTCCTCCCTGCTGTGCACGGCCCCGGCAGCTGCTCCCCGCCTGCCTTCTTTTGCTCTGTTGGCTCTTGACCATCTTCTGGCGCCTGGTGCTGCTGGAGCGGCTTGTAACAAGCCTTGGCCACGTGGAAAACCAGGCTGAGCAACTCGCTGAAGTCAACCCTGCAGTTGCTGTCATCATCCAGGAAGCACAGCACCTTCTTGATGGTTTTGGGGTCCTGGGGGTTCTGTAAAGAGACAAACGGTGTTGGCAAAGCCCGTGAGCCATTTGTGCCATCTCTCTAGGAGCACTCGAGCAGTCTCAGGGCAGAAATCCAGCCCCATGCCCCTCCTCCTACTGTGGCTCATGTTGCTTCCCGCAACAAGCTCTACAAGCTGCCGGCACTGGGAGAATGAACAGCCTCTCCTCTTCCTTGCAGATCCTGGGCTTTGAAGGCATCTGTGCCTTTCCCAGGGAGCCAGGTGTCCTGTACACCCGCACGGGAGTGCATGGCTTTACCCACCCCACTGCACTGCTGATCCCAGTCCCGCAGCCAGAAGGCACATCAGTGGCCGGGGCCAGCTGTGGGGCCAGCTCCTCACCTCCATCGCGTCTGCGAACTCCTGCTGGATGAGCTGCCTCAGCTCCTCCCTGCTCAGGGGGCTGCAGTTGCCGTCGCTTCTGGCACACATGTAGAAAGCAGCAACGATGCCATTGATGTTTTCCTGGAGCTGGGCCATCTCCCTGCAAAATTGAGGCAGCCTGCGAGAAAAAACACAGACAAAAAGGGGCTTTTTTTGTTTGTTTGTTTGCTCGGTTTTCGGATCAGTTACTCTTAAACAGCACAGCTGGACAGGCAGAGAGGGAAAGAAGAGCCAGAGAAGGGCACAGATAAAATGAAACAGTATAAGGGAAGAAAGAGAGAGAAAGAAGGATCTCACAGGAAAACAAATCTGAAAAACGAAACTCAGCTACAGAGATGGCTGGGTGTGAGGACCAGCAGGTGATGGCTGGAGAGGTGAGGGACAGCGAGATCCGAAAGGCTGGGGGCGCACAGTGAGAGAGAAAAAAATCCCGTTTGGCTTTCTCTGGAGCAGAGCAGAGCCGTGAATGGAGGTCATCTCTAACGAACCATGGAATAGTGTAATTCCAGATCTCTTTTATGAATTTTTTTTTTTTTTTTCCTTTAGGAGAGCTCAGCAGTGGCAGCTCCAGGGACATCCTCATGGCCAGAAGCTCTGGCTTTCCTGCTGGTAGCAAAGTCAGACAGTGTAAAAAGTCTGTCCAGGCTTACCTGGGTGAGGAGCAGGAACACTGAGCTTCAGGAAACGCAGTCTGGAGCAGATCAGCTCTTGGTCATCTTATATACGGTTCAGGATCACAGCCTGCATCTTCCAGAGGAGACACCCCTTCAGCAGGGCGACCTGAAACATCTCTCACGCAATTACGTTGTCATGCCCCTGTCTTCATTTGTCTCTTTCTCATTAACTTCTGCTCTGATGCTTTTCTCTGGAGTTAATGCATGATCCTTCCTAAGCTTGCCCCACCTGCAGACACACTTCAGAGGAATTAACAGAAAAGGCTATTTTTATCACTGGAGGATTTAGTTTAAGGTGATGCCCGAGCAACGCCCAGGACTCTTGTATTTGGAAAATGTGTTTTGTGAGAAGGAGATCCCCAGTGACTGACACACAGGGGAGGAGACCGCCAGGGAGTGCTTGCATGGTGAATAAAGAGAAAAGAAAACAAAGGAAGAAAAATGAGGATATTGTGATGCCAAGATTAATGTGATTCCTTCCAGAAACTCTCTCTTCTGGATCCTGACGGGGAGGTAGGCATCGAGCAAAGAAATCTTTTCAAACAGTGCCACCAAGTGGCACTTGGAGTAGGACAGAGGGGTGACATGGCGTGTCCCAGAGCCAGCGAGCAGCTGGGGACTGTGGGCATGGTGGGCTGCAATCACCCATTTACCAGAAGGGGAAACTGAGGCACGTGGCAAGGAAGGGACTTAAGCTCCTTGTGCTGTGTCCAGCACCAGTCCCCCCTGCAACCCTGTGTCCTGTGGGTGAGGCCACCACACTGGTGCCCAGTGGGTTAACTGGGAGCCCCACAGGCCTAAATGCATTTATTGCTGTTTGCTCAGGAAAATAAATTTTGTGTTGTCTTATCACCCCTCAGGTGCTCCAAATGCAGTGTGATATGAAAGTTGTTTCCTAGGCACTTTGAGTAAGACTTTTTGGTGTCGTCACTGTAGCTTTCTATTTTTAAAGTCCTTTTCTTGGCTAATACATGGTTAATAGGAAAGACTGGGAAAAAATGACATCAGAAATCCATGTAGCTTTTAAAGTACAAGGTGTTTTGGGCACAGAAAATAAAACGCATCCAGTTTTGTATTAAAAAAAGCACTTTCAGAAAATGCCCTGGCTTGCTCTGTGCCTGGCAGGGGGAAGGTTAATGGGTCCCACTTCATTTATGTGAAACCCTTTCAGGCGTACGGGGAAGGGCTGGGAGGGGATAAATATGGGAGGCTGCAGGCTGTCCTGTCCCTTTGGTTGTGTGCTGAGTCCTCTTGAGCTCAGGGTTTCTTTTTCTCTAGCTGGTTCTGTCTGAAACCATGCCCTTTCTTTAAGCTGGGAGGTTTCTAATATATTGCAGTTTTAATCCCGGGTGCCATCAAGCAGCTCTTCTGTCAGCCTGAGCGGACAGTGCCCAGGGAGGAGCTATGATCTCCCTTTTATTTCTATCTATCAACTTTTCTACCATGTCTGCATGGAAACACACCACTTTCCTCTAACATGTGGCACGTTTGCTGCTAACCTTCTTCTCATTAAGCTGCAGTGAGGGTAGGGGGCAATTACTGGAGGCACCTTGGAGAGACAGAAGCGTTTAGGGTGTTCTTGCTGAAGTTATTTCTAGTCAAACCACCCAGACCCTGAGCAGGGTGGTTTCTCCTCTTGTAGACAACTGTAGACAATAACAGGTTTATGTTGTACAGGATTTCATACGTGCTTTATGAAGTAGAAAAGGTTAGAGGGTCAAATGTTACGTGAAGAAGTTAAAAGTGCTGCAGAACAGAAAGGCGAAAAACATCACTTTTAGCAGAGCTTGCAATAAATCCTGTTGAATCCAGGGAGCGGAGGGCAGGTGCTTCTGAGACTTGTGCTAACGAAATCACATGAAACTTCAGTGGTGCTGCCTTGAGAGCTGTGAAATAGGAGGGGAGGCTTTGCACAAGCTCATGCCTGGTTTGCAGTGATGCTGGGGGGTTTTGAACAGGATTGGGATGGGGCTGGGAGGGGTTGCTCTTTGAAGAGGTCTGGAAAGAAGCTGATCTTCCTAGGAGCTCCTCTACAACAGAAAAGCAGTATTTGTGCTGCTCTTTACCCCGAAAACTGCTCTTCCAGTGGAGCCAAATTGCTTAATACAATTAGCTCATGATGCCTTTGGCTGAGATGAAGCTTGAGCTCCAATTTCTCTGTTTTCACCCAATACCAAAAGGGGCTAGCAGCCTCCAAGGCTGTGCCCCATGTGGTTAGAGATTCCGGGACACCCCAAGACCTTCAAACTGTGCTGGAACGGCATCATTAGCACCACAGCTCAAGTTTTGGGGCAGGAGGAGCAGCAGCTTGCTTTACATGGTTGATCACTCTTTC
>NW_008824664.1:148619-153448 GCF_000699105.1 Pygoscelis adeliae
CACTTGAGGGAAGAATAAACACTTTGGGAGTTTGCATTTGAAGCAGCCAAAATGCATGTTAATTGGGGCTGGCTTTCCAAGGTGGGTTTACCATGGAGGTAAGGTGTATGGTGTGGCGGAGGAGGGAACAAGTTTGCAGTGCTTTGCTTGGCAAACTCACTCCACTAATATTCACAAATCTTTGAGGTGTATTTGCTGAAGGAGCTCTGTTTTCTGAGCTCACCTGTAGAAAATGCATTGGGGCACTGAGCAAACCAGCTTCTCTGGATAGGCAGTGTGTATTCAAGCTTAGGCTGCTGGTAAAATGCTCTCTGGTTGCTTTCTTTAAGCGGTTTGATCGCCTAATTTTATCCACGTCTGTCCAGTCCACCTATCTTTCTGTTTTGTGGGCAAAAAGATATTCTAAGCACACTGGTCTGTGTGTTCACATGAGGGGCAGCTGTGGTTCCCTGGGCTGTGGACTGCGCAGCTGGGATGGGTTTGGAGGAATGAGGTGCACCAGGGCTGGGTGAAGCTGGAGGTGGCACCTGGCTCACGGCCCCACTGGGACTTTGGCATGGTCATTTGGAGCAAGATTCGTGTCGGATGTACAGAAAAAAGGTGTGGAAAATCTGTGTGTATGGTTATGTAGCAGCTTTTAAATAGTTTAATAGCTGTTATTACCACCATGGTGATCGCTGAAGATCTACAATTTAGGTCATGCTTAAATTTCTCCTGCTGTATTTTGATGCGTAAAACTTCAGGTATACCAACCTCACCTAAAATTCTTTTCTTTGAAAATATAACTAGGAAACTAGTGCCTCCTCAGACAGGCCAGGGTTATTTTCCTCTCTTCTGCCTGAAGACCTTGTGGATCTGGAAAATTGCTCAACTCCTCGGTTAATGGGGAGGCAAGGAAGAAGCAGATGAAGGAGGCATTGGGAGGGAATGGGCGCAGAAAACGCATTGCCAGCAGTCGGGGGTATGCGGTGAGCGTGTGTCAGGCAGTAATTTGGTGTTGAGCTGGTGTTGGGTGTTAGGACTTGGGGGTGTATAAGGTCTGGGGCTCAAAGGGGTGGGAGTTAGGGCAGAGCGGTCGGGTATCTCAACAAAAAATAAAGCAGGAAATTACTGTTTATTCCTGCATGACTCTGATTGTTCCTGCTCAGCAGGGAAGAGCAGAAGTGTAGGTTAGCGCTGATGAAGGAGGGAAAGTGCCGCACTGAAGGTTTAATGTGAGAAAGCATTTAAATATGGGTTTTGGAGAGCTGGAAGGCTTCGGGGCTCGAATGGATGGGGCTTGCTTTGGGAGGTTAAAAGAAAAAGCAAATGCCTGGTTAGTGCCTGCACTCTGTGCAGCCATGGGACGCAGAGGTTTTATCTGTGGTTATTGCCTTCCTAACGTGCCTCCTTTGCCTTTTCTTCCTGTTTTTTTCCTTCTTTCTTTTGCCTGCTGAGCCCTGAGGGCAGTTTACACTGAGGTTCAGGCTTACCTCCCTTTTCTTGCCTTGTTCCATACACGAAACATGATTCCTAAACTTTCCGAGGGCTGGAGCCCATTATACAAAGAGTTTTATCGCTACATCTGTGTCATTATCGGGAATTAAGCTAATTGGAATAAAATGCTTTATTTTCCTATGCTGCCTAGGCATTTCAGCAAGTTATTTCTGTTGCAACCTTCCTTATTGCTAATTCATTGTGACATTAAGAAGTTTAATATATCAGCTTTTTTCTAATACACGTTTCCACTTTTTTACATGTTAATGAGCATATTTAACATATTTCTTCAGAGATAATTGGATTCTAAGACTCCCTGTGGCAATGCACTGAAAGCCAGCTAGCAATGCCTTTAATATCTAAAAGACTTTTTCTGCATTTGAATAATCCCACAATTAAAATTAGGAATTAATCTCTTGGTTGAAACAAGGCTTTTGAGGATACTTTTCTTGTTTTGAGACAGTTTTAATACATATGTTAACTATACTTAGGGAGAAGTTAATTAAACCCTTCCTTTGCATTTGTACCCCAGAACTCGCAAAGGGGCACAGGTATCTCAGATTATCTTGTTCCTCTCACCCATTGATCCTCCTTGTGAAGGCAGGATTTTTCTGTGCTTCACTTGCTCATAATTTATCCAGCCAGCTGCTTTAATTCAAAACATAGAAGCTATCATTGAGTAAATTATTTTTTTCTGAAGGTGCAAAGGAACTCACAAGTTTACTTAAACAGTTCTAGGTCTGGAAAAGGAAAGGAAATGATTATATGTAGCTAGTCAGCGCATAGAGAGCACGTATGAAATTCTGTATCTCATTTTAAGCAAGTCTTTAGCAATTAGAGACTAAGAATAAACCTAATGTGGAAATAGGACAGGGAGGAAGGTGAGATGAGATTATCCCACATCTACTGCTATGAAGAATTATTTCACCTCCCTCCAAAGGCACCTGCTTGTCACTGTAAGGAGGAGGACCCCCAGTGAGGCAGCATGCTGTATGGCAGTCCTTCAATCCAGATGTTTGGGAATGCTGTTAACTGACAGATGAGCAAGACAAAATTAATCACGCAGCTACTACTCGTTACCTCCAGCCCAGAAGACTCCAAGTCCTGCTTTTTATCTGTCATCAGAAAATGAGCTTTGACACTGCCGGTCTGTTCCTTGCCTTTCAACTTCTCCAAGCTCCAGCAGGAAATGTCCTCCTGCCTTCCCGAGCTGTGCACCACCAGAGGACGCTGCGTGTGTGCATGCAGAGTCACACGTGTGCATGCTTGCTGTGGGTGCCCAAGCCAAGCGTGTGCATGCACGGACACACCTGTACGCGTTTGGTGTGGGCAGCTGGGACGCCATCCCTCCCGTCAGGTCTGCTGCCCGCACCCAGACCTCATTCAGAGGTGCACTCTGAGCCAGCCACGGGGCTTAGCTTTGGAAAATCAGCTTCTGGGCAGAGCTCTGACCATGAACCAGCTTTTTGTGGTAGTGTTCAGAGGCTGGGTGGGTGTAGCAGCCCGGCTACGAGCACTCCTCTTTGATTTTCTTCCCCTACTGTATCATTCTGAGCTCGGAGCCATTGCTCCTGCCATGTGCGGGGACCCCGGCTGGGGATGGAGCCAGCGGCAGTTTGCCTCTGCCACCCATGTGCCTGTGGAGCTCGCTGCCTCATCCCGGGGCTGTCAGCAGAGGAGATGGGCTGGGATGGGACAGGGCAGTTGGCTCAGTTGTGGTCTCTGCTGGCTTGCTCCACTCAAAAGCTGAGGGTTTGGTGGAGACCTGAGTCACCTCTTGTGGCCGTGGTGGAAGTGAGTCAAGGGCTGCGCTCATTTTGGCTGCTCCCCTTGATGGTGGGGACAATTTCCGTGCCTTTGCCCGTTAGCTTCTTCACTGCCCAGCACATCAGCAGGAGAATTTCAGTTCCTTTTGCTAGCTCATTTTCGGAGGAAGCTGCAATTTTGGGCAATGGCTTAAAGTCTCAGGTTTAGTGTCTTCTCTGGCTGGGGTAGAAAACTGCTTTCTGCTGTCCTGAAAAACAGCTCTGGCACCAAGGAGTTAACACAGGAGCATCGAGGGCAGGTGGAGAGGAAGCAACTGAGAAGTGCTCAGGGGTGACTGTGCTGCAACAATGGGAGCGTCATCTAGAGCAGAGGGTGGAAGGGGGCAGAGAGGGCGTGTTGGGAAACATGATCTGATAGAAAACCCACCAAAGCCGGGCTGGGTGGGTGCATCTGGCTGGGCAAGGTGCTGCTGGGGAGGAACAAGGTGTTGTGTTGGGCTAGCAGCGAGGACCAGAGGGGGCAAGACGGAGCTTGCCTGGCAGGGACGTGTATCTGGCAGTGGTACGGCAGCACTCAGCGAGGTGAACAGTGCATGGAAGCTGCTTGCACAAGGCTTGTGCGGTGGCAGCAGGGGGGAAAGCCAGGCAGTAAGCAGGCTGATGCGTCTTGTCCTGCACTGTGCTACCTGTGCTGCTTGCAGGCATGCCTGTGCTGCTTGCAGGAAGGCAAGTCCTGCCTGCCCTGCCCGCTCCTCTCCTTTTTTCCAGAGATGTACAGACAGGGAAATCGCCTGCTTTCTTTTTTTTTTGTAGCAGTTTATCTTTCTTTAGCCCAGCTTTCCCAAGAAGTAAAACTTCTATGCTCTCAATTTTAATATCCTAAGCACAGCAAACTCACTCGCACAGCAAGCTCGCTACCCTGGACTTCAGGAGAGCAGACTTTGGCCTCTTCAGGGATCTGCTTGGTAGAGTGCCATGGGACAAAGCCCTGCAGGGAAGAGGGGCCCAAGAAAGCTGGCTAATATTCAAGGATCACCTCCTTCAAGCTCAGGAGCGATGCATCCCAACAAAGAGGAAGTCCGGCAAAACCTCCAGGAGCCCTGCATGGATGAACAAGGAGCTCCTGAACAAACTCAAACACTAAAAGGAAGCCGGCAGAGGGTGGAAGCAAGGACAGGTATCCTGGGAGGAATACAGAGAAGTTGTCCGAGCAGCCAGGGATCAGGTTAGGAAAGCTAAAGCCCTGATAGAATTAAATCTGGCCAGGGACATCAAGGGCAACAAGAAAAGATTCTATAGCTACATCGGGGATAAAAGGAAGACAAGGGAAAATGTGGGCCCTCTCTGGAATGAAACCAGGGAGACCTGGTTACCTGGGATACGGAGATGGTGGAGGTACTCAATGACTTTTTTGCCTCGGTCTTTACCGGCAAGTGCTCGAGCCTCACCACCCAAGCCGCAGGGCAAAGGCGGGGACTGGGAGAATGAAGAGCCGCCCACTGTGGGAGAACATCAGGTTCGAGACCATCTAAGGCACCTGAAGGTGCACAAGTCCATGGGACCCGATGAGATCCATCCGCAGGTCCT
>NW_008824664.1:155308-191822 GCF_000699105.1 Pygoscelis adeliae
GGGCTTGAGAGCAGCCCTGCCGAGAAGGACTTGCGGGTACTGGTGGAGGAAAAGCTGGACGTGAGCCAGCAATGTGCGCTCACAGCCCAGAAGGCCAATCGTATCCTGGGCTGCATCCAAAGCAGCGTGGCCAGCAGGGCGAGGGAGGTGACTCTGCCCCTCTACTCTGCTCTGGTGAGGCCCCACCTGGAGGCCTGCGTCCAGCTCTGGAGCCCTCAGCATAAGAAAGACACGGACCTGTTGGAGCGGGTCCAGAAGAGGGCCACGAAAATGATCAGGGGGATGGAACACCTCTCCTGTGAAGAGAGGTTGAGAGAGTTGGGGTTGTTCAGCCTGGAGAAGAGAAGGCTTCAGGGAGACCTTCTTGCAGCCTCTCAGTACTTAAAGGGGGCTTCTAAAAAAGATGGCGGCAGACTTTTTAGCAGGGCCTGTTGTGACAGGACAAGGGGGAACGGCTTTAAACTAAAGGGGGTTAGATCTAGACTAGATAGAAGGAAGAAATTTTTTACACTGAGGGTGGTGCCACCCTCTGGCACAGGTTGCCCAGAGAGGTGGTGGATGCCCCATCCCTGGAAACATTCCAGGTCAGGTTGGACTGGGCTCTGAGCAACCTGATCTAGTTGAAGATGTCCCTGCCCATGGCAGGGGGGTTGGACTAGATGACCTTTAGAGGTCCCTTCCAACCCAAACTGTTCCATGATTAGTTGCAAGCAAATTTGACACAGTGGCATGGTTCAAACAAATGCTAAATCTCTACTAGTTTCATGAAAATCAGTAGAGACTTGGTTAATGCTGCTGAAGTAGAAAGGACTAATCAGTTCTCCCTTCGTTGGGCTGTTGGATGTGGGACAGATGGTTGAAACCAGGCTCTACCAGTTCTGCCTGTGGCCTGCCTTGTTTAAGAGCAACATTTCTGTTTGTTTACACTGCAAAGGTGAGCACAGGGGAAGGTGTTCTGGGCTCTGGCAGACTCCCAGCCATTGTCAGAAACTTCTTGCCCGGGCGTACGTTTGTGCTGAAGGTTAGAGCTGTGCCCTGCTCGAAACTGAGCCGGTTGCAGCCCACAGGCAAAAGTCACCTGGCCCTGAACCCAGCAAGATGCTGGATGGGAGCCTGAAAACCAGAGGGGGAAAAAATGGGATGAAGAAATAGGGAATTCAGAGATGATGTGGCAATGGCTGAACTCGTTATTTTTGTTAAATGCTTCACTTAGTGCAGCTCATGTGCGTTTTGAAGAGTTACTTGGGTATGCTAAGGGGTGCTGACCTCTCTGCTTTTAGTAAAGGGTGAGAGATGCTAGTTTTAACTGGACTCATTCTCCTCTCTGTGCCTGGAAGACCCTCCGGAGCTGGTGACTCAGGCCAGGAGAATGTAGACTCCAGACTGGAACCTCTCACAAGTGCAGACGTGCAGCAGTTGACCTGCTCTGAAGGATCGGCTTCCTAAAATGACTCACCCGGCTCCATGAAATAAGCAGGACCAGCATTGGGGTATTGCTTATGGTCCTTCACCTCAGTATAAGCTGAGATGTCCATATGCAAGCTCTCAGCCTTGTCAGCCATGCCTGAGAAAAGAGGTCCTCGACTTTTATTTGCAAACAAAGTCTGGCCAAACCTAGGTTGGATGGCATTTTGTCCTTTCCTTCCTCTCTGTAGGAAAGGAATAAATTACTAGCTGATATGTTAGGAATGCCACAATCACACCTAATGCCTCTTTTCCAGCTGTACCAATTACACTCCACCCTGATGATGATGAGGTGTCACAAGGCAGGAATAATGACAGATGAGTGAGGGGAGGAGATCATGGCGAGGGGAACACAAGAACCGTCCAAGGAATGAAGAGCTGGGAGAAGGCAATGAACAGGCTGTTCATGAGTTGTGAGATGCAAACACAGTACATCCCCAGATAACACGGACCAGTGAAAGGATCCAGCTGGATCTGGACCTCTTCCTGCTTTGCTGCTTTACCACCAGCACTGCAGGCCCGGGACTGGGATCAGAGCACTGCAGCCCAGCCACAAAGACCATCTCTGGCCCAGATTGCTTGAATGAAGAAACGCTTGCTGAAATTACAGTTGATGTACCTAACAAAAAGGATAAGTTTTTCTAGGTTTAGTTTTCATATAAAACATGACATGCTTATGGCTCTGGGTGGACTGTGGAGCCCTTTAAAGAGCTAAAGAAACCTTCACCTTGATCTTGATGAACACCTCCAGCTTAATGACACTCACTTCCTCGCCTGCTGTGCTGGAGGAAACAACTTGGTCTCCAGGCTTTGTTTTATAGTTGTTGGTAAGCACTCGGAAGCACTGAGGATGATGCCAACAAACTGAGCATCAGTAGATGGGTGTTTGAATGTCAGATGTGCTGGGATGGAGCGCACTGTGTTGGCATAACCATAAATGCTGCAGTTGCGAGGGGAAGCGCCAGCCAGGGCGATGCGAGTGTGTAATGAGAAGTTATTTTTGTAACTGCGATTATGTGGGAGAGCACAACAATTTGTAAAGGACAGCCTGGTAATACGTTGTCAAAAGAGCATCTTGTAAGAATGTGCTGAGCTTATCTGACTTTGCAAGGGCATATTTGGTGCTACAGTAAACAGTATTCCTCTGCTTATCATCTTTAGTTGTCACTTTTACGTTACTATAGGCTATCTTCACTAATGTTTGATTTATAGGTGTTCCCAAAGTCTAATACTGCAGATATAATCTAGCTCGCAGAAGAGTCTTATTACAACATAATGCATGATATGTGTAGTTTCAGGCACGGTAATGTGGCATAGTGTCTTGAGAATGATATCTGTTGATGTATTTACTGGGAAAAAACCGGAAACAGCTGACACACTTTTCAGATTCATCAAGATTTATTCCCTCAATCCAATAAGCTGCAATTATTGCTACACTGTAAGGGCTTGTTTCATCTCTTTACAAATACACAGAGAGCATTAACACATAAATATATTCTATATAGAATATAAATAGAATTCTCCTCTTCTATGGAGGCAGAAAAATCCTTTCTAACAGAGGATGTTAAAGACCCAGCAAACAAAATGCCATAATCCAATAAAAATGGCTTTCATTGAGCAGCTGTTTATGGATGCCTAGGCTGGTTCTTATCATTTTTCCAGGCTGCCCTGAGCTGGATTGGGCTCTTCTTGCAGTGGCAGCAAACTGCTGTATCAGCAAACAGCAGCTCGTGACCCAGTGCCACTGGGAGCCCTGGGTGCTAGCACCGAGTCTGATAGGGCTGCTGGGCAAGAAATGTCAGATGGTATATCAATTACACGGCAGGCAACTGCAGAAATAATTGGCATATCCTTCTCCCCCTGGTCTTTCTATAACTTTCTAAAAGCTTTAGCTATCTACGGCATCAGGTTGCTGCTAATATTTAGAGATACAACTCTGGTTCAGTGGAAAGCTGTTACATGGCGAAAACTTTGAATTATACAGAGCTTTACCCAGTCTTCAACTGGACATTGAGCAACAAAACTCCCATTTCTCAGCAGTACGCTTCTGCTGGTGTTTTCTGCAACGTCTTTCTATTCAGCGTTTGCTCTTTCTTCACCCTAAATGCCGTTTGTCATTTTATATCTCCTTAAAATACCTTTCTCAAGCTATGTTAAAATGATGCCTTTGAGCTACTTTTCTCAATATTCTCATAATAATTTCAATCTAAAAGACAGTTAAAAAAGAGGATAGAAAACCCAAAGGCAAAATCATAACTGAATTTAAGACAGACTTTGAAAGTAGTTATTTGTATGTGGGAACTAAAAGGGTTGAAGATGATGAAACGGGTCTCAGTGCAATTAATACTTGCATTGCACTTTTGCCATTAGTATTGCAGTTAACATTAGGCAATAAAAATAAGAGCCATAATTAACAGATGATTGAAAAGTATTTTTTATTTAACATGAAGCAATTTTCCCTCTTGTTACCCATGAGAAACCAAAAGACTCACCAGAGGAGGTCTCATTTATGCAGGGAAACCTCTTCTTTACTGTGTGCCCACTGATGCCACTCCTATTTCTTGCCTCGCAGCCAGTTTTGACACCTGGAAAGGCACCGCTCCACGATGGCAGCGGTGCGGGTGTTCAGGCGGAAAGGTGCTCGCGGGGACTGGCGGGCGCCGGCACCCTTGGCTGTGCCTTTGGTAGAGCTGGCGTCTGCGGGTCCCGCGGTGCCCTGGGGTGCGCACAGCTCCACGGCGCTCTGGGGTGTGCATGTCCCCGTGGGTTCTGCGGCACTCTGGGACACGCATGGCTCCGTACAAATGACACTTTGGGATGTGCAGGGATCCACGCAAGTAACCGAGCACTGATCGGGGCAGGGATCGCCAACGATCGCACCCTGAGCACAGCAGGGCTCCACCGTGCAGGTTTCAAGCACCTCAAGGGTGCAGGGCTCCACAGCTGAGGTTGGGTGCTGCAAGGGGATGTTTTCCATGCAGGTCCCACCTATCTCGGGAATGCAAGGCTCCACCGGCAAGACTGCTTGCTGGAGGGGGAAGGTCTCCACACAAGTCCCAGCTGTGTCAGTGGGGCAGAGCTCCACCGTCGGGATTATGTGCTGGAGGGGAAAGGTCTTCACACAGGTCCCAACTGTCTCGAGGGTGCAGGCATCCGTTGCTGAGGTTGGGAGCTGCACGGGAAAGGTTTCCATGCAGGCCCCAGCTGTCTCAGGGATGCAGGGATCCACTGGAGAGATTGCATGCTGGAGGGGGAAGGTTTCCGCACACGTCCCAACGGTCTCAGGGGTGCAGGGCTCCACTGGTGAGGCTGTAGGCTGGAATGGGAAGCTGGTCCCTCCCTTGCTTTGAGGGGGGTCACAGGGGATCACTGCTGGGCACACGCAGGCACCCACATGTGGAGGTGCGCAGGAGTCCCAGGCAGCTGTGTGCTCAGGGCAGCAGGCGTTCCTGGCCGTGGGGACAGCAGGAGGCGGGCAGGTGGGCCCAACCTGAGGGCAAGCATCCAGGCAGGTGGCTGCACCCTGACATGGGCAGGGGTCCACCTGGAAAGTCTGCTCAGGACAGGGGTGCATGTCCTGCACAGGGCAGGCATCCAGGTCCACCACAGCACAATGCGATGGGCAAGTGTCGGTGTGCGCAGCCTCTCCCGTGCAGGCAGAAGGGGGCAGGCAGGGCAGCTTGCACTGAGAAGACATCTTTCTGCACTGCAGGCAAGCCTGAAAGAAAAAGAGCAATTTGGTGTCTACTAACCCAAAGCATCAGACATTTCATTTTCTTGGCTGGTGAATTCTTCAGCAAGATGGTTGCTGTTTGTGCCACAACTTGGCCATGAAATAAGGAATAGCGAGAAAATTTGCTGGTGTTTTATTCAAATTCTGCAACCACTCCTTATGAAAAGAAGTTTGGTTGTTCTGTTTTTCTGTATAAACTTCCAAACTCAGCTTTTCTTATTAAAATCTGTTTTCAGCCAAACAATTTCACCCTAGCAGCATTTTTTTTTTTTGTGTAGATAGCAGTGGATTTGATTAACATTTTCAGCAGGTTTATAAACTTCAAGTTAATCCCCTCTCTTTTCCAGATGTTTTCTCCTTGACCTGAAACTCCCTTGCAGGAGAATACCCATCTCGCAGCAGCTGCAAGAGGTGCAGCTATCACTGTCCTATCTTTACCATGGCTAAAAGCAGCAACAGGCTAGACAGGTAAAAGACAGACATAGTTGTTCAGGTTTACCGCAAGGCTAGGCACTCTTACCTGGGACCTTGGCCACTGCCGTACGCAATGCTGCAGTCACTTCACCGCTTAGACGATAACTAAATGCACAGCAGTTTCGGCTCCTGCCTGCCGTGTAGGTGCTCAGCGAGCAAGAATGTGTTTTATCCCTCTAAATCCAGTGCTGAGACAACAGGAAGCATTTTGTAGAGCACCCATGGGAATCACAGCAAAGTAAGTGCGAAGGAAGATTATTACTCTTTCAAACCCTTATCACCAAGGAGGTGTGAGAGCCAATAAACAATTTCCCTTATGCAGCTGGTAGCAGTCATCTATTTCAGCACATAGTAGAAAATTAACCCCAGCAACAGGCTTAGATCTGTACAATCCCAAAGATACTTACCCAGCTCGGTATCAGCAAATAAAGACGGCAAGCAGACACGGCAACTTTAACCTGGGATCTGCCTTGTATATTCAAGAGCCTGGCCTCCGGACATGAGGTGCCCCAGGCACACAGGCAAGCTATCCTTTGCTAACCTGGACCTGCTCCGCCTCTGCCCTGTGATGGATTATTTGGCTAATTATTTTTAATAGAAACCGGCTATTTCCGTGGCTGTAGCATAACCTCAAGTGAGCAAAGATGGCTTGTGAATTCACGTGTCCTTTTGGCGGGACTGACGTCAGAGAAGAATTTGGGACATGAATGGACTCTCTGCTTGCTCTCAAATAGTCAGCCAGTCATGGGTCGGTTTTTCTGTGACGGTAAAACATCCTCCAGCCCAACTCATCATGTGGGCCATTAGAGACAGGATGGGATGTGGGATCTGGGGGATTCTTTTATTTTTAGCCACGTCTGACTTCTTTCTGTCACTGCCACTGTCCTGTTCAGATGTGGTGCTGCTGGTGGTAGTGTCCTGACGTGCTTCTGGAAACTCTTATATCATCACTAGTCTCGTGATGTTTTGCATTTTCTCCTAAAGCTATGACTCAAATAGCATAACACGACTCCATTGCCATGATGTTGCCCTTATCTTCATGCAGGTACACCCCTGAAGAGCAGAAGGGTGATAGGAGGAGTGACCACCACCCTTTTCCCTTCAGCCCACTGGTTTACCAAAGTCAGCTGAATTATACTAAGAGTTAATGCAAATCACTGCGGTCAGCAGCGAACTGGCAACCCGAGTGGTCACGCATCCCAGATTTATTTATTTCAACTTAAATAACCAAAAGCTACTACATTGGACACCACTGTGCTCAGCAGCATGGACACGCACATTTAAAGGGAGAATAGTGTGCAGACACAAGAACACACCTTCGCGTCTGGATGATATATGCCCTTGCCTCTGCATGCAAGTAATATTGTTCGATGCTTGTGTCACCAAGTGACTTAAGGCTAGTTTGGAGTGAACAGAGAAGGAAGTTTCAGCGTCTTTGATCTCTCACAGGCAATGCACTTGTTGGCTTTCCCTTCTCTCTTATAACGAGGGATTTTCAGACAAGAACATCTTTACTTGACCGCAATTGTGGCAGGCAGAAAGCGGCGACTCCGTGCTGTGGCAGTCATGCAGAGTTCGCTATCTTTCGTGAATGGTGTATCCCACTCTCGGTTTAGCCTGCTATATGATAGAAATGTGCACAGCAAACCAAAAAGGGCCACTACCACGCTCACTGCGGTCAGAGCACCAAACATAAATGGTTCATCACCCTGGAGCATCACTGCATAGAGATGGGCTGCCGCAGGAGAAGTCCTGCAAGGAGCCTAAAAGACATTTAAGATCTTAACACAGTGTGAAGCCTTCCCTGGCTGCCTAACTGCCAAAATCATAACAAATTTTGGTTATGCTGGCAATACTGCACTTGGTTGAGGAGCAGAGATGTTATGAAGCTGCCCAGAAAACTTGGGTGCTCCTATGTACTGGGCTGCACTCTCCAGCATACACGAGCAGTTACGAGGGGGGGTGAGTGCTCCTCTCCGTCTGGCACATGTGACACCACATCTGGATGCTGTGTCCAATTTGGGGCCCGTAGTGCAAGACAGTGTCCAACAAAGTGGAGTGAGTCAGTGGAGACCACCAAGATGGTCCAGGGGCCTTGAAGAGATGATGGATGGGGAGAGGCTGAAGGACCTGCTCACCCTGGAAAGGAAAAGACTTAGGGTAGATCCTGTGGCTCCTTTCAGCTATCTAAAAGGTATTAGTGGAGAAGCTCTTCTCAGAGGTGCCCAGAGACAGGGTGGGAGGCAATGACTGAAAGTTGCAACAAGGGAAATTCTGACAAGATTATCAGGAATAAAATTCTCAGTAGGAGGGATATTGTGCACTAGTAACAGCAAGCAAACTTGCAGAGTAGAGCAGATCAAAGCCACTTAGAGAGTCCTATCCCATCTGTAATCCTGGTCTGTATGGCTGTCTAGGGGGAAGGTGCAAGAAAATGTGCCAAATCAACTTTTATCAAAACAAATTTTAATCCTAAGGGGGATTGTTTCCAGGCTGTATCATCAGCTCTTTGCTCCCCATCCCCCATAGGAAATATGTGGATCAGGAATTCAAGCTTGCAGGCAGCAGTCATAGTGTCGCATGTACCACCTCAGTGGCTAGGTTTCATTTAAAATTATAATGTAAGCAGGTAATTTAAGGATTGGAGGTGGAGCAAGTCTGGATTATTAAAAATTTTATTTCCATACCCCTGAGGTGTCTCACTTCCGGAGACACAGACACTGAAATCGTATAAAAGGATTCATATTGTAGTGTTTCTCAAGCCATTTTGGTTTCGTATGCTAGTTGCTGGTGGTGAATTGGGTAAGTGTCTCTTGGCTTACTGGGAAGAGATGTAGTGGCTGGGGTTATTTCATTTTTAAATGTTATCTGCAGAAGCAGTTAGAAGACTTAGGAGTGCTTCTGCTTAGTGAGATTTGTGTCTGGTACTTATCAAGCAGCTGAGCTAAGGGTAAATATTCATTCCATCTTCTACCAGTCTTTATTTGCTCTGTGTTTTGCAATTGCTGTGCTTTCTCCATCAAGATGCGTCTCAGGGTAGTTGAGTGGACTAACCTCTCTCTCTTTCCCCAATGACATTGCTACCCTGTTTTAACCAGGAAATTATTGGGTTTGGGAGAGATCAAAAGGCAAGGCTAGGACTTCAAAGGAAAAAAGTGGGAGGGAAGATAAGAAGTGGAGACTTGCAGGCTGCAAGGGCAAGCAATGCCTGGAAGGAAGTCTGGATGAGAAGAACTAGGAGGACGTCTGTGGGAGAGGTGTGAGCGTCAGATCCTTTCCTTGTGGAAGTTTTCCGGCATGAAGCCTCCACTCATGTCCTCTAGCTGAGGACCTGCGTGTAGACAGGGCACTATCAGAAGCCTAGTATTCTCCTTTTTGGGTGGAAATGGGGAAGTAATGTCAAAGAGTTAATCCCAAACCAAGGGGAGCTGTGGACAGGTGGGGGCCGTTATGACTTCAGACCCTGCAATATAATCTAGCTGAGTCCAAATAACACCACTTTTCTTTCCTGTTTTGAGAAGAAGTTGTTTGAAATGTACATGCAGCCAGTAGCTACAAACTTGTCTAAAATGCTTTCATGTGGAGTTAGTGCCCTGCCATGGATTTCAGGCTGTTTTCCCAGTATATTGTTCAGTATTCCACTGGAAAAAGTATAGTTTAACTCAGCATATAAAATAGCCTTGTGAAAGCTGAATGTCTCTGTTTTCCACAAAAGATATTCCTTTCCTGCTTTCAGACATTCCCCCTCCCTCAAAGATGTATTGCCAAAATGATTACCAACTGAGACAGCTCCGCCTTCCACCTCCCACAAGTGTGGTGAAGAGTTTTCCCCTGAAAAGATGCGTGGATCCCTGTGACGCTCCCTGTAACATCCAGTGCTTGCCTCCGCGTGTGGATCCCTGCTGCTATGTTGGGATTCCTCAGGGCACTACCACTTATGTGAACCTGGGTAATCTTGGTGTGACACAGCCTGCCAGGTGTGTGGATCCATGCTGCCGCGGAGTCACCACGTGTGTGCCTCTGTGCTGTGGGGAAGTGACCACATGTGTGGACCCATGCTGCTGCAAAGTGACCCAGTGCACCACCAGATGCGAAGATCCCTGCTGCGAGGAAGCGGCCAAGTGCACCACCACATGCGTGGATCCCTGCTGCAAGGAAGTGACCAAGTGCACCACCACATGCGTGGATCCCTGCTGCAAGGAAGTGACCAAGTGCACCACCAGGCGTGTGGATCCGTGCTGTGGGGAAGTGACCAAGTGCACCACCACATGCGTGGATCCCTGCTGCAAGGAAGCAGCCAAGTGCACCACCACGTGCGTGGATCCCTGCTGTGGAGGTGTGAATGAATGCACCACCACGTGTGTGGACCCATGCTGCAAGGAAGTGACCAAGTGCACCACCAGGCGTGTGGATCCGTGCTGTGGGGAAGTGACCAAGTGCACCACCAGGTGTGTGGATCCGTGCTGTGGGGAAGTGACCAAGTGCACCACCAGGCGTGTGGATCCGTGCTGTGGGGAAGTGACCAAGTGCACCACCACGTGCGTGGATCCCTGCGGCAAGGAAGCGGCCAAGTGCACCACCACGTATGTGGATCCCTGCTGCAAGGAAGCGGTCAAGTGCACCACCACGTGCGTGGATCCCTGCGGCAAGGAAGCGGCCAAGTGCACCACCACGTATGTGGATCCCTGCTGCAAGGAAGCAGCCAAGTGCACCACCACGTGCGTGGATCCCTGCGGCAAGGAAGCGGCCAAGTGCACCACCACGTATGTGGATCCCTGCTGCAAGGAAGCGGTCAAGTGCACCACCACGTGCGTGGATCCCTGCGGCAAGGAAGCGGCCAAGTGCACCACCACATGCGTGGATCCCTGCTGCAAGGAAGCGGCCAAGTGCACCACCACATGCGTGGATCCCTGCTGCAAGGAAGCAGCCAAGTGCACCACCACGTGCGTGGATCCCTGCTGCAAGGAAGTGACCAAGTGCACCACCAGGCGTGTGGATCCGTGCTGTGGGGAAGTGACCAAGTGCACCACCAGGCGTGTGGATCCGTGCTGTGGGGAAGTGACCAAGTGCACCACCAGGCGTGTGGATCCGTGCTGTGGGGAAGTGACCAAGTGCACCACCAGGTGTGTGGATCCATGCTGTGGAGGAGTGACCAAGTGCTCCACCAGGTGTGTGGATCCGTGCTGTTGGGAAGTGACCAAGTGCACCACCACGTGCGTGGATCCCTGCTGCAAGGAAGTGACCAAGTGCACCACCAGGCGTGTGGATCCGTGCTGTGGGGAAGTGACCAAGTGCACCACCAGGTGTGTGGATCCATGCTGTGGGGAAGTGACCAAGTGCACCACCAGGTGTGTGGATCCGTGCTGTGGAGGAGTGACCAAGTGCACCACCAGGTGTGTGGATCCATGCTGTGGGGAAGTGACCAAGTGCACCACCAGGCGTGTGGATCCGTGCTGTGGGGAAGTGACCAAGTGCACCACCAGGTGTGTGGATCCGTGCTGTTGGGAAGTGACCAAGTGCACCACCAGGCGTGTGGATCCGTGCTGTGGGGAAGTGACCAAGTGCACCACCACGTGCGTGGATCCCTGCTGTGGAGGTGTGAATGAATGCACCACCACGTGTGTGGACCCATGCTGCAAGGAAGTGACCAAGTGCACCACCACGTGCGTGGATCCCTGCTGTGGAGGTGTGAATGAATGCACCACCACGTGTGTGGACCCATGCTGCAAGGAAGTGACCAAGTGTGTCACCACATGCGTGGATCCCTGCTGCAAGGAAGTGACCAAGTGCACCACCACGTGCGTGGATCCCTGCTGCAAGGAAGTGACCAAGTGCACCACCACGTGCGTGGATCCCTGCTGCAAGGAAGTGACCAAGTGCACCACCACGTGCGTGGATCCCTGCTGCAAGGAAGTGACCAAGTGCACCACCACGTGCGTGGATCCCTGCTGCAAGGAAGTGACCAAGTGCACCACCACGTGCGTGGAGCCATGCTGTGGGGGAGTGACCAAGTGCACCACCACGTGCGTGGATCCCTGCTGCAAGGAAGTGACCAAGTGCACCACCACGTGCGTGGATCCCTGCTGTGGGGGCGTTCAGGCTGTTACGAAGTGCGTGGATTCCTGTCCTACTGCCTGCGTTACCCAAGCCATGCCCCCGTGCATGGGTGTATGCACCTCTGGCTGTGGCCAGCACTACTCCATCACATGTGCAGATGTCTGCTGTCGTAAATGCATGGCTCCTTGAGGGGCTGCATGTGGGGGCTCCTGTGGTGGGAGCCACAAGGGGACCCCACTCTGCAGTGCCATTGCCCTGTGGAGTCTCCAAAGGCTAAGGAATGAAAATGGTTTGCAGATCACTGAAGTTGCCAACGTCTTCCTCACATCTATGCTGTCCTAGTGCCCTTCCTGTCCTAGGAAGAGTAAATCCTCAAATGGTTTTCCTTACGTTATACATCATTTCTGCTATATTTACCTCAAGCACAATGCCTTTCCTTGTAACATGTAACTAATTGATTTTGTGCCCCCAGGGATATTGCCTGGGAGAGAGATTCTGTAATTCTTTGCACTGATGTGGGTGGAGGAATTTCCCCGTTTGTTCTTTCCTGCCATCTTCTCCTTTCCTTGTACGAAGCAATAAAAAAAAAAAAAGATCTTGGCATCAGCTGTCTGCAAGTGTTTCCTTCACTTTTGCATTCCCCCAGACTCACACTTTCTCATTTTAATTTCTTCCTAAAAGTCTGATCTCTGTAGAGTGGCAGCTCCTGCTAGAATGCATGGGAAGTTGTAAGGCAATAGCTGGAGACCTGGGACTCATCTGGGATATCCCAGATCATTGCTGAGAGAGGGGATGCTGTACATCACGAGGAAGCACCACTCTCCTATGGTTTTGAAAAGACTTTGAAAACCCAACCATTTGCTGAAGTGCTCCTCCAAAGCTGGAGGAGCTCAGGGCCAGCTGTGTCTGCATCCCGCAGGCAGAAATTAAATGTTCCATTACGAGCAATGGGTAAATAAGCCACTAACAAGGGGAAGATGAGCAGGTCTGGGAGACTGTGCCTCGTGACTTTATCACCGGTGTGTAAGATGTCCTATCTCAGCCTTTTGCAATCGACTTCTATTTCCTCGTCCCTGGTGGCAACTGGGCAAGCCTCATCAGTTCGGGAGATCGACACAGATTCACTCACCGCTGAATTCTGCAGAAATATTTTTAGTATTAGCAAGGCGTCTTGGACAATTTTGGTAACCCTCCATGACTATCTGCTAACAGGATCCCAGTGCTTCCGCCTTAGCACCAAATTTGTTTGCAAATTGCTCACCTGGGAGTGAGCAACATCCTCAGGGACCCAAAGTTGCCCTGTTATACATGCCAAGGGTAGTGCTCTGCAGGTTTGCAGAGCAGAGATGGTGCAGAGTGGGATTTGGCTTAGCAGCCACTGCTGAAGGGAGGAGAGATGGGGAGGCAGACTGCGGGGGAAGCCAGCCCACCTGCTGAAGCAGCAGACATGGGCGCAGCTCTGTCTGCGAGCACCCACTGGCTCCTTCTTTAAAGATGCCCCAGGGCAGGTGGCTGGTGACCAACCTGCAATTATCACTGTCTCACTTTTTCTAGTAGAGGAGTCCGACCAATAGTGGGACATGACAAGTCATACCCAATGGACGTGGCGTTGCACGTGGGCTGGGGAGATCCAGCCTCACACAAATCATTCCACCCTCACAGCTCGTCTGTTTCCGTCCTCCTCTCTCAACAGGTTGTGGTAGACCCTGGCTCTCGCCACTGGTTGTACAGCTCTCGCCACAGTGGGTGTCTGGACTTTGGCAAGTACTCCAAGCATTACCTAAGCACAAATGCTACACAATAGAAATATCAAATCAGTTGAGGCTTCCTAATCCCCTCTCTGTGGAGGTCTGGTTTGACTCCAAAACTCCTTCAAAACTCATTAAAATATTCTGTGCAAGCAACAATTTCCTTTGCTTCTGCTCCCAAATCAAATGGAACAATCTTCTGGGAAATAAGAAACTGTAGGTGGAAAAAATGGCATTCAGATAAGATTTTCCCTTAAACTATTTCTCTGTAGTATCCTTCTGATGGCATGGTGCTTGCATGATATTTAACCCTTCATAAGAACATAGAAACTCAGATTTTTTTAAAAGGCTGAGACCATTAGCAGAGAGCAGACACTGTTTCCAGGTGAGCATCACAAGACTGTGCTGTAGGAAGAGAAACAGATATCCTTCCTCCCTGAACACCTGAATATTTATACTACATCTATGAAACTGTTACAACAGTTTGGGAGAAAATTGCTGTTCAGGACAAGCAAATATAGTGGGCCCACAGTTCTTGCTCTGTCAGGCAATGTGCTCTGAGCTCTAAAAAGTATTCTTCAGAGATCAGGACACAGTTTTATTCAGTAACGTAAAAAAACCTAAGGAAAGCTAGATTCCCATTCTAAAATATTGGGAAATCAAAGCAAATATCTGCAATAGTCTGAAGGCAAAAGATAAAACAGACGAGGCTTTTTTTTCATAACCACAGCTAGTTCCTCTTTTTCAGATTTAATTGCATTCAGATGCTCACTTATCATTCTTCACAGAGCACTCACCTTCCTGAGTAAACAGGAAAAGAGGCGGATAGTGCCATATTTGGGTTCCTTTCAGCCCCAGAAGTAATGATCTAATTACTTGATCAAATAGTCCCTAGAGCATGGACTAGACAAGCCACTTGTTTTCATGTGAGGCTAATTGCAGTCTATACTCAGCCTCCTGGCATCTCAGCTATGCGACGATTTCCAAAGCCGGAGCAAGAGACCGGCAGCCTGGAGACCAGCCCCACCAGGAAGCTGCCCTCGGTGCTGGATCACACCCTCGCACCTTCCCCGGGTAGTTGTGGTAGGGAATGATGAGAGGGGAAAGTTGGGTTTTGTAATGAAGCCCCAGACTTTAATTGCAACAAAGTACAGGAGAGTGGGCTGGGAAGGCCTTGCCATGCTGAGAATATGGGGAAAATCCTTCATTTCTATGAAAATGCTTTGCTCACCAAAATGTGGGTAGTGTACTATATGGGATGCTGCACATAAGCAAAATGAAATACCTGATGCTGACCAGTGTTGGATGCCGCAGAGGAAGAAAGCTTACTTAGGAGGCTTTTAGGTAAACCAAGCGATCCAAAGAAATCCAGAGGTGTCATATTTTTAAAGCAGTGTTCGGCAGTTTAGGAAATAGTTGTTGTTTTTTTTTTTCCTAGCAGAAATACAGTTGAACAGCCCAAAATGGTGCATGTCCAAATGGTTGCACAGGGAAAAATTTCAGTTTGAGATGTTTCCATCAAGAATCATGACATCTGCACATCCTGAAGTTTTGTATTTACGTTAACAATCATGTCTCCGTGACCATGCGGTGTTTCATGTCTGCAGGCAAAATTTTTACAGTCATAGGAAAATGGCTCCAATCTTGATGTGCCTCCATCTTTGGTAGCTCTTAGTGGTGAAATATGAAGTCTCTCTTGGATTATTTAGAGCCAAAAGTGTTGACCATGTTCTTTTTTTACTGAATTTTTCAGAAATATTCTCCTGAGCACCGGAATACAGTGCTCGGGGGGCTCCTCTTCTGCAGCACCAGCCAAACCTCTGGGTAGGGGAGTCTCTCTCCTCCTGGGCTCCAGGAACCTATTCTAGTTCAGGTTTGCGCTCTGTCGTGCTCTTTTCATCAAAGCGCGACCCATCACACCAGCCTCTGGTTCTGCAAGAGACCTTAACGTGTGCCGTTTAATTAAATAGATCCCAGAAGTGTCAGATTGGGAAAAAACCACTTCTTTTCAGCTCTTTTGCCAAAGAAGGATGGCCACAAAAGGATATCGCTGTGAGGTCCTGACTCACTGAAGTTAATGTGACTAGTCAAATGACCAAATTGCTCATAAATATAATAGAGATCCACAAATAAGTGTCAATTAAGAATAATACTCCAGCCCTCTGATGTTCCCACATGTTACAAATGCAGATCAATTTATATCTCCTAAAATGTCTATTTCTTTTAGAAGTCGTTACAATTTCTTGCTAATGAAATATAACAATAGGGTATACAATAACCCACTACAGAAAAGGAGACGTAGGACCGGTCCTCAGCATTGGTTTTAGAGGTGAGCCTGGAGCCCTAGGAAAGCATGAAGAACTGCACAGACCGGACTATGAGAAACTCCTCAGCAAGATAAGTGATGGGGGCTGCTGCTGTGAGGGGACCTAAAAGTACTGGAGGACAATTTCTTGCTCAGCATTACCCAGCAGGGTTAGCTCTAGGATGAGAAGATGGGGAGAGATTAATCTGGCAAAATATTAGGCACCTAAACCTGAGCTAGTTGCTCTCTGTTCGTTTTACAATCTGTAGGTTCTATTTGATGCAGTCATGGGTGTTTCTCCGCACCCTGAAGCAGATGTCTAACACAAGCAAACCACACTGTACCAGTCCTTATTTCCTCCTATCATCTGTAAAGCCGCCAGTGCAGCGGTATGGGTCTTGGGGGGAGAAACCGCACATGATGCACCCAGTCCGTCCAGCAAAGGGAGAGGAGTGGAAAGACTGAATGAACAATGAGCTGCTGCTGGGAGGATGTCAAGAGCAGTGCAAATCCATCAGCTCACATGGGCTTGGGACAGGAATTCCAGTCTCCCCATGTAAACACTAGAAAGGAACCAGTGCTGATGCCTGTAATTCTACAGCGGGACTCCTGGTTTCCAGTGTAAACAGGATGCACTGCTCACGCTGAACGGGTTGGGGTTTGGTGTGGGTTTTTTTTTTTTCTTTTTCCATTTAGCATTTGTGTAAGTGATCTCATTAGCGAATTTGATCACCTAAATATAGTCTGATGATCACATTCCACCTCCGTGATTGGAATTTCTCAGAGAAATAAAGATTTTCTGTGCTGCGGAGCTGAGTGAGATATCATGATCAGGAAAAGGCTTCAATATGCTAATATGGAGTCCCAGGCCTAAATTCCACTTAAACTGAAACCCTTTACACTGCTCTGGCAGTGAAAAGTGCCTTCAAAAAGTGTGCCACTTTACTTTGCCCTGAATGGCTCGGAGAGGTCCTTAAGGTAACTGGACTTGTGTCCCCATTGGCACTGCCAAGCATGAATGTTGTTAATAGAGGGTGGAGAGGAACGGGTCGCGTGTATTTAATGGTTAAAAAGGTGTTAGAGAAACAGCTACCTCAACAGTTTGTAGAAGCGCTGATGGCTCACTGTAGGATTAGATGTTTCTTACCATGAGAATTAAGACATGATATTTCTCATAGTAAATCAGATCAATTGTCCATCTTCCCTAATAACAGCTATCCATTCTTATTGCATTGAAAAAAACCTAAGGTATCATTCAGACATTTATGGAAATAAGGAGATGAAAAAATCCAAGCATATTAAATCTTCTTTGAAAAGCAATCAATTCGGTACCTGATTTTTTTTAATTACTGTGTCATTCCCATTGGGAACCACATGACTCAGGTGTTAGGTGGAAGCAGAATTTGCTCAGGATCACATGCTTTTCCTGGAAGAAGGTTTCCATCAAAAATTAGGATGTAAACAAATATGTAAAGCATGTATAGGTGGAGCCTGTTCAGGTAGTTAGTGGTCAGGTGTCCATACCCCCGGGCTCCCTTGTTTCCGGAGATGACGCCATGCAAGCCATATAAAAAGGTTGCATTTTGATGCTCACAGCAGTTCATTTGATTTCTCCCTCCCTCACCTGCATTGGTGAACGGGTAAGTCTTTCTTGGATTCATCAGGGAATAATGCGATGGCTGTGTTACTCGGTTGTTCTGGTCAAAAGACTGTATTACTGATCACAGGAGAGCTTTGCTTCTGGTGTTACTGTTCCAGGATTTGTCCTGGAATGGGGGAGAGGATGTTTGACTCTTGTTTAAAGTTTGCTCTTCCTTAAGTAGCTTGCAAATGTCCTGTCACCTCTTCAGAAACTGCGACTGTCTCTCATCATTCTTCGTATTCTACCTTCATTAATTTTTTCATACCTCATTAAGTCTGGAAATTAAATAAATTAGTGGATGCTGCAGAGTAAGTCTTGGGACTTCCAAAGAGATGGGTGGGAAGATGCATTATCTGGAAGAAGGAAGCTGCAGAATACCTGAGGGCAAAGCTGCAGGAGACATCTTGGAGAAGTCAAGATGAGGAAATGAATTGAAATAGGAGCTGCAACCTCCGGGCCAACCCTTCTTTTATGAAAGGATGGGCCTATTAACTCTGATACAACTCCAGTGATGTACCATGATATACAGCTGGAGGATTTGGAACAGCATCTGAATTTTTGGTCTTTGGGCTTTATCCTTGGGGATTAGCAGTTCAACGTCTATGCAAAGGGGGATGTGCTCTGTGGTGTGTGTGAGGAACTGAAGAAGTGATAAGCAAAAGATGGGCCCTGGAACATCTGCTGATTTAATTAAGAAAATGAACTATTTTCATGTTACGGCTTCTACAAAGTTTAACTGTGTGCAATTCTATAAAATTCAGGGTTTATGGCTGTAGTCTTCCTAACAGTGATGTTTGCAGGTTCCCAAGAAAGGAAGGAATAATCTGGCAGTGTTAGTTGCATAAGTCTGAATCCACAAATCATTCACACGTGCAATTTTTTCTAACACTCCTTTTCTCAGACCAACAGCTAACTGCTACATACGTTTCAAGAGCTCAGGTTGTGAACTGTGGCTTAAGGAGAAAGGACAAGTGTCTTGATTTTGTATCTCTCTTCTTATCTTTGTCTTTAGCTTTACCAGCACCTCAGAAGGATGTCTTACTACGAGCAGTGCAAACAGCCCTGCCTGCCCCCTCCCATTTGTGTGCAGAAATGCACCAAGTGCGTGGAGCCCTGCAAGACAGTGTGCGTGGAGCCCTGCAGCAGTGTCTGCGTGAAGCCGTGCCCCACACCGTGTGTGGAGGTCTGCCCAACACCCTGTGCCACCCAGTGCACCACATCCTGCGCCACCCAGTGCGTGGAGCCTTGTGCCACCCAGTGCACCACATCCTGCACCACCCAGTGCGTTGAGCCCTGCGGCACCCCATGCGTTGAGCCCTGCAGCACCCAGTGCGTTGAGCCCTGCAGCACCCAGTGCGTGGAGGTCTGTCCCCCTAAGTGCATCGATGTCTGCATAAAGCCATGTGCCACTCAGTGCCCAACCCATTGCACCACCCAGTGCCCAGAGCCCTGCGTCAGCCAGTGCTGCACCCAGTGCGTGGAGCCCTGCCCACCCCCATGCGTGGAGGTGTGTGCCACCAAGTGCGTTGATTCGTGCGAGACGGTGTGCCTGGAGCCGTGCAGCACGGTCTGCTCTCACCCATGCTAATCGCCTTAATGCATGAGCCTCGCATGCAGCCCTGATGTTTCGGTGCATTGCAGTATCCATAGGCTCATGAGCATCCACGGAATGAAAAACAGGTTACAGACCCACCCGCGACGTACTGAGACCTCTCCCGACCTGGTTACCCCGTGCTCTCTTTGTCTTGGAAATTATTTTTCTGAATGTTTCCAGCCTATATCTTTGCTTCTTAGGATATTTCTGCTACTGCTATCTCAGCACCTTTTTCTTGGTAACTGCATTTGGCCAATATTATTCTGCTGGGCATCTGGGGAAGTTATTTAGCAATGGCTGTGCTGTAAGCAGTTGATGTTGGAAGATGTATCCCCTTCCATTCTTTAATTCTCATCTTGTCTTTTAATGTATGTCCTCTTGTCTTTTAATGTCTATGTGTAGCAATAAAAATTGACCATCGATGGCATAATGTGTCTTCTGTCTTTCTTTCATCTCCCTGTTTCCATGTCTTTGGACCCAAGAACGTCTTCCTTTAGCTTTCCTTCTAAAAGCTGTTATGGTTGTGGAGGATTTGTGCCTGCAATGCAGTGCTGTAAACAGAGAGAGCATGCATTATAACGTGGAGCAATGTCTCCTAAAACCATAAACAAATCATCATCCGGTCAATACTTTTCTGACAGATATAAAAAAAATTAGCTTTGTCCTACTTGAAAATAATGATAGAAATTTAATTTTCACCTTTATTAATGATAGAATTTTGATCTTTATATCTCTGGATTTTGGAGGCAAATCTTAGAAACTGTTAAAAGGTGAATTTAAGTGGAAGAAAGCCCCAAATCCAAGAAAGAAGGAATTGAAACGTTCTTGCTGGGATTTTAATTGTTTCATAAAAACATTCTGATGGAGATGAAAACGGTATTTTTGATGAATTCTTCCCATGATCCTCACTGACTAAATATAGAATTTGGCTTCAGGAGATGAATCTTTTTGTGGTTCAGGAACAGGTCTGAGCCCTGCAAGATTGCAGCTGTGTTCCCAGGTTTGCTGCAGATACTTTGTGTGGCTTTGGGCAGGTCTCACTCTTTTTATCTATCCATTCCCCATCTGCAACGAGGAGAAGTCACATCCCTGACTGATAGAGTGGTTGGCATTTCGGGTTCATTAACGTCTGGCAGGTACGATAATATTTTAATTCACTTATAAATGCATCTTGTATTTTCGGAGTCATAATTTTGACACTGAAGGAGGCCCATTGTCTGGAGGGACGTTATACCCATTTAAATGCTGAGTTTCAGAGATAATGCTCCCATTGTCTTCCATACTGTGCATATGACTTGCTTACCGCTGTCTCCATGATGGCCACACAATTTCCATGTCTGGGATGTAGAGAATTGCTATCCACCTACCATATCATTATGGCAAGGGTGGAGAACATCTAATCTAGAAAAGAAAAGAGTTATATTTAGGTGTGTGTAAACACTGTTACCAAAGCAGCTTTTAATGAAACCTTGTGTGCAGGTGTAGAGAGTTTGACAGTAGATTCCTTTTTGTGTTATTTCTGTCAACACTGAAAGGTGACACCATCAAACAGGAATAATGATAGGCAAAACATGTCTCAGGCATGTCTAAGGCAAACAAATTCTACACCTGAACACACCTTTCAGTTCAGATAGACAACGCAGGGGTAGGTGGACCAGATATTCAACAGCACGAAAATGGAGGGGGAAGACTAGGAACGTGCACCTCTAATTCCTACTGTTGAATGCAAACCTCTGGGGACTCAGCAATGAACTCTTGCATTGTAGTGTCTTTTGTAGTGTCCAGTGCCCAATTTCAGCATGGAAGAAGTCTTAGTCAGGAAGTCATATGCAGCTACTAATGAGATCCATCCCATAGGTTAGTCACCTATGACTGATTTCCAAGCATCTTCATCCAGCTCTATCAGCTGTGTTAGTCATTTAAAATTTTTTCTTCTCTCCCTCTCTGCTGCGAGCATTGCACTAGGCGCAGTAATCATGAACGGGAGCACGCAGCTCTGAAAACCCCAGAGGAAGTGGCAGAAGAGACCTGTTGGGTTGCGCTCATCATGCTTCCTGTGCCTGTAGGAAAATGTGTTGCAAAAGCCCTGACACACTGCTCTCCTATGCACCTGTGGCTAGTCCTGAGCATTGCTGAGATTCTCCTGTATATTTACAACAAATTAGTGACTTTTGGTCCATGTCAGCCTCGGGGTCATTAAGACCCCTGGTAATATCAGGCATGAGTGAGGGATGTTAAGCTATGGGGTGATGTTTCTCCCATTAGCACCTTCTGCTCTCCTACACCCAGTGAAAGCCGTGTCCATCATCTCTCTGTGTATCACACATGTGTAATGGAGACTGGACTGTAATTCATAGGGCTGAATGTGACCCCACAGGAATTGGGGCATTGAGGAATACTCAAGGGAGGCTTGAACTACCTTTTCCATTAGAGCTAAAGACAATGTTTTAGTTGAAACATTTTCTCTGTTCCTTCCTTGGAAAAATTTCAAGGGGATCGACATTTTTCTGAAACACGGATCCATCCCCAGAAAAAAAGAAATTCTGCCACAACTTCAGCAAGCCAAACCCAGTGTTTGTAAAAAAGAAGTTTCAGTTGCTTCACTGAAAAGCTACGTGACAGTGCAAGAAAAAATAAGGGGAAAGCTTTCTAATTTCTTGGCAATATAAAATGTTTCATTCCCCTTTTGGGGGAGGAAAATAGAGAAGGACAGAAGCAAAACCCAAAAACACAAACTGCCAAACACAGACCTGCTGCCCTTCCCAGGAGCTGGGATGCAGCACACAGACCTCCTCCACCCTACTCGGATTTATGCCAGCTGGAGATCCGTCCTGGTGATCACAGGCAAAACTCTCAGGAAACACCTAAACTTCATGCAAACATGTTCTGCTCACTCCGGAGCGGATCCGAGCCATCTCTCAAACCTGAGTTCAGTTGTGGGATCTTTGCCCAGAGTCGGGACAAGATGAATTATTAATAAATTAGCCAGTTATTACCAGATTGGGTGTGCCTTGCATTAAAAACAACAAATCCCCCGCACCTGAAAGAGGAAGCATCTCTCACAGACCTTGACTGAAGTCCAGGTGTACGGAGGTGTCAGTGGAGCAGGTTCTGGTTGTGAAAGATTCTGGTCATCAAGTTAATCTGTTGTCATCAGCTCCCAGGGCTGACTTCTGAAAGCATATAAAAGCCTCCCATTTGGGAGGCTCTTTAACCTGAGTGGCTTCTTTTTCCCTTTCTCCAGCAGTAGGTGATACCAGGTGAGTCCTTCTGTACACATTTAGCTACACAGGTGAGGGTTTCTGGTGCTCTGTTCTTGGGAGACAGGGGGATTTTTCTTTCTTTTGTTTCCTCTAGTAACAGTTTCAGTTGTCTCCCTGCCAATTTTGCCTCCATACAGGTGAAGGCCATATTATGTTATTTTGAGACTTTCTGAGGCTCCAGACAATGGCTTGCTGGCTCTTTGGACCAGCAAACCCTTGTCAACCCTCATAATTTTTTTCCCAACTGGTAAGAATAACCACCGAGTATTGAGTATCAGCTACCAAAGGATGGCATCCACCGGCAGCTTGTTTTGCACCTGTTGAGCAGCTCTGGGCTGGTCACTGCAGTCTCCTGGATCTCCAGGGCTCTGAGTTTCACTTCTCTGTATAAAATCGTATCATCACTGAGCAGGAGGATGGTTCACCTGCATTTAATGGCGAGAGACATGACTCCTGCTCTGAGGCTCTCAATGAACTAAGCGGAGATGTGGCTGTTGCCAGAAGGGATTGTTATCAAACGATTTTTCTCTTTCAAAACCATTTGCAATACTGAAATGTCACTAGCTTTCTGCTCCTCTTTGACTAGTCTAAATATTGCTCTGAGGCTCTCCTTAAACTAAGTATACTTTCATTAAAATTTGTATTGCTTCTTAGCTTGTCAAAGCTGAAATGTTCAGAAAATAGTGAGCAGAGGGAAAGAAGGAAAACCCCTCTCATTGTTTCTTTTCCCTCCGCCTCTGTAGCTATTTACCTGTTTGGATCACAACTTTGTTAGGACGGTGCTTGCCTCTTATATTCATTTATGCTTATATACAGCTATGCCCTGAGGCCTCGGCAGCGTGGCTGATCTCCATAGAGGCTAACTGTGACGGGAGCCCAGAAAAGCAATATGGGGCAGCTACAGCAAACTGGAGTCACCAACACAAATTTGGTCTGAACAGCAGCACCCTCAGGGATTTCCAAGGGGGGGTGGGGTGTGTTTTTGCTGGTAGGATTAACTTTTGAAGGCTCTTCACTGTTGGTTTGATGTCAAAGCTGAAGAACTGACTGAAACTGTAATATCCAGAAAGGAGAGATGTGTAGGGCTTAAAATAACTGAAACGGCACCTTGGTTCTCTTCCAGGGTTAGCAAAGATGTCTTCCCACCAGCAGAAACAGCAGCAGCAAATACCTTCAAAATGCCAGGAAAAGTGCCCTCCAAAGTGTGTGGAGCAATGCCAGCCCCCAAAAGGGCAAGCCAAGTGTCCTGTGAAGACCATCCCGCAGCAGCAGCAGCAGCAGCAATGCCCAAAGCAGAAGTAGCACTAACAGAAACAGCCACAAAGTGCCATGGAAGATGCAAATGCTTATTTCCAAGCTGTCCTTCTGTCTGCTGGCTCTGCTCTCTGAATAGCTAGAAATTTGCATCACGCCTCCTTTGTTTGCAAGTAGAAATTGCTTTACAAAGAGATGCAATTCATTAACTTGGATTTATTCATCCTCTACTATAAAAAAAAAAAAAGTTGTGGGGCCATTTTATTCTGATCTTTAATTTGGGACATTCTACAATAAAATCATAAGTAACCTCATTACTTGCTTCCTGATATTTTTTCACTTTACTTGTGTCATTCATTCCCTTTTGCTTTCTTCTATTAGCCAAAGAATTACCTTTAAACATACACTTGTATATAAGGCACACATACGCAGGGACCCATGCCCATTTGCCTTCCAGATTTCCCAAGGGATTATTTGTCCATATTTTTATTTCGGATAGATCCAGAAACCTACAGCTATTAACATAATGACCAAGTAGACCAGAAATGTGAAATGTCTAGAGCAAACAGGACATAAAATAATCATCATAGTTTCTAGAAAGACCATTTAATTTCAGGGTTCTTTGGGGCAGAGCTGCTGCCTGGCTGTCAAAACCGGCTCAGGATCAATGTGCTTCCCATCTCAGGGCAATCTTGCAAGTTGTCTTCATCCTGAACTGGTGCAAACTGGGGAAACTCAGTTTTCTGCAAGATACAATATTCCGAAGTGTATTCTTGTCGGTCTATCAAAACAATTAATTGTGGTTTTAGAGTCTCAACTATACTATAACTGCTGAGAGGAAAATAGTCTTTGGAAGCTTTTAACACTGAAAGGAAGCTTTGGCTTGCTCAGAACAACTAGTTTCTGTTTTAAAAGAATCAGAAAGAGGATTCAGAATGTTTCGGTTTCTCAGCAGGGCGTACTTGGCTTGGCTAATTGATTTCCAGTCAGCTGTATGGCAGAGTAGAGGAGGAAAATTATAAATACAGAAATTGTTGAGTGACATGATATTGGTGTCTGGCAGACAGACATAAACTTGCTCTGCAAACCAGAAGCTGTGTGTCTCAGTGCGATTCTGTAATCAGACGATGAGGTTGGATGTATCTAACACCCATCTAACAAGTACAGGGCCGAACTAGTGAGATTACATCGCTCCTGGCTCATATGAAGTGTGGGAAAAACTTGTTTGCTTGTGCTTGCAACCTGCCTCGTAGACATGCCCGTGCCTTATGTCTGCTGAAGGTCACAAAGTGGCTGTGAATATGTTTAAATTGGGAAGACTGGCCATGGGGACAGCTCGGTGTGAGCCGTGTGCCATGCTCTGGGACGGGGTGTCTCGCTGAGAGGTGTTTCAGGGCAGTTAGTGTTTCAGTATCGGCCAGCCCGTGGACTGGCACAGTGCAGGGACTCTTGCAGGTTCTCTAACCTGAGCACCTGGAGAGGAGCAGCAGACTCAGGGTCCTCTGCGAGCACCGGAGTTTCTGAGTCCTGATTCGTCCGGCTTTGAGCCTAAAAAATGACTGACTGTTGCAAGCTGAGGCTCCTTTTCATCTTTTTAAGCAGAAGCTATTAAAAATCTCCACAACTTGGTATTCAAAGTAATTTTTATTGTTGATTTTCACAGTGAAATAAATCCTGGATACAATATCAGCCTAAAATAATTAGAGATAAGTACCAAACACATACGCAACAACACTGTGGTGAAACATGTTCCAAGGTGTAATTTAGACAGCACTGTGTATGCTTCCTCCTTTATCCTGTCTAACAGATGGAAGCCACGCCTGAGGTTAATCTATTTCAAAACATGTCTGGATTGGATTTAATCATCTGTATATTTTCCATAAATCATCTCAGCTCAAGCTGTTTCTTTTACACATCCTAGAAAATCCAAGGTGAGCTCTCTGAGGAAAGCACTGATTACTACCAATTCAGCTAAGCAGATAATTAAGAGGTGATGGCTCTTTTGTGAAAATCTATTTCCTCTAGCCAAATGGCTTTTTTCTAATTGCATAAAATATTCAGCACTATGGATTCATGATTCAGAAAGTCTTGTTGCCATTGACCAGAACCCCTTAGCAGCAGGTTCTGCACAAACCTCAAATCCTATTATTAATAGGCAAAACCCTAAATGCAAGGTGAGAGATGGCATTAGCGTACAAGGAGCTGGGGAGGAAGGCATGAAAACCAGGAGGCAGCGTGCGGGTCTGGACGATGAGCTCTAGGTCCCTAACTGCATTTGGGTTAAGTTTGAATATTTAGCTTAATGAGCTCTGGCTCGTGCGTGCCATCATGCTCTTTGGTCTCTCTCTGGGCCTTTAAAAGCCAGTGGGATGATTGGGAGAGGGCAGAAATTCAGGCCGCTGGAAAGCTGAACGCACATGCCTACGACACCGCTTGAAGCCTTGTTGACAGTCCTGACGTGTCAGTTAGCGTATGGCTGTTAGTATAGGATAATGCTAGCGTTAGCTGGGGAGGGGAGTTGGAAGCTGTGCTTCTTAACAGAAATTCTGCAGCAAATAAGAGGGTGTTGGAAAATGACCTCTGGTTGTGAGACACGGGGAGAGGAGGTCTGGGTTTGCAATCTTCTCTCTCGTCATCTGCAAGTTACTTCTGCATGGGTGGCCACTGGTTGGGCTGCTTCACCTGCTGCTGCTCGATGGGAGGACACTTCTCTGGAAGGGAGCATTTCACTGGCTCAGGGCAGGGAGCAGGGATTGGCACGGGGTTCTCCTTGCAGTCCTGCTTCTCTGGAGGGCACGGCGTGGGCACGGGGATCTCCTTGCACTCCTGCTTCTCCTGGGGACACGGTGCAGGTTCGGGGCATGGAACAGGGATTGGCACAGGGATCTCCTTGCATTGCTGCTCCTCCTGAGGACACGGTGCAGGTTCAGGGCACGGAACAGGGATTGGCACAGGGGTCTCCTTGCACTCCTGCTCCTCTGGAGGGCACGGCATGGGCACGGGGATCTCCTTGCACTCCTGCTTCTCCTGGGGACATGGTGCAGGTTCAGGGCATGGAACAGGGATTGGCACAGGGATCTCCTTGCATTGCTGCTCCTCCTGAGGACACGGTGCAGGTTCAGGGCATGGAACAGGGATTGGCACAGGAGTCTCCTTGCACTGCTGCTGTTCTTGGGCACATGGAGTGGGTTCAGGGCACGGAACAGGGGCTGGCACAGGCAGCTCTTTGTATGCTGATTTCTCTTCGGGGCATGGAACAGGCTCAGGGCATGGTATAGGTGGGAAAGCTGGTGGTAGCTCACATTGCTGTTGCTGCTGCTGTTCCTGGGGTGGACACTTGGGTATTACGACCACTGGCGTTTCTCCCTTGCCTGGTTCCACCACCGGTGTTGGCAATGGCACTGTTTTTTCTGGGCATGGTACCACTACTACTGGGACTGGTTCCGGGCAAGGTGTTGGGACTTGGACTTCAGGTTGCTGCTGTGGACATGGGACCGGCTCAGTGCACGGCACAGGCTCTTGGCTTTGCTTTGAAATCGTTTTGCTCAGGCCAGGTGGGAGGGTGATTTCCTGCTTGATTTGCATTTGATTCAAAGACATCTTTGCAGGAAACAAGATTATCTGAAAGAAATGTTAGAGTGTTATTGTGTCCGCTAAATGAACTGCATTGGGATAAGGGTGAAATGATTATAAGAAACAGGAATCAGCTGCAAGAGTAAAGTTCTCTTCGTTTGCCCTTGGTTTCCCAAGGCAGGTTGGCTCAGAAAGAATTATGATTTCTTTTTCATCCTGCCTTTCAGCTCCTGCTCTGACTCTGTCTTATCTTGTTCCTCCTTTCTGTTCTGCAATGTGGGACAGCCCTGTCAGGTCTAACTGAGGTAGAGCCACTCCTTTGAACTTGGAGCTGATTTACACTTCAGAGCTCTTCCTCCTGTTGCTTAGCTCTTCCCAATGTGTTAACTCCCTTTCATTTCTGTCCTGGGGAATTGATGAGAGGAGCTGGCAAATAACAGATCTGCTGGTTTGATAGCGGTTTCAGAAAGTCAAAATAATAATAAAAAAATAATGAATGCTGAAGACAAACATTTAAAAATGTTTGGTGTATCAAAAAGTAGAAAAATATGTCTGGGCCCAACAGGATATTTCATGTTGACAAAACTGAAATACTTCATTTGATTTTGCCCCTTTTAAAATGGTTTCCAGATTTTACTTGGAATTAGAAACCTGAGGTGCTAAGGCCTCAAGGTGGACCTCACCAGTAAGCTGATACCTTTCTGTAGTATTAAGAGTCTTTACACTAACAATAGGCCAACTCCTCTTCTTGCTCTGGTTTCACTCTGACTTCTCTGATGATGTAATCATTTGAGGTTACCTGTGGCACAGTCCTTCCAACTGTCATGGAAAGCATTAGCAGTGCTGATGCGTCCCCATGTTTCTGGATTATCATGGCCACTAATAATACATGTTAGCTTGCATGAATCAGAATAATCAGGAGGGATTTCTTCTCCCAAGGCCAGTAATTGCAACACGCCAAATGGGTTTTCCTAACAATTTATGAAACTGCCTCTGTTTTGTGGGTTGCTGAAGACAGGCACCAGGCTCAGCTGGACCACTGCTGTGTCTTTGGTAAAGCCTGCGTTGCTGTTTATCTAAAGATAATCTAAGGGCACAAATAAAATGTTAGAATCACAGAAGTGTTGATTGGAAGGGGCATTTTTAAGTTCCCTCAACACAGGACTAGCACCAACACAGATCATGTGAGAGTGTGCAAGTGCGTTCTCCCTTCCCCATGTTGCCTACTCCTCTCAGCGTATCTTCAAAGCAAATTCATTCCTCTCTTCTACATCCTCCTAGATCGTCCAGATCAATATCACTTCTCTTGCTATTTTCTTTATAAGGACCTGATAAGATCGTAAGCCAAATTAATATATTGCTCTTGACATGGTTAGCATGAATGAGACAGCAGACTAGGAATACTTTCACCCTTCTTCTCCCTAAAGCCACTCATACTCCCAAACCTCTCTTTTACAAAAAAATTCTTCAATGAAATTGAAGTTTTAAAAATATTCTTGTTATAAATAGCAGAATCACAGAAAATAGATTTGGAAGGAGCTTTAGGAGGCCATTTGGACCTTCTCCTTCCCTGAAGGCAGGATCAGTTATACTTAAACCAACATAATTTTATCTAATCTCTTCTTCAGAAAGGGTCTAATTTAGCACTTAACTGTCCTCAGATTTACACACAATCTGAATTTGCCTTGCCGGGTCATTCCAAGACTGGTTGTCCTACCCCAATGCCCGCATTTCTCTTCTTTGCAGGAATCTTTTGCATATTCAAAGGTATCAAATAAAACACTTCTTTAAAGAGTCTGCCTACATTAAGCAAAATAAAATTATAGACATCACAAAAAAGTATCAGTATTCTCTGACTTACCCAACCAGTCAACAGGGAGAAGCACGGTCGAGTGGATGGCGGAGCACGGAGATTTGAGAACTTTTATATGGTTTCAAAGCCCTGCCTTCTGGGAATGAGTCCTCCGAGGTAATGAGCTCATTCTTTCACAACTGCCGTTGTGCATTTCCTCCACAGACTTGTTTTACACGTAGGCATTGTGAAGAGAGGCTTTTGGTGCAGAATGTGTTTTAATCCCCTTTCTGACTAATCCGATTTAACAAAAAACTTTCTGTGTGAATAAAGGTCATACCCTCAGGTTAATACATCCATTGCAGACCCCATCAAGATCAGGGGTCTTGGTGTGGTGTCAACCAGCGTGGTTCCACTTCAACCCATGCAACTGAGTCTTTTCATGTCAGCTAATGCCCCCGCTTCTTAGGATGTATATGTAGTTTAAGACAGGGGGGCTAATCTGTACTTCTTTCACCTGCTTTTCATCAATGAATTATCTAGAATGTCTTTCTTGTGATTCTCTAAACTCGTGATGGATAGGTTTATTTTTTTTCCCCGTGAAGATCTTCATAGATTTCATTCTTCTTTCATTTCAGAACCAATAATTTTGAATGCATGTTATTTTCCATGATACAGAAGATACAGCTCCCACCCATCTAAATGTGACAGAAGAGGGAACTGAGTTTATCTCCATGTATCATGTGAAAAGTAAAAGGATTTTTTAATAGTATACAAGATTTATCACATCCAAATGGAATTTGGACACTGGTCTCATTTAGGTGCCAGAATGGCATTTGAAAAGATGTTTCAATCTGCATGTGAAATAAAGGGAGCTTGAAGCGTATACAGTTTATTTCCTAAGCATTATTCCACGTAAAAAAAGTTTATTGAGTGAAAATACCTCGCTGATTATTATCCTCAAAATCTCAGGGAGCTATCAGGATACAAGTCAAACAGTCCTCATTTCTGATGGTAGGATTGTTTTCAGCAGCGGAGACGACGCGTCCCACACAGAGGTGAATTTCATCATATTTGGTTGTCTTGGGACTATCTTTGTCCTGTCTCCACCATTTTACCAGAGCTCTTATCAGAGCACGCACTCCAGATGCAATCGTTGCAACAGGCTGAGCTGGTACCCATCACCAGTTGGGATTTCTGGGCTGCAAATATAAGAAGCTGTTTCTAGCTGTGGTGTAACTTTCTCTGTTAATAATCGTTTGGCAACTGAAGGACAGAACACCTGAATTTTAGGCCACATCTTCTTCTCCTATAGTGTGACTTCATGCGTGCAACTTCCTTTCTTACCTCATGGCAGGTGGGGCCCTGCCTTTCTGCCTGCCTGGCTGGCTCTGGAAGCTGCTTAGTTTTAGTCGCCAGCTTTTGCTAGCGAGGGGAATATCCCAGTCCAAGACCTAACCCTGACGCAGGCCTCACCTGCTGCTCTGCTGGTACAAACTGCAGTCGTAGCTCTGCTGAAGGCAGGAACTAGGACACTTGCCAGCAGCGGAGAACCTGCCTGTCTGCTTTCTAGGTAGCATCATGCTTCGCGGTTATCAAAATAGCCCTTCTGCTGAGCTATGCTCCTGGAATATAGCACTTCAAAGCAGGAAGATAGAGGGAATAAGCTCAGACTCATTAAAAAAGTGGGGTTTATCATTGCGTTTGTTGGCCTGAAGAGGAGCTGGGTTCAAAAGGAGACAGTGCATTTCATTAGATCAAACATTGGATTTGAATATTTGTGCAATATCCACAAGTGAATATGCAGCTTCAGGTCAGAGCTTCAGTAACCTTTGTTATGTCCATCAATTAGAGCACCTGAGAGAAACAGGGCACGTAGCACCTGTAGAGCAGTGTTGAGGCACTGTTACAGGCTGTACAGCCATGGCTCTGTGTTGAGACATTGCTTTTATTTAAGCAAGCAGTGAGGTTTCTGGAATATTTAGGTGTCAAAATTCCAGCCTCAACTTGCAACATTGAGTGATTAAAGAAAATCACTTTCCATAGCTGGAAGTAAGACGACCTGAACCCTGTCTGGAGATCACAAGGTGGGGCTGTCCTGACCTTAAACACTGGTTTGGATCCAGATCTGGAGAGGCTCAGGGAGGTCACTTCACATCCAGTTCAGCAACCTCAGCAGAAAAATGATGGTAATTATCATCGAAGAGGCTCTGAAGTCAGCCCGTGGAAAGGGAATGAATGTTTTTCTCATAGTAGAGGTGTAATTGCTTTCCCCTTCCATGTGAATTGCACAAAGACTATTTTTAGAGGCAAATGCCATATTCAGTGAAACCTGCCTTACTGAAACATTTAGGAAACTACGGGAGAAACGTGCTTTGAGTAAGGTGAACGTGGAGCTAAGCAGCTCCTCAGCTCTCACCTGGTGGAGCCCAGCTCAGCTGCCAGTCGATACTGAAGTTGTACCAATAATTCCAGGGAACATAACACCACAAGAGAAAAATACTGGCCTGAGCCCAGCCTTCCTAGACAGAAAATGCTACTCCATCTCCCACACAGCTTGGGTAGGTGCTGTGCTGCTATCAGCCCATCAAGTAATTGTTGATCAGGTAATTAAGCCCCCAAAAGTCTAAGATGCCCTGGGAAGTATGCAGCAGTTATGCTAGCAGCTCCGAATGGAGGTCTGTAGCTGTCAACTTTATGTGGTTTATCACTGAGATGGGTGTCTCAATATCCCTAAGGGCCCTGAAGCTGTATTGCTTCAGTTTGAAAAAAAGGGTCAGCTTTTTTAGAAGTGAAGACCGCTGCAGAGAACCTCAGCTCAGGATGTGAAATGCTCCCTGTGATCCTCACCTCATGTCTGCATGGATGCTCTTTGATCTTTCTCCGTCCAGTATTTTGAACCTTTTTGCACAGAGAAAACGATCTGAGGAAACTATTGCACTCCTGCATTTCATGTCTGGTGTGATTCAGAAGTTGCTGAACTGGATCTCCTAAGACATGGCTTGCCCTGATGGCTTAATTAGACACTGTTTCATTAACACCCCATCTTGTCCTCTATTATTGTGTCTGTCATCATTTTAGGGTGGACATCTTGATTAACTCATCTCACAAGACAAAAGACAAAATTACCTGTTACTGAATCTCCTAGTATCGGTCTGTCTGCCTGCAAGTCCAGTCACTAAAGCATCTTCTCTCCTAGTGCTGGAGACTGAGTGTCAAGTTATGTTACAGAAGACGAGAAGCTGGTCGTCCAGAGGGATGGCCAAATGCTGTAGTATCCAGGTACTGGATATGAAATATCCATGCTTCAATATTTTTTTTTTGCCTGTTATTTCCTGAGTGATTCCTCTTCTTTTTTGCTGCAATACAGCACCTGAGCTTCCCAGGAGCCAGAGAGTTTCCTATTAAACCTATATCAATGGATTAGTTTAACAGCTCTCAAGAGACGCACATGGCTGAATCACTGAGTTAAGTCTGTGACTCTGCATTCATAGTTATAAAACCTCTTCCATAAATTCGCGAACTTTCATCTTAAAGCTTGTTCCATATTTTGATTCCAATTTTCTGATTTGGCACCCTGTTCCAGAGTCTCCCTGCACTGCTTCTTGAAAATCTTCTCCTAATTCCCTGCCTAAATTTATTCCTAACTGCTTCTGCAGAATTACAGTGCTTCTCGAGTACAACAGATTGCCCCATTGAAAACCCACTGGGCACAACAGCAACACGTTCCACTCAGCCATCACATCAAAGAGCCTAATTCTCAATTGTTTTATTCATGCACTTGAGCTCAGGAATGAACTTGTTGGAGTTTAGCCTGTCATCAGCCTTTTCTAGCCCATACACCAGGACGTGCAATTGTAAAGTAGAGCAGCCTGGGGGTCACCCTGACTTTGTGCTCATCTTTGCAGCGCTGCTGCTGCTGGAGAACAGTGAGCTGGGGTACAGTGCCACGTTTCAGGCTTCCCTGCCCTCTTGGAAAGGGATGAAATACCAGCTTGCTGGAATATCAGCTGCATGGTGGTCAGGCAGGTGCCTGGTGCAGCAGGGAGGTTCTCGGGGCACTGCTTGCATTTGGATTAAGGTTGCTTTATGCTTCTAAAGAAGTCAGAAAAGACCCTGAATGTCCCTGAGGTTCAGGCCCCACATTTTGAATTTCTGTGTGAATTTGCTACCTGCGTTATTTTTGTTGTTGTTTCTGGCAGGACTGAAGCCATGGGGCTTTCGAGCAGAGCATTTGGAAAACATCCAAATAAGAACACGCTTTCATGCTTCAGGTGTGGCCAACACAACAGCCTTCTGCTGCTAAAATAGAAAATGCCCAAGAATGGGAAGTTTTCTCTCCTAAAGGTCAGGAAAAAACACCTGTTTCTGCAAATTGGGGAGTTCTGGAGCTGTGAAAAAATGTACACCATGTATAGCACAGGCCTTTCTCTCTGGGAGGTGGGGCTCCTGGGGTATACAAGGACCTCTCCGACTCCCAAGTCTGTTACACTGTCTTTGCATTGATTCATTGCTTCAATGGTGGGTTGGATAAATTTGATTCTGATGAATCTATCAAACACTGTTAATTAGACTTGCCATGAGATGACTTACTGTAGGATTAGAGTTTGGTGGTGGCAATTTTACTCTTCCATTTGCAAATGGAATTAATTGAGATTAAATTTCAGGAGCTGCAGGCTCTAGGAATTAAACTGTTTCTTCTCCAACTGTTTCTGCATCTGTGTAATGCCACAGATTAATGGAGATAATCTTGGTTATACCTATGCCATTCTTGTGACTTTGATGGCATCACACCGTTGCACAAGGTGATTATAGGAAAAGAATCAGGCCCAGAGGACTCGGAGATTATACAAACATGCCTCGCATTATAATCCTAAAACTGCTCTATTAGCTGAATTGCTATGGAAAGAGGAAATTTTAAAAGCTTAGTATGTCCTGAGTATCTGATTTAATAACGTGTTCTGGCTGATAGAACAAACTCCCTGGGGAGGAAAAGGAAAGGGTAAATCCCAGAGCAGCAGGGAAGATTTTGAGGAGCCTCACAGCCTTGCACGAATGCTGTGTCTGACAAAACAGGCTCTGACCCAGCCTTGGTGTCCTCAAACATGTTTGGACTGCAAACCAATGCTAACATGGTTGAGTGCTGGAAAAGGGATCATCTGACAAGGTCTGAGTAATGAAAGGGACATTGAGCAGATGAATATGCAGCAGGAAGATAGCTTGGGAGGGACAATTATTGGTCTTCCAGCTCAAGAGGGAGAGACTTATCTTGGATCTTCTCCTTTCCATTGCTCTGAGTTAGTCATGAAAATCATAACCACCCTGAGCTCCCACAATTTGCTTCATTCTAGCACCTGTATGTGGATGAAGGTGAAGCTACCGGTGTTTCTAATAGAAAAGTGCTGCTTTTGCTGCTGCTTTTCTTTCCTCTCTTGGTTTTTGTTTTACAAAAAGGAGAAAGAAAGTGCAATTTTTTATTTCCTCAAAACCATTGGATTTTCTTTTTTCCTATAATGTTTTTCTCAGTCCCTGGCTTGCAAAAAGGATGACCTCCCGGCTAAACCAGCAGCAGTGCAAGCCAGCAGCCCCTCTGCCACCTGCTGTAAGCAAAGCCATGCTGGAGCCAGCACCAGTCACCCAACAGTGGCAGAGCCAGACACAGCAACAGCCAAAAAGAAAAGAAACCTGAGGAGCTTTTTACATCAAAACCAGAAGCCAAGAAATGCCCACCACCAGCCACGGCACCACAAGCTCTCATTTCTGTGCCACACCTGGAACAACAGCAAAACCAGAAGCCGAGTCAATGGCCTCCCAAGCCAAAGTAGCTCCTGCATATGGAAAGTGATGGCAGAAGAACAAAATCTGGGACATGCCGTGGTAACTTCAAGTCCTCATTGCTGGCGTGATCGAAATATATCCACTAGAGGTATTTCACAGCTTCATCTTCTGCAGCTGGGTGCCTTGGCGACCACATGCTGCTTCCCCATTCAGAGCAGAGGTGCTGGCAGTCCCTGGAGCTGTGCTGCTGGGGACTTCGTGCCTTTGAATTAACGTCTGTTGCTGCTGCAGAGGGGAGAGCTGTGGCTGCAATCAAGCTTTGAGTTCATACCTCAGCACCCAGGCTTCTCTCCCTTGGAAGCCCAGCTAGTGGATGGTGTAGCTAATGGGTGCTGGGGAGAGAGAAAGTTGTGTAGAAACTCCACAGCTCAGCTTAAGTATTTTAAAAGTCACCAGGGCTATTATGATCATGTAGTCAGATTTTTCTACAGAGGCTAACCTCCACTGAGCCTGGTAGCAACCAGAACAAAGAGCTGTGTGGGGCTACTAATTGCAGAACAACAAGAGTTCATTAAGTAATAAAACACTTTCAAAATGAAGCAAGGAGTCGAAGTAAGGAGCATTTCATTCTTATGCATGATGGGGTTAGTATTTTGCCTTCAGTGCTGTTAAATCATTAAAATAGCAAGACTGCGAATTTACTGCTTGCTGGGCTAATAATATGTTAAGTTTTATTATCTACAGCCTGTATGCTGCTTTCTAATTACAAGTCTGATACAATAAAAGTGCGATCTCTGCTTATTCTCTCGTGTTTCCTTTATTCTCCACCCTCCCCTCCCTGAACACACCTTACTGCCCTGCAGCGATCAACTGAACAGACTCACTCTGCTGTGAAGAACACGACATGCAGCCCAGCTACTGTTTCAGTATGTGTTCTCAATGCCCAGAAGCACATTTACATGTGAGCAGCTGGAATAAGGCACTCTGGCTTTTCCAGCGGTGGGAACAGGAGGCTGTTGTTGGGCTGCAGGGAGCACTGGCAACTCAGATTTAACTTCATGCCAGTGCCTTGGTACAATAAGGAGCGTTCAGACATTAGGGTCCTATGACACAAAGGCATTGGGCTGGGTCTAGTTCACAGGCTGCCAGTTTAAACTATTTTCCTGGAGAGAAAGTGCATCTGAAGGCAGTTTCCCAGTTACCAGTGTCTGGTTCTGCAAGGCTGTTGCAGGAGGTGGTTGCGTGTGCGAATGCTGCGCTCTAGTGGTTTGCACAGCTTGGAGGAAATGCCCACGTTTGGAGGACATGGCCATGTCTTGGTGAGGCTGGAGGACAAGTCCATGCCTTGAAGAGACCGGAGGAAACAGCCATGCCTTGGCAAGGCTGGAGGAAATGTCGCTGTCTGGGTGAGGCTGGAGGACACGGCCATGCCTTCGTAAGGCTGGAGGAAATGGCCATTCCTTGGTGAGACTGGAAGAAATGGCCATCCCAGACCCACACAGGTACTTCTTCAAGGTGGATCTATTTTTCAAGGGAGGACTCTTTTCCTTGGCTTTGCTGTCTTAGCCTATCACATGTAGTGTCCTTCACTATGTGCTAGTTTTAAAGCTTAACAACTCCCCACTGTAACTCCCTCCTGCTTTACAGCTCCTTGCCTAGTTTATCGGTATTTTTTGTTACTGTTAATGGAGAAAGGCTAATTTTACACCACTTCAGGTTTCAACTCAATATCCCAGATCACATCTAGCCAATTTACCTTGTTTCTTCTATCTTCTTTTTTGACTGGCTTGTTCTTCTGCCAAATTTCTATATTTGGAGTCGGCAGGGAGCTTTGCAT
>NW_008824664.1:191959-193138 GCF_000699105.1 Pygoscelis adeliae
AATTGCTGCACTGTGACGGTGCTCCTTTGCATTCCTGACTTATTAAAGGGAAGGTGGTGGATTCCCTAATGTCTCACCTGGCGTCTCCTCCAGGATGTTTTTCAACTTCCCTCTTCGTACTTCTCAGTGCCACAGCCCTGTTTTAACTTCTTTTCCCACCTTCATCTCGTGCTGTTTTTCCAGGTCGAGTCAGGCATGTTAAAAAAGTACAGGAGATTTTTCTTGGCTGACAACCACTGTAGGGCAGGGCTGGCTTGTGGGGAGAAGGTGGATACTACCAGGATATGCACAGATAATGACAACAGAAGCACACATTTTTGACAGGCATTGTCATGTGAAAGTGAAACACTCATTAAATTGTTACATAGTGAAAGTCTCCAAAGTTGCTATGTTGCCAAAGTTAAAATGGAGCCCAACTGGGTTTCTGGGGTTTTCCTTTCTTTCTTTCTTTCTTTCTTTCATTCTGTAGTTTTGGAGTGTACTGACTGAGAGGGTTTAGATGCATGGTCTTACAGATATTACTGGGTATTAACATGAAAGACAAGTTACTGTTGTGATCAAACAATTAAAGTTTACCTGGGCTTTCAGTAAGTTAGGCAGGTACATGTGGGGTTTCAGTCAAGTATGGAATGAAATAAGGATTTCTTTGAAGGTCGGGGCAGTGCCTGCATCCAGATTAGAATAAAAATAATATAAATGTGAACTGCTTGCATTAGTTAACAGGGAGGATCACACCTACGACCTTTGGAGCTAAAAAGCAGTGAAGAGTTATAGCTTTGGATCAAAGAACCAATTTCTGATCTGAGAGATGCCACAACAAAGCCACATTTCTTGTGGTTCAGGCAAAGATGAACGCACTCTGTGCTGACCAGCAAGGGTCAGAATTCATTCTTGCTGGAGAAGCCTATGGTAAAGGGAGCATTTCACCCTCTGTGGTTCTTGCCTGGTGTGGGGCATAGTTGTCCAAGAGTTCCTAAGCTTTATTCAATTTCATTACAAAATTATTTATGGACCTTCTTCTTCACCTCAGAAACCACTTAGGGAGAGCCATTTCTCTAGTTCACAAGAAACCACAGTTTTTAATAAACGTACTCGGGAACCGTGTTTCATCTCAGCCAGTGCGAGCTGTTGGTGGGGCAGAGCACTCCTCTGCGCTGGTCCCCCTCAGCTCTCCTTGTA